>NC_081172.1:26753799-27063991 GCF_012432095.1 Onychostoma macrolepis
CCTCCAAACCACTAGATGGCACAAAAACATGGCGCAGCACTTTCCAAAACATCCGCTTTTCAAGATGCACGTGTATATTTGTCTGATCCTTGACACGATCGCACGCAGCAGCGCAAAGTTGATTCTGTGCTTACTTGATCTAATATTTTATGTTTTTTAAAAAATGTTGTAGATTTAAGTATCAAATGAGAATCACTAAAATTAATGCATAGATTTTGAGACAAAGGTTGTTTTTATGATTTTCAGTTTTGCTTAAGATAATTAAAGCAACAGTTTTTAAAATAACGAAAGAATATGTAAAAGTATGGTATTTGGGGTAAAAAGCGCCCCTGTTGTTGGGGCTAAAGGCAGAATGAAACCATCATATTTAAAAACATGATATTAATCATATCATATAATAAAATATAATTTGTTGTTACTACTGTAAATATATATTCAATTATTATTGGATCTCCTTCAATGCTTTCAGAATCTTTACTTATTAAAATGATTTTGTTTCTGTATTTTAAAATATATTTTTCATATTAACATATTTTAATGACTATATTTATTGAACAAAAATTGATGTTATGTTCAAAATTATGTTCAATACAACGCATATGTTTTTTTTGCAATTATACATTTTAGGTGCAGTGAATAGCACATTTTTTCTTAAGGTGGGCCTTTAGCCCCGTTGTACCCTACTGATAAGCCTAGAACTTTCAAAAGGTAGGACAGACATCTTAGCATGATAGCATCGTCTCTGAGGGGCGACTTCAACATTCAAACGTGTCTGTCTGTACGCATTTCTGCTTTTCTTTCAGAGGAGGTCTTATCATACTTTGACTTTACCGAACGATGCCAATCAGACCTCGGGAAACAAGATATTTGATGCGTGAAGGAAGTACCATAACCCATACATTACGACTACAGGAAGCTCACTGCAGTCACAGATTGAGAAAATAAGATGCACTTATTTTGCCAGTTTAGTGTAAGTCTACAAGCTAAACATGTAAACATAAATAACTCCGTTTCATTACTTTTGGCTGACTATATCGTTATTTTTTAGAACCATGAATAGAAACTGAATTACAAATTGGCATTGTACAAATTACAAATTAGGTTGTAGTCAAACATGGAAATTTCCTTTAAGGCCACAAACTTTTATGTGATAGCAGACATTCACTATAATATATTTTTAGCGGTAACCATATGTCACAAGGCCTTGACTTGTGGAAGCTGTGTGGTGGATTCAGTGACAAACTGATGACTGCAAAATTACGGATTCCTGAACCCAACGTCTAATTACCACATTACCAAAGCACCATACACAGGCTTATTTTGGATTGTCGTAGTCATAAATTAATCTGCGTTTAGATCAGAATGTGCTGCACGTATATAAACGCTGCACACTCAGACTTCATGTGTCTGGTAGCAATGGAATAGCAGCAAGAAGAAGAACAAAAACACAGCATGCAGGTGCTCAGCACTGATTTCATTAGCTTAACAACCAACTAACGCATAGAATGCTGAAATAACAGTCGATCTACAAGTTTTATTTCTTTGGCTGACAGCTATACTTTCTGTACTATAAATCTCCACTATTTCAAACTGGCTTTCTGCGTAAATGCTCAAATGAGATAAATTTGGTGTGTGGCTGCTGCCGTGTGTAAACAAGAGACCTGCTCTAAATGAGTGCTGAGTTATGAATCTGTTTCTTGCTCCAGAGTTTAACGGCTCTCTGTCACTCCCCCTGAGTCTTTGGGCCTGTTGCCTGAAGCATGTGATGTACAGCCCCAGTCTCATCCACTTCCTCAACCCTAGGATTCCTTGGCTATGTTTCGGATAGCATAATTCAGTGCTACTCATATAATTTCAGACTCATATAATACACTCTCAGAAATAAAGGTACAAAAGCTGTCACTGGGGCGGTACCTTTTCAAAAGGTACATGTTTGTACATAAAGGGTCCATTTTGGTGCCTTAAAGGTACATATTACTACTTAAAGTGTACATATTTGAACCTAATAGGTACAAAAGTGTACCTTTTGAAAAGGTACCGCCCCAGTGACAGCTTTTGTACCTTTATTTCTGAGAGTGTAAAAATATGCAACTTTTTTGTTTGCATGGAGCTACTACATTGTTTACTCCATTTATTATCAGGGTTAGAATTAAAGATTATAGTAGTTATTGCACAATAATGTCTTTTGATTTAGGCTTTTTTATCTTTCACTTAAGAAAATACAAAAAGACACAAAGACATAAATTCATGCTTTAATATCATCACCTTTTTCTGCAACTTTCAAATTTTGGTCCAATTTAGAAAAAAAAATAACAACCAGGAATTCCCTTACTTGTCGTACACTATAAATACTAAAAATTATCATTTTTAAAAACCAAGCTTGCATTTAATATGAATTTAAACTAATACGTTTTTATTTAACTACACTCAATATACAGTTAAAAGCCCAAAACTATTGCATTCACTTTAGACTTAAGTAACTTATTTTAAAATAGACATTCCATTCCTTAGTTCTTGCTAAATTCCAAAAAAGGAAAAGCTCACAAGAGATAAGATGGGTAAAATATGTTTATTGTTAAACAGAAATTAAAGAGACTAAGAGAGAAAGAAGCCATGAACAAATTGTCATCAGCATCACAACAGCCGGTTACTCAAGATAGTTAGAAACAAAGTATCAGTTCCTAAACTGAAGTCAAGTCCAATGCAATGTTATAGATTTCAACTTTGATTTGATCTTCTTTATGGGCTTCAAGCCCACCCCAAACTCACCTGTGAGTCACAACCCAGTTGCAAATACACAGCACAAAAGGTTTTACCTTATCCTCACAAAAATGGCAACTCTTTTAGCTGTATAGTTTTATAAAGTGAAGGTGAAACATGTGAGGTTTGTTTCGGGTTAAAAGCAGAACTACCGTTAAAGCTCATTTCACCTGGACTTGTAGTCTTTTGGCAGGCCCACAGGTCTCTGTGCTGGGGGCTGATGTCAGAAGATTAAAGGGGAAATTATACAGTAGGTCTGTGGGTTGAAATGCATCCATCTAGAGATATGGATCTTTGACTCTACGAGTTTTTGGTATCTCAAACGAAACACTGTGGTGAGCTGGCCTGAAATAGCACGTCCTGCATGTGAATGTCTTATTCTCTCTGTTGCACTAAAGTGAAATAAGGACACTCAAAAATCAATCCAAGATTGAACCATATTAGATAACTTAAACCAGGTCACTGCAGAGAATGATAAACTTGTTGATGTTTCAGGATGTTTGCTTGTTATACTCTGACATTGTCACGGTTATGGTCTGTTTTGGTTCGGTTTCTGCTTCCACATTTGTTCTCGTGTCCATGGTTTTTGATTAATTACTCCACCCGTTTCAGTTCTTCCTGATTACGTTCCCTATGTGTTCTTTGTTCGCTGTTATATGTCATCCTGTGTTTGGTCTCCTGTGTTCACTACATCGTTTGTTCTATTGGATTATTATTAAAGCCTGTGTTGTTCAAGATTATCCACTTCTCCTCGCTCCTTCATCCCCAGCTTTTCATGACAGACATTGCCCTGATTAATATTTAAAGGAAGGTACTGTAGGCACAAATTCTGGTTTTGAAAGGAAACTTTTCATTAAGATGCATTTGTATTTTAGTAGTATCTAGTGCCTGTTCTTAAATTTTACATGTTTTGATTTACATATTTACTTTTTATATTTTGAAGAGTATATTGGCAGTCAGTTTATTTAGACACTGGAAGACACTGACAAATGATCAACAAATTAAAACACCATCTGTATTTGACTTCCTGAACTAAAAGTGTGTGTACAATATGTGACAAAGGCGGCACTTTGCCAGATTCATCTCTGGGGCCCTCAAGATCCCATCATGATCACTTAAAGCATGCTGAGACGTGTTGTTTTAACCGAGTGCTAAGATGACATTTGGTCTTTAAGTAATTCATAAGATGCTTCATATTTAATGGTTTCTGCCACCATCTCTCAAGCACAGACATCTGAAGAGCCATTGATGACACTCAATGAGAAGAACAAAAGTCACGTTAATTGGAAATATGTTCTCGGGATATATATGGTGTCCTCACGCGTTTACACAGGATTATATGATAATCTCTGATAAAGAGCTCTGTTACAAACATACACTCACACACCCACGCTCAGAGTTGCTGAATGAATGAAGGATGAGATGAAAGGGTTTGTACACTGGAAACAGAGATAGAGTTCTTGAATAGCATAGCTCTGGTGAAAAACAAGTACACTATATTTAGTATATTTAAGTTTGAACTGAATGTAATGTTTTCAGACAGTTAATTGCATGTTATTTACCATTAAATAGAAATACGGAATATTAAATGCAATTAGTTGAACTTAAAGGGCAATTATTTGTAGGGAAATTATACATCACACCAAACATGTAAACTCATCTACTCATTAGTCCACTTTTACAGCCTCATTGTGTTTATTATTGCACTCTTGCAAACTATTCTAACTCCAATAAATAAAAACAGTGAAATGCAAACTAAGAATATGGTACAAACCTGCAATAATTATATTAAATAACACTTTATGTATTTAATCCCATTTTATTAACCAGTGTTTTTGCTGCTGACCTTCAATGATCCAATAAAAAAATTAAAAATAAATGTCTTTAGATAAACATAACATTTGTGTTTTATTTTTTAATTGCTGAAGAGTTATGAACTTTCTTCTCCTGTGGCCTATTCTTCAGGCAATCCAGAATGGCAGCACAGCTGAAAGGTGAGTTTATGTGAATTTACATTTTCTTCAGCCTGAGGGAACGAAAGGGCTTTTGCATTTGCCAAAAATATATATATTTTTTTAATATTAAAAACAAACAAGCAAGCCAAGCCCAGCTGACATAAAGGAGCACAAAAGTAACACAATGCATTACTTTCCATAAAAAGTAACCATTTTTTTGGAAGTAACGCAATATTGTAATGCATAAGTAACTTTTCCAACACAGACAGTACTAAAATAAGTGAAAGAATCAATTAATGAATGATTAAACATTTAAATCTAAATATTCTGTGAGAGTAATGGGTAGGGGGAAATATAATTTAATATAAAAACAATTGAAGTCAATGGAAAGTCCCCACTATGATTTGGTCTGGAAAAATGGAAAAGTGGACACAGAGGAATTGTGTTCAGAACAATAAGGAACATCACTGGCCATGAGGCGATAAATACACTACTGTCAGACAGACCCAGACCAACATCCGTGTACTGTGTGTGTGTGTGTGAGTTCTTGTGAGTGCAAAAATGCTCTGGAATGCATTGGCATTTTTTCATGCTCTTTCATTTTAGTGTCCCTCATTTCATTGGATTCTGTTATTTTGTTTCAGTTTAGGTAAAAGGTAGCACAAGTGTCCTTATCTTCAAAAACATTCTGTAACATGTGAACAGCTAAGTTACAGTGGGTCTCATTTTATGTGAATGCCATAAGGGTCAAGTAGGGGCCAACAAAGCAGACAGAAAGTGAGTGCAATGAAAGTGCGAAGCCAGTGATGACCACATGTCAGACAAACCTAAAAATATGACTAACATATTAACTTACAGCAGCTCTAAACATAGGTCTCATCACCGAGGCATTTCCAATAGGCACATGGGAGTCTGGACATGCGAACGGCAATACTGACACATACCAGACCAGCAAACCACATGATGATCTCACTTACAGAGCAAAACTCTACATATACAAATATACCAAATATAAGCTATGAATCTATGCGGATTCAGTATTCCTGAGTATACTGATTTCTAAGCAGGCTAAAGCATCTAACTTGTTTTGAACCACACTATGGACATTACTGTAAAAAGACGCATGGCTTGTTGAGAATGTGTGCTATTACTTTTCTAAGCAATCAGACAAATAGCAAAACAATCAAGCATTTTAACAAAAAAAAAAAACATATACTTGCAGTGAAGGACCCAAGGCTTATATCAGCCTAGATCAAAATATGCTAATATTAGCTGAAAGATGGGCTCCTTTGACTTGCAAGAACCACAGAGCAGCTCACTTGCCCGGAAAAGCACAACATGCAAAAGCACCAAAGCACCACTTCATTGCTTAATTTTATTTTTTGCAGTTCTGTTGGGCGCCACTAATGGTTCACACTTGACCTTTAACCTCAGATTGCTCCAGGGTTTTGCACCATATTTTATATCCCATACCTAAACTTACCAACTACCTTACTAATCATTAATTAGCAGCAAATTAGGAATTTACTGAGGCAAAAGTCTTAGTTAATATTTAGTTAATGGTTGAATTAGTCCTCAAACTGGAGTGTGAGCTTTTTTTATTTATTTAATTTTTTTTTATAGTGAAGGAATTTTCTGTTGATTTTTCACATTTTTTATTTATTTATTTTTCCAATTAAGCATTACATTGTGTTGTGTTTTTGGGTTAAATGAAATGTCCAAAAACCTAACTAATAATGTCCTGGCAGAAAATAACTAGTCCATTTGTCTTCTGATTGATTTCTTACAGTGCATGCATGTTTGGATTAAAATGTCAGGTAAATTAAAAATACCGTTAATAAAATATACTGCTTACATTTACATTTACATTTAGTCATTTTGCAGACGCTTTTATCCAAAGCGACTTACAATTGGGAAAGTCTTACAATTGCTTACTTGACTTGTTGGTTGAACGTGGAAGAGGGGAGACAGTCTGAGGAGATATATTACAGTGTGTTAAATCTAATAATGACACAACAAATCACACTGAGAGAATGGACAATAAATTGAAATCAGACAGAGAGACAGATGACAGCAGTGATAATAATGGTTTTGGGACGTTTACAGATCAGATCCAGATCTGAGAGGGAATGCTTAAAATCTGAAGAACAATCTCACTTGGCTATCATATTGTCTCTCTGATGAATGTTCTATAATTCTTCATGATCACTTTCTTTACTTTTCCTAATACTATTGTTAAATCCAGTTTAATTACCATGTCCATTTCTCTCTTTCCATCTTTCTCTCTTTTCACTCCTTCGCTTCCTAGGTCTCATGCAAAGATGTCTGGGCCAAACCTCTGGACCACATAAGCGGGAAATTGCAGTTTGTTTTAAGTAAATTTGCACATGTAATGATATCTCTATGTTAGGTCTGACAGCGTGCAGCAGAGTGTAATTATTGTTTGAGGTTTGCGGAATATATTCCCATTAGGGTGATCACTTAAAATCTTGGGGCCCAGGACAACATTTTTATGAGGTAAGTTATACCATAGAGTACATCAGCGGGACCCCCTTGCTCCTGAGAACAGCTCTTATTCATTCAGTAGTCCATACAAATGAAGAGCCCTTATGAAAAAGAAGCACTTAAGTGGCCTATTTATTTAATGAATATTATATTATCTGCAAATACAGTTTTTTTTAAATATATTTTTAAAATGTGATGTACACTACAAGTGCATGTTTATTACAATTAATGCATTTCTTTTTTGTGATTTATCTTATTCCGAGGCATCTGTTAAAATGTTCAGTCGAATGACTTGTAGTGCATTTTGTATTGTAAGGTTTGCAGACACACTCATATAATGTATTTTATTTGTATATTAGCTGAGAACCTGGAAATTGCAAATATACAAAATATACAAAAATGTTGTATAGCAAAAACAGGCATGAGAAGACAAACAAATAGACACAGGCAGAAATAGAAAGAAAATATCATCCAGGTTTAAAATTAAAGTTGTTCCAAGATTTCACTACTGGTTTTAGATTAAACCAAAGTTTACTTAACCATCCTGGAATATTTTTAACTGATGTAATCAGTCTGACCACAGAAACAATGAAAGCATCTATCTTCTAGATGTAGGCTATCTGTCCTTATAAAACTCATCAAATGATGCTTAATACGCAACCTTCTTAAAGTAAACAGGAATAAATCAAAAAAAGTCTTGTTGACTTTGGTTTGCTCCAGTTGCAAGATGACAATGGCGGTCAGTGGTTGTGGTGGTCAGCGGGTCTATGGATAGAGCTGAATTCGATAAGCTACATTTATTTCTTTATTATAATACTGGGGCATGACAAATGTGTGCATTAGGAGAGAAGGGGAGAACGAGAGAGAAATATGCCAGTGTTTGAGGTTTGTGTTTCCTTTGGCCTCCTCTATGGAATTCACTTATTTGTGGAAATGTTAAGAATTCAAGTAATAGGCTCTACTAAACACAGTCAAACACAGAAAAATAAACGCAACGCTCAGCAGTATGAGGAACCATGACAACCAGACATGCGATCGATCGATCTCTTCTCTTCTCTTCAGAACAAGACAATGTACAATATACATGTACAATGATTTTCAATATGATTTTCATGATTTTCAGACATTTCAGCACTGTTGCTTGTAATTCAAAGTTGTATAACTGCCCTGAAATCATGACAAAAAAAGAGTCTTGCTATATGGTAAACTGAAGAAACTCATTTAATCTATATATTCTTTATATCATTTGATGAATAAACGTCCAAGTCATTGTGGTTAACCAACATACCCTTTTCTTGTAAATGACAAGAAAATTACATGACAAGGTTGGTTGATGTTCACATATCAAAGAAATAATCAAAAGAAAAGTCTGTCTGTCTGTCTATCTATCTATCTATCTATCTATCTATCTATCTATCTATCTATCTATCTATCTATCTATCTATCTATCTATCTATCTATCTATCTATCTATCTATCTATCTATCTATCTATCTATCTATCATCTCTCTCTCTATATATATAGCCTTGAAAAATATTATGTAAAATAAAATGTACTGAAAATAATGAGACAAATGTATTTATGGTGTAAGAAAGAATTAAATAATTAATTATTGAATTTAATGTTTACATCACTTGACATTTCAGAAGGATTAAAGGATTTTAGTACAGAACTGCAGTTGAAATAGAACGTAATGTTTTGATAGTGTCTCAGAGACCATGTTTACAATTTTCCTGTCAGATGTCACTGAAATAGGTGAAACCCCTTTTTAAAAATTAAATCTTATAAGAGTATATTTGACCTTGGCACATGTCATTTAAACTAGATTTTTTTCAAAGAATTATGGTTACATATATTGCATGTACTTACTACATAGTAATAACAGAAAATTAGATATAATAACAAGCAACTATCCTTAAACCAAACCCTAATCCTAACCACATAGTAAGTACATGTTATTAATTAATATTCCTCAGCATTGTATAGTGGTTTTAGGTTCACAAGGATTGTATACTGCAACAAGACACCTTTAAATAAAATATAACTGAAATATGTTTTCATCAGCCTTGTTTGTCATTGATGTGTAAAGTCATAATCAGCGGTTCACTATTTCCCCAAACACCCCCCTCGGCTCTTGGCCCGCTCACTTGAACACACACAAGTGAAGAAAGTCAAGTTATCAGCTGAAGATTGCCGTCGCTGTCACTTTGATCTCGCTCACCAACTGCCCGCACAAGCGCTAAAAGTGTGCATGTGTTTATGGTTTTTGCACATTTGAGAGTGTGTGCTGAGACAGTAAATATTTAGTGTCTATACAAATAGGTGTGAATGTGAGTTTGAGGGGGTGTGTGTTTTCTGAAGAGGATGGCGGCTTTCTTTGAGTGACTTGATCAACAATTTCCATTAAGGACCAAGAGACGGTCTTTGTAAGAGTATCTGAGTTTCACACTGACACACCAGCCTGGGAAAAACATGTTCAGAGATCTTCCATGAGTTCCAGCTGTCACTGCGGCAGCCACAGATGTCTCCCTGGATATATGTAGTCTATAGCAGCAATCATGGAGCATCTTGGATTTCCATCTACACATTAGTGTGGATCTCAGCACTCTTGTCTGTAGCACACTTCATAGGGCATGACATTCTGACCTCATTAACCCTAATCAAAAACTAATCTCTCAGTGCATGCCAACATTAAAAAGATAACCTATGTGTATATGATCTCTCATTACTGGTGCACTGTAAATTAAAACTACTTTAATGTAGCACCAGTCAAACATTTGGAAATACCTGACATGATAAAAGCTTAAGTGGCAGAAATGAATTTTGTTGACAAAATTTTCCTTATTTCTTAACATTACCTGTTAATTTTACTAATGAAAAAGTATTAGTGCATGCAGAAATTAACATTACCTAAATGCTTAAAAGTTTTCTTCTTCTTAATATTATTTTGCAGTTAATGTATTAGGTATTGTGAACTAACAATGAACAATGATTTACTAATCTAGCTAAATATTCATTCATAAATACATTTATTGTTGATTAATATGTCTTTAATACATGTTAATTGAACTTTTCTTTTTTGGACCAAGATTAGAGTGAGAAGAGCTACAATCCACAGAATAAATATAATATAATATATACATTTTGATTTGTTTAACATTAGTTTTGATCTTAATACTGTTGTTTTATAGCAACATTTTTCATTTTGTAAGGGGTGTTTGCCTATACAAACTCACCACTAATGCTAGGGAGTTTTGTGTGTTTTCCAGTGCTTTGCCATGCGGTTGCTAGGGTGCTCTGTGTGGTTGCTAGAATGTTTGCTTACTGGTCCAAGTCAAAAGAGTCCACCCACAAGTATATTATTATTATTAATATTCTGGTCTCTAGATATATCTTGGCACCCTTTGGCTTCTTCATTTTAAGTCTAGAGGATTTTTAAGATGAGTCACATGTGGACGTTTAATACTTGGTTTAGGGTCTCGAAAAGCACCTCAATTAATAGTAACAGCGATGCTTGCCTTAGTCCTAAATTAAATCATTTTAAAATGCAAGTGTCTAAACCTGTTTTCCTGCTTATGCATATGTACAAGCACACTGAAAATGACATTAAGCCCTCTGAAATGTTATAGGGCCGACCGCAGTCTGTTAAAGTGTGAAGCAAGAGGCCGAAGTGGAGGGTTTCATGAGAGTATTGTGTTAGCAGCCATATGTCAGCTTGTTAAATGAGATTAGAGAGCACTGACTGTGCCGCTGAGGTGAAATCTGAACCTAATAATTTCAATGTAAAAGAAGATACCAAAAGAGGAGGCCTACAGATGGCGGTTTGGATAAAACAGCTTAATATCCACCACTAAACACTTAAGAACCGCAAATTAGTCCAACACAAGCAAAAATCTCTAAGCAAGTATGCCTATTGTATTCAAAAGCAAGATCGCTATTAGACCTGACAAGAACATTTGTAAGAGGTGCTGACACCACAGTAAAGTCCTGGGACAAATGTCAATAAGCCCTGAAGAGAGTGTCCTCAATTATATAAAGCATTCTTGTGTATGTGCCAGTTTAATAACAAGACATTCAAATTCTAGATGGCATATTGGTATGCAAAAACATAAAATAGTTAAACAGATGGTTAAACGAAGCAATTTGGAGTTCAAACTTTTGTTCAAGTGCTTATATTAATTATTTAATTCAAAAAATGTGTGTTATTTGAGCTGTGAAGCTCAACTGTCCTCCAGCTGCTGTCTTGTCTGCAGTGTAGAAATAGGATAAGGGTCTGCCAATGACCGTCTCTTCGCATGATAGAAGAAAAAAAAAAGAGGGGAGGATTGGATGATAATAGCACCATATATTACAGGCCAAATTAACTGTACTTTTAACTGAGGGATGAGATTCAATTATTTGGTAATCAACAGCATGTCACAGATGCTGTCCACAAAGCTTTACTTCTGTTGAATTCACAATAGGGTGACCAGACATCCCCGTTTTTCAGGGAAAGTCCCAATTATGTGGGAATATGGGGAAAGGAGTTGTCTCCAAAAATGTGCCAGTTCAAAACAGTGCACAAACACACTGCAAAAAGGCCCAACCAACCAACATAACCTTGTTACCAGAGCAATTGTCTAGTCGGTATTTTCACCAACAGAGGGAGCTGCGTGCTGGACAACCATGGAGCACTATTATCATCAGTTATCAAAGACACTGTTATCAGTTTCAAGGTAGTCATACTACAAGTTAAATGTAAGTAAAATTGTTTGTATGTTTAATAAAATGTGTGTATGTTTAATAAAATTTGCACACAGTTGTAAACGTTCCCGAAAGTGTCGCAACAGTAATTCCCACACCTTATTAATATCAGAGATAATCTTATTATTGGGAGATATCAAGGGTCCGTGGCTCTACCATTAGAGAAAGCGTAACGGTTAACTTGGATCACACAGCCTAGACGTCACTGAATTTCTGTCAATCGCTGTTTGCGGACACCATAGGAATGAATTCGATAGTTCTTTCTGGTTGGCTCGTTTTAGTTGATCTTCAAGCCTGATTATAGATGATGCAGCAGGCTGGTTTTAGAGGGGTTTCGGCAACTTCCTTTAGAAGAAAAAAAAGAAAGAAGCTAAAACCAGCCTATGCTGGTTGGCTGGTCTTAAGCTGGACATAACTGGTTTAAGGTGGTCTCCCATGCAGGCTGACCAGCTAAAGAAGTGGTAAAAAAAAAACCTTCTAAAATCAGAGTCTGGCTGGAAGACCAGCTAAAACCAGACAACCATCTCTTAGGCTGGCTTAAATTTTTTTTTTTTTTTTCCAGAAACATGGCCTCTGGTCTCCTTTTTTTGGCTTTAAAAGGCTTTGTTTATATAGGCTACCACATTACATTAGCAGAAAGGACATACTTAAAATGAGCCTAAAATGCTAAATAATAAGGCCAATTAGGGTTAGTACCGATACATTTCTAAAAGCACAAACGCAAAATAACATAAGTTAAAAAGGTAATTTAAAAACAAAGCCATACAAAACTGTCTCAGTTTTTCATTTATAGTTAATAACAAGTGATTTTTCCGTGATATTTTGACCACTGAAATAGAAAATATCCCCAGTTTCCATTTCAGAAATCTGCTCACTTTAAGCCAAATCATCCTCTAAAATAGTCTAAATGAGACCCAGACATATTCAGGCAAAAACATTCCAATAACAGAACAGTCTGTGGGATGATGAAGAGCAAAGCAGAATAAAAATATTCACGTTTAATAACGTCAACCTTTGCACATAATACAAACAGACGGGGCTTGTTTTCCTAATGAAACCACTGGCTATTTTAGTCACTGCTGGCTAGATGTGGACAAAACACTGGAGCATGTGGCGCAGGGTGCAGCGCAGTGGGTCTGAGAGCCCCGGCAGACCGTGCCTGACCGGCCGAGCCGCACCCAGAGATTTCCACCCGCCTCAGGAGAGCTTGTTTATCACACAGCTGAGGTGTCATCCTGGAACGCGGAGAAGGGCAAATATCTGCAGCCTGTCCAAAACCACAAGCCTCTCTTTCCCATGTCGTGCCTGACCCTATCCTTCATCATATTTCATTAATAATCCCGCGTGACAAGAACAGGATTTGAGATAATCTAGTTATGAGCACGTCTAAAATATTTAGGAGCTCACATAAAAATGTTACTCCTCTGAAAAGGACAAACTTTCTTGAGCATGGCTGGGTTAATCAGTGCCCTTATTCATAAGTCGTCTTCCCGCCTAAAAAAAGCAGTATCTCATTGTGAGCAGTGACCTCTGCTGGTCATATATAGTAGTCAATAGATTTTGAAACTTGAGGAGAGTTTAGAAGTGGCTTCTGTTAACAAGCCATGCAGGCAAGACATTCTAATGAGTTCTGATGATGTTTTAATGGATGGTTTATTATTAGAGGGACCTTATTACAACTAACACAGCATTTAAAGCGATAGTTAAACCTGTTAAACACAAAAGAAGATATTTTGAAGAATGTTAGTTACAAAACAGTTGCTAGTAGCCATTGACGAATTCTAATGAACACAAATGAAGGTATTTTGACAAATGTTGGTAACCAAACAGATGCTGGTAGCCACTGACTTCCAGCAACTGTTTTTTTTTTCTTTCCAACAGAAGAAAGAAATTCATATAGGCCTACAGGCAGGGCTGGGGAGTAACGAAATACATGTAACGTCGTTACGTATTTAAAATACAAAATATGAGTAACTGCATTTGGTTCTACTTACATTTTAAATGGGTGGTAATCAGATTACAGTTACATCCGAAAAGTATTTTAGATTACCAAAGTGATTACTTTAATATTAAAATAAATAAATTACATTAACAATCAGTGTAAAATGATTTTAACCATGAGGCAACTGGTGATACTCAGACTCGCGTGCAGCCTGTCCATACAGCAGCCTGCCTGCAGAGTGCAGACTATTGTGATGACTCACTAAAATGCAAGAGAAAATCAGAAAGCCTAGCGCGTAATTGTCATGGAAATAAAAAGACGATTTTACTTATAAATGTGAAAAAGGACGGAACATCACTGTAGACTATGTCATTTTTGTTTACCTGCAACAAAACGTCTCTCGGCTTCAAAGGAACATCTAACCTTGAAAAAGCATCTTAAAGTAAGTTGTTCCCACAGTCTCAGGTTTGTACGAGTTCTTGTCTTGTTTGGGAGACAAAAACCAGAGCATACAGATAAATATCAACATGACTTCTTCATTATGAATTATATTACCAATATAACAATTACAGGGAAATGCAACTGAAAAATTTACATTAATTTAAAAAAATTAACATGTCTTTTAAAATCTGATAAGACTGACGATGAAACAGCACATGACTGTGTAGATGCGTCAACAGAACAAAATTTTTATTTTCCATAATTTTCCATATAAATACTCATTAAAAGCACTTGGTATTAAAAGAAATGAATACTAAAATAATATTATTTATTATTATAGCAGTAAACCATCAAAGTACAGTCACTATAAGATCCTTTCTTCAAAAATGTGATTATATGGAAAAATCTCTGAAAATCTAAAAAAAAAAGGACAAAATAATACATAGCCTAAGTAAATAAAAAAAAATTAATTAATAAAAAAAATTGTTTTGTTATGCAAGATCTATCACAGATCTAGATTGTTCTATCACAGAAGAGTGCAAGATTTGGATTTTTGCACATCATCATCATCCAGTCCCACTGTCTTCCTGTTTGGGTCGTTAAGCTCATCAAAGAGTCCGCTGTCAATCATCTCTTGTTGCCATGGAATTGGCACTGCTCCTGTGCTGAATTCTTTAAAAAACTTCTTATCATTGGCATCAAATTCAACCCCTTTAACCTCAGAGAAGTCCCGAATGTCGCCCGTGTCTTTAGCGTACACAACGTTGGGTTTGGGCACCCATGGAGGTGCAATAAGCCCCGCCTCTAGTCGAGGGATGTTGATGGATTTGAAGAACTCATGTTTCCGAGGGTCATCCCTGAGGGTAAAAAACAGTTATGAATAAATGTATGGTTACTGCATGACTCACAATTAAAGGAATAATTCAGCCATATTACTATCACATCACACCAAAACTGTATGCTGCATACGTTTTTTTAAAAAATGTTTGCCGATGTTTCCATTAAATTATGCAAAATTTGTTTCCACATTTTGAGAACGTCCAAATTTGAGAAATTTTTTGCTTTCTTCTTTTTTCCTTCTCTTGGAACTTAACTTAATATGAGTCTTTTGAAGGACAACAGCATTACATCCTGGCACTCTTTCCCTCTGTCACAGCTTTCAAATCAAATGCACCAGTTTTGCAGGCTGGACGTTGATAATATCAAACATCATTGGTTTTTGCAGACTTTTTTGTTTTGTGACTAAATGCCATGACATCAAACCTAATAGGCCTTCAGCACAGTATTGGACTTGAGAGCTAAAGACTCTCAGTGAACACCAACTTACATTTTTTATTTAGTTTCCTCACAAAAAAAAAAACCTATGAAAAGGCTAAAGAAAACTAAAATCTGAAAGTGCATAAGTCATATTGAATACTTATGGTGATTTTATGATGTTTTTGGCCATTCTTGACAAATGTGACAGAGGCTGCACAAAAAAAACTTTAAAAAAACAATTCTTCTTCTATGTACCATGGAAAAAATAACAACACACAGGTTTGGATCGACATAAGGATGAATAATGACAGAATTTTCACTTTTGGGTGAAACTGTTCCTTTAATAGAATTCAAATAAAAATTTTAATGGATTGAAATGGTTTCAGCAACTGACTTTGAGAACAGTATTATATGTTAATATGTAATTTAAACCTATGAGCAATGAAGCTGGTATTGAATCTGTTGGTGTCTTCAAGACCCAAAGATATTATGTTTTAACATTCATGCTTTGCTCCATCCAAACCCAGTGCTGAGGCTCCAAACCCACTGCCAGTGCTCTCAGTGAGAAAGGCTGACAGAAACGGTCTGTTTCTTCAATTTGTTGCCACACTGGCTTGATTTTGCTGACAGAGTAAAGCTTCTGTTCCTATGTTGGCATGCAGAGGGCAGAGTTGGACTGACCACATCCTAATAATGACCTGGAGTGGAAACAGTGTGTCCTCTTGCCATGAAACACAAAAATGCTGCCACTTACTTGCAGCCAAGGCGGTCTTCAACGTTCTTTTTCAGAAAAAAACTGATGATATCCTTTGAGGGGGCGTCAAAATTTTTGTGTTCAAATTTACACTCGTCTTCTAGAGTTCTCCTTACTATCTCTTCTTTAGTAACCTTCTCTTTGTGACCTCTAAAAGGCAGACGGCCAGCCACCATCTCATAGATGCTACAGCCCAAGGCCCACCAATCCACTGACGTACGATACGGTTCCTGCTTCAAGATCTCTGGCGCCATGTACCCTTTGGTGCCAGCCTACGATGGAAAAGACAACAAGAGGAGTTATGAGAAAAATCATTCAGCCTTCTTGAAGCCACCTGAAAAAGCATTTCAAATCATATTTAAAGACATCTATCATGGTACAAACTCTTTGACCTTTTCATCATCCTCCCTAAAATCCCATTTCAGAAGAGATTCCTGAGACAAGTCAAACACACAAAAACAATCCCTCGCCATTTCACCAGTATGTGTCTCCAGGGACTCAAGTCAAACCCTTTGAGGCACACTACTCTTTAGAAGAAGGGCAGGCTGTTCCAACCTAGATCAATGCCAACTTTGCGTATTACTGTTATTATTAGTATTAGGGAGGGCTTATTTAAAGTCTTGTGGTACCCCTGGCTGTCTGAAATATTAGTCAAAAATGAAAAAGTCATTTTTTTTCTTGGTAGAGCTCAATTTATTCTCATTTTACCACTTGGAAAAATTAGTTAAAGGGACAGTTCACCCAAAAATGAAAATTAATCCACGATTGACTCACCCTCAAGTAGGGCTGTGCAAATAATCGAATTCGATGATCTTGCGCATCTCGTCAATAAAGCCAGTTCTGTGATTAGTAGTAAATCTCCATCACGTGCTTTCAGATGGAGCAGCATTTACTACACACAAGCTATGCAATATCGCGTTCATAATTGCTGGCAACACATCTGCAGCTGCATCAGATGCTGCTCCATCTGAAAGCACGTGATGGAGATTGTAACGGATGATGTAGGTAGCGAAAGCTCCGGTAAGAATACACTAGTCTTGTGACAACCAAGTTTTGTTTAAAGCAAAGAAAAAACAGGCTCCTCTTGGCTTATATTAAAATCCTCTGACATGAATGGTGTTTTGTTTTGCTCTCTCCTTTGAGCTTCCGCGTTCATTACTAGTGAGTTCGTCACCGTGTTAACCTACATTCTATGTTATCCGCTGGAACGCCACTCTCTAGTGAACACGCGTACGACAGTTAGAGAAAGCTAGATATTATGGTTTATAAAGTTTTAAATATGGGTATTTTTCTTACTTAAACACATCAATTAAATTCCAAAGACTTTTATTAACCCCCAGGAGCCGTGTGGAGCACTTTTTATGATGTATGGACGCAGTTTTTTGGCCTTCAAAATCTTAAACCCCATTCACTGCCATTATAAAGCAGGGAAGAGCCAGAACATTTTTAAATATAACTCTAATTGTATTCGTCTGAAAGAAATAAGTCATATACATCATGAGTAAATCATGGGGTAATTTTCATTTTTGAGTGAATTATCCCTTTGATTGTTGGAAGTATTAGAGTCATTCTAAGTTATTATCCATGACATTATCCATAAGTGTTGATACAATTAAAATGATACTGAACACAGGCATTATGATTTGGTAGATTTAAATACTAAGTATCTAATACAATTATTTGTTAAAATAAAACACAGTTTGTGCATGTTTTCTAGAGAGATGCTCCAGCAGGTTGTATCTGTGGCAATGCGTTTTGCAGTAGCACTATGGTATCTGGCAACTGAAATCCGGACAATATAACACACTCTCATACCATTATTTTTTACTATTGAGTTGCAATTCATATTTATTTTGTCATTTTTTTGCAGTTGTATTGCAGTCTGTCATGCATGTGTTTAGGAGGGCCTTTACACCTGGCCTTTTTGTGACCAGTGTGATGTGGAGTATTTCGGCACAGTCTACACATTTTCAAACTGTTCCTAATTAAACACCTGATTCAACTCATCAGCTCATTAGTAGAGACTTAACAAATGGATCAAATAAAGGAAACCTTCAAAATGTTTACTGCTGGTATAATTGAGGCCAGATGTTAGTAGCTGTGCAGGTAGACCTCACTTCCCTGACCTCAAGAGCTTTTCAGCGTCCTTGTCAGAGTGCCCACCTCACATGCCAATTGATGCTGGTTCAAATTCTGCTCGGAGCCATGTGAGTAAAACCAGTTACACTTGACTACCTCCAGGAACAGGGTTGGGAAACATTGCTTTAGGACAGGGGTAGCTGACCCAGCTCCTGGAGAACTACCATCCTGAAGATCTCAGCTCCAACTCCAAACAAACACACCTGAACCAGCTAGTCAAGGTCTCAAGGGTTACTTGAAAATGACAGGCAGGTGTGTTAAAGCAGGGTTGGAACTGAAGTCTGTGGCTGCATCTTATACTTCCCTACAATATAGTAGGTGAAAAACAGTATGTAACAAAAGAAGAATTTTCTGAATTTTGCCCACAGAGTAGGCAAAAGGTACCCGGATGTCCTACTACCTCCGGCATGATTCTGAAGTTTGCATATGATGGACACTTTACTATCCCATGAGGCCATGAGGCCTTATGAATGGCAGTGACATGACAACTGAAGCTGGTAGGTCATGTGACAATGACAACATAGTGAATGTAGTACATTCAGATACATACATATATTCATACTATATAGAATGTACTCTTTTTGAGGTTGCAAAATAATGATCTATTCATAAAAGTATGATTTTGGGCGCAGCCCCAGTTAAGAAGGCTATATAGGAACAGGGTTAGCTATACCTGATTTAGGGTTATCAGTAAATAGATAATAGGGTAATAGGGTATTAGTAAATAGCATCTAATTGTAAGGTTTTACCCACACAATTATGATTGAGGGTAATAGTGGAACTTTTGGGGACTCAGGTGTTCAGCAGCTACCTTGTCCTGGATATCTATTGGGTTCAGACCTCAAAGTTTTAATCTACCAGCCCAGATTGTTACCCACTAGTCTGCACCATAATCGTCAACCTCATAAAAGCTTGTCTTATGTTACTGTTCTTACCTTTTGAGTGATGGTTTTCCCGTTTGGTAGCTCCACAGCTAGACCCAAGTCTGACAACCTGCACTGGCCTTGACTGTCCAGTAGGACGTTCTCTGGCTTCATGTCCCGGTACACAATATCCATGGCATGTAGGTGCAGGATACCAGTGATGATTTGAGCTGTGTAGTGAATGATGCGCTCCATCTCAATGCCAATCTCCCCAGTGTGGTAGATGTGGTACTTTATATCCCCTCCATTCATCAGAGTCATGACCAGACACAGGTGGGTCGTCGTGTCAAACGCGTAGGCCAGGTTCACCAGAAACAGGCTGTTCACCTTCTCCAAGATTTTTTTCTCCAGCAGAGCCATCTTTTCACCTCCTTTTTTCTTCAGACGTTTCTTGTCTAGCTTCTTGCAGGCATACATGTGGCCCGTGTGTTTGACCTGAACAGCACACACCTAGAGAGAAATTTAAAACGCATTCATTCTACATTCTGTACAAATCAATTTTCTGCTGTAATATTCTGTTCAATATGGGGCATCAGTGAGAATGTACACACTTGAAAATCTATTCAGATAAAGGTAATTTTTCAAAGGAGATGTAGTCTAAGCAGTGTCCATTCGTTTGATTATGTGCCCAGTGGGTGCATTACTTCCAAGGGGATCCACTGTTCATCAAAGGATGTCCAACTCAGTTGAAACAATGCATATTGTGTTTAGTTTTGTCTTAAAGATGAAGTGTAGAATTTCTGCCTATATAGCATCTGAAAAATAGTGACCCTATTTTCCATTGGCTTGAAAAACAGATAGTCTTGCCCCAAACTCACACCACAGGTTGAGCTAGAACCTGCCATGCTGTTTCACTGAAACTAATAGAGCAATGTTTGATAGTGCCAGAGTTGGTACAATCAACCTGTGAATGTCTTACTTATTAAACTGGGATAAGAGATTTTGCAACATGCATAACAGGACAACAAAATGACACTGTATTTTCTAAATGCACATTCTTGGTCTTTCTTCTGTACAACACATCAGTGCATGTTAGTCCACAGAAAAAGTGAAAAAGAAAGTAGTTTGCGTTTCCAAAAGGATTACAGAAAGCAAGTAACAAAACCAAAATTAACCTATATTCTGAAGACATGAATGTAAGCAACTATAGTTAAACTGCACAATGATTCAGAGACAACTCCAATTATACAATGCGGCCCAGCTAAGACAACCGACAACAACTCTTTTTTTTAAATTTGAAATCTTTTTTAAAAGAAGATTCCTCTGTAGATTTGTTTGTGACTGGGTAGGAGGTGCAAATACTCACCTCTCCAAATCCTCCTTTCCCCAAAGTTCTGAACTCATAGAAATATTTATCAGAGATGGGCTGCTTCTCGAATTGCTTCCATTGCACAAATCTATCAAAGAACGGGCTGGTCTGATACTCAGTGAAAGGTTGTCCTCTTAGAAACTCCTCTGTGGCTTCTTTAACCTGTCCCATCATCACCTCCTCAAAGTCCTTCTCAGAGATGACTTTACACTTTTCCACCATGTCCTCTGTTAGATAAGCCATGAAACTCTTGGAGTCAGCTTTGCAGAATTTGTTAATGATATTCTGCCTGGCTTTGTCTTTAGCACCGGCCTCTGCCAAATTCCAGTCATTCAACTCTTCCAGAAACTCTGCAGCGGCAAGGTATTCTGGACTGGAGGCTAAAAGGAACCGTCGGAAGCATCTTTTCCCAATGGGCTGCTGCTCACAGATGTCCTCAAAGTCCTTGGGAATAGTTGCACGCACCTCTGTACAAGTCTCAGGTTGGGGAAGAATTAGACTACGCCTTCGTTTCCTCATCTCCTTGTCGTCTAGACTCTGTGCTTTCAGGTAGGCTGTGTTGGCCACCAGGTTGTCCAGTCCACCCATGTCGCACATGGCTGTGGCGGGGTGAACGATCAACTATGTGACACTGCAGGTAACAATGAATAAGAAATAAGGAGATACAGGCAGAGCAGAGTCAAGCTCTGATATGCTGATGAGTCAAAATGAATGTCGGAGTCTTCCCTGTTCCACTCACGTAATTGCTCCGTAAGAATTAAAAACCTCAAAAGGGATTTTCTCTCAAGTAAATGTCTTTGTATGCTAATTCGTGGATACTGCTCATGGAAAGGAACTTACTTAAGAGGCTTTGGACTATGATTAGCCACAATGTTAAGGGATAGACAATGCAATTAACATGCTCAGTCCTCTACTATCGACTTCAGTTCAAGGAAATAAACAGAACGAGATTCGACTAGGTTTATGAAGAAAATGTGAGTGGTGCTTGTTTGTTAAAACTGTGCCTCTTTAATGCTCAAGGGTGTTGCTATTCAGTGTTTTAGCATGTAGGTTTCTTACTAGCCCAAGCAAAAAGGGACATTCTGGTCCCAAGATATAGCTTAATCCTTCCTTCAGTGTTAGTGCCAGTTCACCACGTCAGCCAGTGTGAACCGACCTTGATGCCCACTTCATTGTCTGCAGGTGAAAATATGTTAAATCACTTGGAGAAAAAAATAGCACTAGTTTAAAGTTAAATTCGGTCACACTTTATATTAGGTGGCCTTAACTACTATGTACTTACATCAAAAAATAAGTACAATGTACTTATTGTGTTCATACTGTATTGCAAAACACTTGTGCTGCTATTGAGGTGGGATACGGGTAGGTTAGGGACAGGTTTGGTGGTATGGATAGGTTTAAGGGTGGGTTAAGGTGTAAGGGACGGGTCAACAGTGTAATTATAAATGTAATTACATATAGGTGTTTTTAAAAATATAAGTACAATGTAAAAGCATGTATGCACACAATAAGTGCATTGTACCAAATGATTAATTTAAATGTAAGTTAAGGCCACCTAATGTAAACTGGGACCTTAAATTCTTTTAGCGGTCTGTTCAAATTCCGAATGCCAAGTTTGAGCCAACAACTAATTACAATTAAATACTTGACGTTATAAGCTGATAGGTCGTGGTTGTTTTCAGTTCTTTGAGAGTCTGAAGACTTTAGGAGCTTAAAAGTGTAGGTTTAAAGCTCATTATACGAGCACATGGAATGAGAATAAAGTGAGAATAAGCCTTCATTAGGTGTAAACATAGCAAAATCTGTCCTCTTGGCTGCATTCAACCCAGCTTTGCGCAACGGACAGCCATATTTCAGAGGAGGCTGTCTGGCAGACGGCTAACATCACATTCCTATAATGACACAGCATTAGCGTTTATTAAGATGACAAGATTTGAGACATTGTTTCTCTATTTTTTCTTCTTATAAAATACTTAGAAAATTGAGTAATGACAAATGCTGGAAAATAATTATGTGCCTGCAAATAAATGTCTTTACAACACTAACATTTGATTTGATTTGACATTTGATCAGATAATAGCCAACAAGTGTCCAATAAACATATGAACTCCTTCAATACATCCCAGGAGGCACCTCATTGATTTGCCAAGCAGTATTTCAATGTGAACATGTCTAACATGAACATAAATTTGTTGTGCAGCAGTAAAGATTCTATTCTTTTCTGTTTTAGAAATCAAATATTCTCAACTTGTAGATAAACACCAAGAAATGCACTATAGGTATAGATTCGATACAGGAGGATATATTAAAATTATATAGAGAAAGCCTTGATTATATCCATCTGGAACTGAGTGGACCAGAATGCTGCCAGATGTAAATTTGAGCATCCTAAAACAATGTCTAAGAAGCTTTATTCTTGGTTAACACTGGGCAGCCTTAAGTATTTTCACAAGTCATCACATTACATATTGTTTGTACTGTAGTATAGCAGGACATTTGTTTCACAGTTTAATGTCTTTTCAGCTACAAAAACAATTTAGTTCCTCATAGCCTTGATTACACTCTTTAGCAAAACCTTAACTCCAGAATGCACCGGGGAAACCATCAATACAAACATTTTAGTTTACATTGCCATTGGCTAAAAAAGCCTGCGTCAAATTCCAACTAAATCTTTGTCTTGGAAATAGTTCTTATGGGTTCCGGACTAATCACAAGCACTCAAATCCTGAGCTGATTGTTTCACTGGAATTAGAAAAGGATGGAGCAATACACAGCGTACTAGAGCACTTAGGGAATGCTTTTTCACAGACATCCGTTGCAAAGACTTTAGAAGTCATGGAAATTTCTCTCTATATATATATACAGTGTATATATATATATATATATATATATATACATAGATTTTTTTCTCCCCAGTTTATTTCTTCGAATATATTCGGCACTTTGTAAGTACTTGTGTCAAATGTGCCCATAAACCAGCTTAATAATTACTCACATTTAATGATGAATCTTAAAAGAATCTTCATTTTTGAATAAACTAATCCTTCATTTCTGTGCTTTGAGGGCTTTTTAGAGACATTTGTACACTCAAAATAATTAATAATAATAAAAAAATCTTAAAAAACTAATTTTTTGTTCTGTATCTGTAAAATCTGTAATCTATCTGTAAAAAATGGAACGAGCTCTCTACTTAAAATAATTATGGTAACAATATTACATATAATATATGAGCAGTTTTTAAGGCTTGATTTTAAAATGGAATCTACCTGAATAAATCATGCAAAATCTCCTAAATTAATTAACCTTTGACACAATTTAATATATTTAGTGAAATGTGCTCCTTTATTTTAACTTGATTCTCAAAAGTCTGTGATTTTGAGTGAGGCCTGTTTGTATTTGACTTATTTTGTACATTTACAAGACTGTATGCAGCCAAACAGCTCAAGTAGGAAAATACTGCACTAGCACTAGCAAAGCTACTGCTCATTGATCAAGGCTTAATATCTTAGAGGACTCAGTAGTATCCATAACCATAATCTGCACAATGGTAACGACTCCACTGCACAATGGGAACTTAAGTGCAACAGAAAATCTTTCAAATGTCAAACATAACCGAACATTAAACATTAATAGATGTTTCCCTTCACTCAAAAACATGAAATAGCATTTTATTTCAAAATTTACTCTCCATATCCAACCATATGCAAAGCATGCTGGGTACTAACCGTCACCTCTGAACTAAAACTGCGAAATTAAGCCAATTCTCTTAAAATAAATATGTAGGCCTCTTTCATTAATTTTTTTTTAGTTTAATCAGTTCCTCAATTTAAGCCTCAAAACTGCTTAGGTTTCCTTTAAAAAAATGAGGAAAACACATATCTTGGTTTTATTAGTAAAAAGTCCTCAATATTTTCTATACAACACTGAGCCACAATTTCTTTAATGAAATATGCACACTATTTTTAATTATCACCTTAATTAAAAAAAAAAAAAAGTTAAGCCAACTTAAAATTTTAAGGCAACCAGCTTCAGCAGATTTTTGAGTTTTCTCAACTTGTCGTTTAAGTTTATACAACAAAAATTTGAAAGCTGTTTGCCTTAATTTTAAGTTGGCTCAACTTTTTTTGTGTGCGTGTGTGTGTGTGTGTGTGTGCAAATCTTCACCTGAAATCAAGGGATATCATTTTGGAATATCTGAAGGCAATGTAGTTCTTAACTGTAGCATTTGTTATAATAAGACTTCTAGCCTATTAATCATTATCAGGCTAAAAATAACTTTTTTTTTTTTTTTAAATTAACCAATAGCATTTGTTATGAAGAAACAACCGCCTGCACATTTAGAACCAATAGCTACAACATGCCACAGTTGTAATATAAATCTATAGGTATCTAATATCTCATATAAATTCTACAACAAGTTAGACTGAATTTTACACAATAAATAAGTCTTCAATAAGACGTGATCAGTTCTAGTAAAGGTGGTCACGAGTAGTTTAAAAAGATTTTAATATATGTTAGTGCTGGTTCAAGACTGCTTTCATCAGTCTTTTAGTTTATTTGCCTTTTTTAGATAGTGTTCGACTTTCTCCATAGCGTTTTAAAGTGTCTGTTTCTCTAAATAATTAAAATAGATCACATATTTGACTGTCAGCTTTGAGATAGGAATGGCTCGCGCAAAATCTTATCACACTTCTCGAGCGCACTGGTGCTGCTCATGAGCTTCAGTCATATTGTGCTGATAACTGCTCCATTTGGTTCGTATGTGAAGTCAGCGCTTATTAAAAGCGTAACTATATTAAAATAATAGCCTGATTCGAGGTTTCCATTAACCATGGTATAAAACTTGCTAGTTTTGGTTATATCCCCCCCACAAACTATGCCCATGCCTGAAATTATTTCAAAATAATCAATCATTCAGTTATCAGAAACAAACACCAATAAAACATTGGGATTTAATTTTATTTCTAACACGCATAAAACACATTCACAGCACTACTTGAGTTATAGTCACACATGATGCCACAAACACCCAAGTGAATCTGTTGTATCCCGGAGCTCTTCTGGCTGGTACTTCTTAATGCTGTATGAGGTGACAGAATGGTAAAGCTAACCAGTGTCACCCGGGTTTCTGCCAACATCCTTTGTTTCACTTTGACAGTCACACACGTGCACACAGGTTTTCCTACACATTCAATGGCTGGAGATGCTCTGATAATCAGTCTGGTCTCCCTAAGCAGAGTAGTGCCAAAGTGGACGGAGGAAACGTGGGTCCAAAGCTTGAATCCTCACTTGCCAATCCTCTGTACCACCCAGTCCTGTTGGCATAGTGGGCATCTATTGTTCTGCTTCACCCAGAGGGACATGCAGCAGTTGTGGAAGGAGTGGTTGCACTCTCCCCATACCACTGAGAGAAAGACAGAATAAGAGACAGTGATGTTTCAGACCCAGAAAAACAAAACATTCCACAAATGATCTTTTGTGTGCCGCAGAAGAAAAACAGACAGTCATACTGTTTTTGTAACAACATGAGGGTGAATTTTCATTTCTGGGTGAACTATCCCTTTAATAGTGATAATATCCCTTGATTTAACCTACCAGTATGGAGGCAGGGTTTATTTTGTGACGCAAATGAATACTACGGATCGTGCACTTGGTCAAGGTACTTAACCCCAGGTTGGTTTAGTTGGATTGCCCCTAATAGGTGTACTGTAAATTGCTTTGGATAAAAGAAACTGATAAATGACTTAAGTATATAATTTATCATACTGTACATTAAAAATGGGAGAAATAAAGAGATAAAATGTGAAAAATATTAGTGCAAACTGTAACGACGGTGAACAGTGCAGCCATCTGCTTCTAGGGGATTAATGTAATTGATTAATTAGGCAGGCAATTAGTATGCCAGCAGTGACATTACAGTTGACTTACCGACACAGTCTTCTTGTTTGTTTTCAGCCTGACATCTCAAGCATGCATCTGAAATACATTTAAAAATAGTATTCAATATTCATTTTTAAAAAAGCCAGTTCTTTTTTCTGTTCATTTAGGGCAGAAATAAGTTGAAATCTATGTCATTTTAAAATTCCATCAGAGGACAGATTTACTAAAGCCACATGCAATTACAGTCGGACACCGTGTATAATTATTTTTTGATTATTTTGGAATGCATTAACTACATTTACTTGTGATGAACCAGTAAAGTATGGCTGTCTCACAGCCTATTCAACTGCCTACATAAACATCATTTTAGTATTTATTGTTTAAATTATCATAAGACAAGTGAATGGGGAAACATCAAATTCTCCAAAACTGTTCACAACGCTTATTTGAAATCACCAATAAAATCTGACAACTGTCTCATAAGTGTAGTTTCTGTGTGTAATTTAGCAGTTTTAATCCCACACTGCAGTATCTGACGATATGATCTTGTGTTAGAGCTAGATGCTTAGCCACCGGCAGCTATTCCCGGGCCTCACATTAACGTGTTTTGGACCATTACGGAAACACAGCGTTTGGTATACAATTGTTTTAGCATCTGGGTGGAAAAATGATGGAAAAGATGCATAAATCTGGAGCCTTCATGTAAACATGTGGCATGCTGCATTTGTCCAATCGATGAAA
This sequence comes from Onychostoma macrolepis, assembly GCF_012432095.1. Classification (NCBI taxonomy): domain Eukaryota; kingdom Metazoa; phylum Chordata; class Actinopteri; order Cypriniformes; family Cyprinidae; genus Onychostoma; species Onychostoma macrolepis. The sequence goes on from NC_081172.1 coordinate 26,781,149, forward strand.
ATGACACTGCAAAAATTCAAACAAGAACGTTAACCTAGAGTTCACAATGTACAGTGTGAAACGTCCGCTTATGAACACCCAGGGTTAACTGTTAACCACGGGTTAAGTATGAGCAGTGTTAAACTTGAACCAAGGTAACCCAGAATGACCCAGGGGTGACCCAACTATTTCTGGTGTGACATGTCCTTATGAAATGTTCCTTTTACCCAGGGTTAAAAGTGGGGATTAGAATGACCATATCTGGGGTTACTGGCAGTGTGAAAACACTACACAATTGATTGGGCACTTTTGGGCATCAGATGCGTTTGAACGTTTTACTTGACTTTTTTTTTTTCTTCTTCTTTTTTGGCATTGTAGATACCTTCAAACAGTCATTTTGTTACATGTTTACTCGAACATTTAAAGCGGCATTTGTGTACATTTAAATGTCTTCGAGTGTTCCATTTAGAATTTGAGCATCATTCTTGTAGATACTCCATTATTATATTCAAAAAATTAAATATCCGAGCTCAAAATTCGATTCACAACCATGGCTCTTTCGAACGTTCGATGCATTATTTCGAGCGTTATTTTGGCTACGGAAGGTTTGATTCTCCTGTGTGTTTTAGGACTTGCCAGTCACGGCATTTTGGCCATTATAGACACTTTTGAACGTTTGAGTCAGCATTTACGTGACCACTTATGATTTCAACAAACACTAACTTATCTATGTAGGCAGCACTACGTCATTTATTTTTATCTGTGTTATTTTGCTAGAAACGACTCGACAGTGTTATCTGCCTATTCATGGTCTGCTGAGGTAAACCAGCTAAGAATCACAGAAAGGTACACAAATGCTACTTCAACTAACGTTAGCCGGTTAGCTAGAGAAACGCTCACCCATTACTTGAACCCGACAAATAGCACAAGTGTCACACTCCACATCCCAGCTCCACATGGCTACCGCATTCCACTTCTTGAGAGAGAACATCTTGTCTCCCCCTGATTTAGATCCAGAAGAACTGCTGTGAGTGTGCACTAAACCCGGCTCATCACCGTCGTCCATCTCCGCCATGGCGAAGAGGCGCAGAAACAAAATGGCTGAGATAGGCTCGTCTGCAGACACGCAGATCGGTCTCTCACTGGAGTTGACCGTAAACAGGTCCTTGCCTGGATGTGTTAAATACACTCAGTCAGGAACATTTCACACTGTTCCCTAATTTCTTCAAAGTACTCTAAAACAACCATACTCATTATTTCTTTCTTTTGAAACGCATTAAATTATTTAATTTGCATTTGTATGACAAATTAATTTATGCATTTATTTATTACGTATTTTAATGTGTTTTTGTTTTCAATTTCTGCTTCTGTGATGTACATATCGTCTATTTTTCACCTCTCCGTGTTTTATAGGTTTTATTTACCAAAAATAAATAAATAAATAAATACGAAAAAGTAGAAATTAGAATTAAGACTAGAATTTTGGTTTTACATGCAAGCATTATTATTTTGTAAATAAAAATACTGAATGTGGCATGCTACATTAACAAACTAAAAGATTTGCAAATCACATGAGCCAATATTTTATTCACAATAGAACACAAATAACATAACAAATGTTTAAACTGAGAAATTGTACACTTTTATCCACTAAATGAGCACATTTCAAATTTAATGCCTGCTACAGGTCTCAAAAAAGTTGGCACGGGGGCAATAAAAGGCTGAAAAAGCAAGACATTTTGAAAAGATTCAGCTGGGAGAACATCTAGCAACTAATTAAGTTAATTGACATCAGGTCTGTAACATGATTAGCTATAAAAGGGATGTCTTAGAGAGGCCATCTCTCAGAAGTAAAGATGGGCAGAGGCTCTCCAATCTGTGAAAGAGTGCGTAAAAAGATTGTGGAATACTTTAAAAACAACGTTCCTCAACGTCAAATTGCAAAGGCTTTGCAAATCTCATCATCTACAGTAGGGCTGGGCGATACATCTCATGTGATATGCATGCGCATCTCATCAGTAAAGCCATGATCCTTGATTAGCGGTAAGTCACCTGTTTTCAAATGGAGCGGCATTTAATACACGTAGCCGTAGATCACTGACAAGTTACGCAATAGCGCATTCATTATCGCAGATGAATCGCTTTCGATAATGAACGCGATATTGCCTAGCTTGTAAGTGAACTACAGCTCTGTGTATTAAATGCCGCTCCATTTGAAAACAGGCGATAGAGATTTACCGCTAATCAAGGAACCGGCTTTACTGACGAGATGCGCATGCGTATCGCATGCGATATATTGCCCAGCCCTAATCTACAGTGCATAACATCATCAAAAGATTCAGAGAAACTGGAGAAATCTGTGCGTAAGGGACAAGGCCGAAGACCTTTGTTGGATGCCCGTGGTTTTCGGGCCCTCAGATGACACTGCATCACTCATCGACATAATTCTGTCATTGACATTATTAAATGGGCCCAGGAATACTTCCAGAAACCACTGTCTGTAAACACAATCTGCCGTGTCATCTGCAGATGCCAACTAAACCTCCATCATGCAAAAAGGAAGCCATATGTGAACATGGTCCAGAAGCGCCGTCGTGTCCTGTGGGCCAAGGCTCATTTAAAATGGACTGTTTCAAAGAGTTCTATGGTCAGACGAGTCCAAATTTGACATTCTTGTTGGAAATCACAGACGCCGTGTCCTCCGGGCTAAAGAGGTGGCAGCTTGCATGTTTTGGAAGGCACTATGAATGCTGAAAGGTGTATATAAAGGTTTTAGAGCAACATATGCTCCCCTCCAGACGACGTCTATTTCAGAGAAGGTCTTGTGTATTTCAGCAAGACAATGCAAAACCACATACTGCAGCTATTACAACAGCATAGCTTCGTAGTAGAAGAGTCCGGGTGCTGGATTGGCCTGCCTGCAGTCCAGATATTTCACCTATAGAGAACATTTGGCGCATCATTAAATGAAAAAAATGTCAAAGACGACCACGAACTCTTCAGCAGCTGGAAACCTATATCAGGCAAGAATGGGACCAAATTCCAACAACAAAACTTCAGAAACTCATAACCTCGATGCCCAGACGTCTTTAAACGGTTTTGAAAAGAAAAGGAGATACTACACCATGGTAAACATGCCCCGTCCCAACTATTTTGAGACCTGTAGCAGGCATCAAATTTGAAATGAGCTCATTTTGTGCATAAAATTGTACAATTTCTCAGTTTAAACCTTTGCTATCCATGTTCTATAGTGAATAAAATATTGGCTCATGTGATTTGAAATTCTTTTAGTATTCATTTTATTCAAATTTAAAAAAAACCTCCCAGCATTTCTGGAATTTGGGTTGTTTTCCCTCACACTTGCATGCATCCATATAGATCACATAGGCCATGCTGACCCATACCATCATGTAAGTCATGTTCCATTGTTGCACTTTTATGTTCACACTTTGTAAAACACACTGAGCCCTTGTAAAGTAAATGTATCACCATTGTATAATTATTAGTAGCCTTTGACAATTGCATGTCAACATGCCAACGCCCATGAGGGGGCGACCCGCTCCACGTATAATAATAATAATAATTTAAAAAAAAAGAAAAGATTTTTGACCGTCTGTAACTCATGTGAGTGATATTTAATATTTCCCAAAAGTACTGTTCATTACTTTGTCGCTTAAAATATTTATCTCAGCTCAGATACAATGTTTCAAATCGTACAATAATTTGCTTTAAAAATCACCTCATCAAACTAGAAAAGGCACCGTGTGAACGATTTCTACATTATAGCCGTGACGTCATCGTACATTCCATTTGGTGAAAACATTCATTAAGCTTCCTGAACTACGCGCGTGTAGTCCTATGGAGCAGACCGAAACCAGAGTTCTCATTTTAATTAAAAACAAGACCGAGGAGAATTTCACTTAACTTTGCATGGGCTCATCTATTCCAGCGGTGACCAGCTGTCTCGTGCATCAGTAGCAGTGAGAGATTTATGAAGACAGCAGCAAACCGATGTCCACTGATAACACTTCTGTTAAACGCACTTCTGTCCATCAACGGATGAACACCGACTTTGAAAAGTATCCTTTACCACGGTATTGCAAGAGGTGAGTGCTGGTTTTTGTTGTTGACATTTTTTATTCATACGCAGAAATGTTACAACATTTTAGCATTAAAATTATTAGCAAAGTTAAGGAAATTCGAAACAATTCATTTTTCATCATTTTCATTGTTTTCATTGTTTATGTGTTTATTTATTTACTTTATTGTAGAATAGAATACTTTGTCATTGCACAACAGCACAACGAAATTTAGTGCTTTTCTCATTGGTACATTCACAAAAACATACATACAAACAGATATAGACAGGAAAAAAAAAGAAAAAAAACATCAGTAAAGAAGTATAGCCTATTTGTAGCCTATTTGTTTGTTGATAGCTGCACATAGTGTAAGATAAATGACTCAAACTATGGCATGTTGCATGTTCCTGAAGTATTGTTCTTAAAAAGTAAGCCTTTATTGGGGAAATTTTATATATATATATATATATATATATATATATATAAAGAACTGACATATTTTTTGTGACATATGTCTATTTCAGGACAAACATTAGGCTATATGCTGAGCCCAGTTCAAGGTGAATTAGGGTAATAACTACCAAACTGGAACAGTTAAAGATGCTGATGTGATGTTTGGATTTACTTTAATATTAGGGCAGACTGGGGCTAGTTGTCACAGAGAAGTTGTCACGAGGGTTGAATCTTAGTAACTGTAATATTTTGTGTTAAAAGGTCAGTTACACATGTTTTCCCTCTCTCTTTCATCTGTGGTCTTTATGTGGTCTAAAGAACCAGTTAGTCTTTCAGCAAGTTTTTGTAAATCTATGACAAATTTGACACCAAATATTTGACATTCTCCAACGTTTAGCCCCTCATATGCTGTCTGCTCTAGTCTCTCTTACTTGGATTATTATCACTCAACATACAGAAAGTTGTAAGAAGATCTCAGAGTTCTTGAATTTTAAAGGAAAAAAGTTTATATAGATTGAAATGTACCAAGGAGAAGACTTACACTGATAACAGTAGTTGCTGGGATGAGAATTTTCTCGAATAACCAAGACAGCATTAGTGTTGGAGGAGGACTCATTGATCTCTGATTCAACGCTGTCATTGCTACGGAAACAAACAATTAATTTAAACAAAATTAAGCAATTTAAATGCAATCATTCAGGCACATCCTCATCCATTATTCTTTTTCTGACATATACATGATCTGTTACCCTGTTTTAAACAACCTTCAAAACTCATTGTCATTTTGTGAAACATGTTTCATGTTTAGAAAGTTTTTCAAAATTGATATGCATCTTAGATGCAGTTGGAGTGTATTTTTTTCTCAGAAATCTGTGAAGATGATATACAACTAAACATTTCATTAGTCAAAAAAGTTAGCAGTAGCATGATAATGGACCAGCTGCAGGCTACTCAGAATTCAAAGTAGTTAAACTACAGTCAAGCTACTAAAAAAAGTAGCTAACTATGTTGAAGCTATTTAAGGGGAAATATATTTTAAATATAAAACAATATATATATATTTTTACCATACTGTATAATTTATAATGTAAAGAAAGCATTGATTCCAAGCCTTATAACATAAGCTTGATAAAAAATGTGCCTAAAGGTCCTTGCACACTGAGTCTGAAATTTTCGTATGCATCATCCTTTCCTATCAAAATGCTTGTTACAGATGCGAAAACGCAGAAAATCGAACCTGATCCAAATTTTTCAGAGGCAGTGTGTAAACGTGATTGACACAACATGAGGTCGTATTTATCTTTTAACGTGCGAAAATTTCGGACTCAGTGTGCTATGACTAATTTTTGCTTAATAAAAAACAAACAAACATACAATTAACTGTATTTTCCCACAAAAATGACCACTAGTGGCAGTAAAACGTCAACAACTTTTATTCATTTTTAATATCATGGACCATGGTGTGACCTCACAACACTTTTACCATCGTGCATGATAGTAAAACCAGTACGTTTTCACATTTACATAACTGGTACAGTACTATACTGTCCCTTGAAACCTGAATTATGAGAAAAGAGCTTAAAGATTCATAGAAACAAGTTAAAATGTCATGGTTGCTTCTGAAAATTTTTTTTTTTTTATCTCACATTTGCTTATGTTAACACTTTGGTTAGGTTTAGGGTAGTTTACTGTATTTTAAAACTCGATAGAGCAGTCTTAACAACCATGGAATAAAACGTTGCCAGATTCACGATCATCTGTTTCAGATAAAACTGACCATGCATTTAGTGCCACTCACTGTGTCATAAAACGTGCAAGTCGCAGTGTAATATTATTTTGCAGAAATGTTGCCACAGGTGAGATTTTCTAACGAGTTGCTTATTTCGAACACAGGGTGATATTTTAACACTGTTTCATATTTATCACTGTTCTGCAAATGTTCACAAGCATAATCCAGTCATTTCAATAGTAATCCACGAGATCAGGAATTTCAAGTGAGGTCAAAAGACTTTCTCAAGCACATTTCGCAACAGGTTCAAGTTGGTTGCGTGAATTTACCGCGTTGACCAACAGAAAGCTGCTTGGCTTGAAAGTGACTTCCGTGTGAGCTGTGCTTCATATTTTTTGACAAAAGACAATGGACTTTTTTCCCCCACAAAATTTCACTGGAATGTCGCTAATGAGACCGCATCTGTTTTACACAAGTTTTGTGATTTGATTTTCTCTCTTGTTGGAATAGGTGGAGCAACGATGACCTTCAAAGGCATGCGTTGGCTAAGAGCCGCCGCATGGCTATGCGGAGACCAGCCTACATGTTTAACGCCCGTTACAATAGTCTTTCGCCAACTGAAGAGCGTTTCCTTGAGGCGGCAGAGTATGGAAATATCCCTGTCATCCGTAGGATGCTAGAAGAACTCCTTGAGCTTAATGTCAACTGTGTGGACTACATGGGCCAGAATGCATTGCAGCTTGCGGTTGCCAATGAGCACCTGGAAGTGACGGAACTCTTGCTGAGGAAAGAGAACCTGGCCAGGATTGGTGACGCTCTGCTTTTAGCCATAAGTAAAGGCTACATTCGTATTGTGGAGGCCATTTTGGGCCACCAAGCCTTTGCGGACACATCTAAACTCACTAGCAGCCCCCTCAAGGCAGAGACGCAAGACGACTTCTTCGCCTATGACGAGGATGGCACTCGGTTTTCCCATGATATTACACCCATTATACTAGCTTCTCATTGCCATGAATACGAGATCGTGCACATTCTGCTAAGGAAGGGCGCCCGCATTGCACGCCCACATGACTACTTTTGCAAATGCAACAGCTGCCTCTATCACCAGAGGCACGACTCCTTTAGCCATTCGCGTTCAAGAATCAATGCCTACAAAGGGCTGGCAAGCCCTGCCTACCTATCCCTATCCAGCGAGGACCCGGTACTGACGGCTCTAGAGCTCAGCAATGAACTTGCTGTACTGGCCAACATAGAAAAAGAGTTCAAGGTGAGCATGATAGTATATAAGAGAAGAAAATGAAGATTCTGTTAGTAAAAAATGGAACATGGAAGAATTTCTCATCCCAACTTAATGTTTCAATATGATATATGTCAACACAGTAACAGGGTTTGACCAGGCATTTCATTGGGTAATATGAATTGATATAGATTAATAACAATATTATGCAGGAAAAAGACAAGCAGCTAGACTAATGATTTTAAGAGTTATGCTTTTTATTTAACTTTTAACTTTTTATGCAGAGTGCATATGGATGTGGGTGTACAGTCATGCTTGGTAGTTGGTGAGTCTGCAGCCTTTGCCATAGAGTGGGTGGCTCAGCTCTTCTTGCTTATATTATTATTGATGAGTTGAAGGTTTTGCTTGCTGATTGAGTCTTTAACAGATGATGAGACTGCTCTCTAGAAAGTAAAAGCAAAAAACCAAACATTTTTCTGCTGTGACGTGCATGACCACATGCCAGTTACATTCATTTTGCAAGCATTAAGGATGATCATATGGCATACTCTGTGGCTGTGACCTATATAATGCTTATAAATGTGTTTGTAACATCTTTCATTAAGCCACTGAAAGAGAATGGGAGTGGTGCTTGCCCATGGCAATATCAATTTGGAGGTTACTGTGGCATTAGAATGTGATTTCTAGGGTGATTTTGGATGTTTGCCAGGGCATTGGTGGATGTTCTGGGTGTTAATAGGTGGTTGCTAGAGTGTTCTGGGAGATTGCTTACTGTCTCAAGTCAGAATCCCCATCTCTGTGATCGTCTGTTCTCTATATAGGGCCAGGGTTGCTCCTTCAACGCCAACCTTCTTCAAAGTCTTTTTTCGCCCATTTTTAACCGTCCAGGAAACATTATAGTAAATTTCTTCTTAATGATTTGAGGTATAATTCACTTCTGTAGAACAAATGTTGTGGGACAGGTTATGTGCCAAAGCGTAATTCTTAGGTTTATGGGTTTGTTCAAATCACTATCCCTAACTAGTATGAACAATAGTAATAGTGATTCTTGCACACTACTAATAATGCTAAAGGGAAAGAAAGAAATCTGTCATCATTTACTCACCCTATGAAACATAAAATCTGATATTTTGAAGAATTTTGATAACCTCAGTTTTGGTGACAATTCATTATTATTGTATGGAGAAAAAAAAAAAACACTAAGACAATTCTGAAAAATCACATTGCATCCATAGGTGCCAACCAGCTGCAAGAAAATGATACATTTTTCATTTTTGGGTTAACTGTCCCTTTAATATTGTCAGTGAAAGCAAATATAAAGTGTTACCATTTTCTTATTTCTTTTTTTGAGATTTTATGTTAAGTGTACTTGTATGTTTTCAGCAGATCTACGCTAATTTCCTTTCACAGAACGATTATAAGAAGCTGTCTATGCAATGTAAGGATTTTGTAGTTGGACTTCTGGATCTGTGTCGGAATACAGAGGAGGTGGAAGCCATTTTAAACGGAGACACAGAGGCAAGTGGCCACTATGACAAGGGAGGCAGACCTAATCTAGTTCGATTAAAACTGGCCATCAAATACGAGCTGAAAAAGGTAGGTTCCTTTCATAAAAAAACAATATTTCACACAATGATTTCAGTAAGTGATATAATTATTAGGCATAATGATTCAACTATTGTAGCCTTAAGTGCTAAAATACAGAGGCTTAATCACTGTGCATGATGATAGCACAGCAATATAAACATATCTGTTTACTGTATCTCTGCCTGCTCTGATGCTTCCCACACAGTTTGTAGCCCATCCAAACTGCCAACAGCAGCTTTTGTCCATATGGTATGAGAATCTGTCAGGGCTCAGGCAGCAAACCACAGCGGTCAAGTTGCTGGTGGTTCTGGGGGTGGTGGTTGGACTTCCCATCCTGGCCTTACTGTACTGGATAGCACCCTCAAGCAAGGTCAGACTGTAAAACCTGAACCTTTAGTCACTGTGAATTCATCCATGGCACTGAATTACTTTTCTGCATATGTGATATTATGAGTAAGAAAATAAGACAAGCACAATGCTGTTTCTGACTTCTTACTAAAATAGCATTACTTCAGAACATTCTTTATTTGTTTTGTGCAATTTTTTTGATTATAGTTGGGGAAGATCATTCGTGGTCCTTTCTTAAAATTTGTGGCACACGCAGCTTCTTTCACAATCTTTCTTGGCCTTCTCATTATGAATGCTGCTGACCGTTTCGAAGGGACGTCTCTCTTACCAAATATGACCATCCACGACCACCCCTCCCAATTGTTCCGCATGAAGACCACCCCTTTTACCTGGATGGAAATGCTGATCATTTCCTGGGTTGTAGGTCAGACATTATCTCTCACCGTGTTACACAACAACAAATCAAATGTTTATTTGGATCAGATCATTTGCTCACTTGCATGACGTTGCAAACCTGTATGTCTTCTGTTGTCTGATTGATATTTTATACTTTGTTTAGAAAGTCAAAGGCCTTTTAGTGTAATTTGAAAAATTGTCCCCCTTCAGGTTTATGAAGTTTTATGAAGTAAACATAAGAATAACTTTTATATTGTTAGTGGTATTTTAAGAAGAACACTTACTGGACTGAAGCAACTTTACTTGATTAGCTATACATATTTAAAAGAAAAGTGAGTTTTGATCATAAAACTAAGCACATTTTACTTTTTGTCTACATAAATATTAGCAACTGCACCAAAGTATTGAGCATGAGCTCCATATTATCCTATATTATACTATAGAGCCATTAATGTCTGGTGTGTCAAATGTGAAAGCCTGCTATGAACAATACGAAACTAAAGGTTCAAAAACACTCTTCCATTTTACTGTTTCCCACAGTGATGTACTAAAATGAATCCCAAATGACTAATGTAAGAACACAATGATTCATAGGCCACAACTATTTGAACTGTTTAACATCTGTCACATCTGCACTAAAAATCTATTACAAATATTTGTAGAAATGATTTGTAAAGCAATAATGTTCATTTAAAAAATTAAATACATTTTAAGACATTAAATGACTTTGAGTGCATGAACTCTAATTATCTGTCTCTTTCTTCTTCCAATTAAAGGAATGATTTGGGCTGAATGTAAAGAGATATGGTCTCAGGGTCCTCGGGAATATCTGCTGGAGCCTTGGAATTTGCTGGACTTTGGAATGCTGGCCATTTTTGTGACTTCATTTATTGCTAGGTTTATGGCGTTTTGGCATGCAAATGTTGCACAGAGTTACGTCGACAAGCACTACACAGATCTATCAAACATTACCTTGCCCCTTGAGATAGAATACTATCGTCTTGGTGAGTAATGCGGTCCAAAAAAAAAAAAAAAGATGTTTAAGGTTTCTACATCATTATTTCAACAATGCAAAAATTAATTTTGCAAAACTTTATTTTTGTGCATTGTTTTAAATTATAGTTGAGGAAGATTTTCCTAAAATTTGTGGCACATGCAGCTTCTTTTACTTTCTTTTTTGACCTTCTTATCATAAAAAAAAAAAAGTAGTTTCTACTACATTACTTAAGAAATGACTTTCGCAAAACAATGTATGATGCTTTGGAAAAAAGAATTTACCAAGTACATAAATGTGAATGTAACACATTTATATTTATTTGTTCTTTTATTTACTTACAAATTTATTTTTGTATTTCCCACTGATATATTCTCCTCCGATATGACAATGATGTGGTAGTGAGTTCAATCACAGAATGTACAGTTGACCTAAAATCTGTACACAAAACATATTTGTCTTCATTATTTGCATAGATTAACTGATTAAAATACATAATACTATGCAGTAATGTGTAGTTCAGAGATAAATGTCATAGTAAAGACAGACATAGCACTGTCAGTATTAAAGCAATAATTTTAAGAAAATAAAGACGTGAGAACCAAATGTGAAAACATGAAAACTAAACTACAGAAAAATAATAAAGTTGGGGAAAAAACAGAGAAAAAACACATGTATGAAAACAACATTATATAACGAAATAATCTTTTTAGAAACTATTTATTCAGCTTTGAACCTTTTTAATTACTAGAAGAAATGAACTTTAAAAGTTCAGTCCCTTTTGGAAAATGTCAACTTCAATATTTCTGTCAATTAAATCCTTCCTAGGACCCCTGCAGACTCTGATGTTCCATGAAACATGCATTTGGTTTAGAGGTTAATGAAGTGAAATATATATATATATGACAGCTCACACTTTTTTCCACCAATAACTTTTTTTTTGGTGAATACCTTCAGCTTGACCTTTTGAAATACCTATAGAAAAGACAACATGCTCAACCTTAACAAGCTTCCTTTGTACATATTTCAGCTCGTGTCCACTGGGTTCCTTCAGACCCTCAGCTGATCTCCGAGGGCCTTTATGCCATCGCAGTGGTTCTGAGCTTCTCTCGGATTGCGTACATCCTGCCGGCGAATGAGAGCTTTGGGCCCTTGCAGATCTCTCTGGGCAGGACTGTGAAAGACATATTTAAATTCATGGTGATCTTCATAATGGTGTTTGTGGCCTTCATGATTGGAATGTTTAACCTCTACTCATACTATCGTGGAGCGAAGCAGAACGGTGCCTTCACAACGTAAGCAATGGTTGATTCACATCGATTCCTTTGATGATTGTTTGTCTTGTCCTTTGTAATTGCATCACAGCCATGTCTTTATTAGTTATATAATTACAAAAAGCCCAGAGCCTTTGGCAGCAATGCATAAAGACATACTGGAAGTAGGCGTTTGGCAAATTTGATTATCATGACTACCACACCATGATCATGTCCATGTGGACATGAGAGTGAATAAGAGTCCAGGACACTTCATACTCTGTAAAAAGGCTCAGGGTGTTATGAAATAGATAAGTAATTCATTAAATACAGTGAAATTCATTAACAACCTTGTGAAATAAAAATTGGATGGTTGTGGCTTTTATGATTTGGGGTCGTGTAATGAGGTCCAACCCAATCTTATTAGAAAATTCAATATTTTTCAATTCAAAATTCAATATGGAGGTCCACCTCCAATTCCTCAACCTAACCATTGGTCAGGGACGCATTTCCCAAAACCATCGTTAGCTAGCTATGGTCATTAGTTGGATGTAAGCAGATTGTAAAATTCATAGAAATTTACCACCACTAATGATTTTGCTTGATGTTATTATCAGATTATTTTATTTTCATAATTATATACACACTGGATTGTAGAGAAAATAGTTTTACCGTTTACTGCACTTTGTTATTTTCCTAAGAGAAAGACTCTATATTTGCATGACCTTAAAGGAACACTCCACTTTTTTTGGAAATAGGCTCATTCTCCAACTCCCCCAGAGTTAATAAGTTGAGTTTTACCGTTTTTGAATCCATTCAGCCGATCTCCGGGTCTGGCGATAGCACTTTTAGCATAGCTTAGCATAGATCATTGAATCCGATTAGACCAGTAGCATCGCGTTCAAAAATGACCAAAGAGTTTCGATAGTTTTCCTATTTAAAACTTGACTCTTCTGTAGTTATCTCTCATTCCGGCGTAATAATCAAGGAACTTTGCTGCCGTAACATGGCCGCAGCAGGCGCAGTGATATTACGCGGCGCCTGAAAGTAGTCCCCAGCCAGGTACCTGGTTATAATATGGCTGGGGACTGCTTTCAGGCGCTGCGTATCACTGCGCCTGCTACGCGTCAAAGTTCCTTGATTATTACGCGGACTGGGAGTATAGTTCCTAATCATATCGGCCTAGAAAATCGCAACTTTTCATTTTCCGCGGTCTTGGTACGCGATATAACTACAGAAGAGTCAAGTTTTAAATGGGAAAACTATCGAGCTCTTGGTCATTTTTGAACGCGATGCTACTGGTCTAATCGGATTCAATGATCTATGCTAAGCTGCTGCTAAAAATGCTATCGCCAGACCCGAGATCGGCTGAATGGATTCAAAACGGTAAAACTCAACTTATTAACTCTGGGGAGTTGGAGAATGAGCCTATTTCAAAAAGTGGAGTGTTCACTTTAAAGCCTAAAACAGACTAGAAAACACAAGTGCTGTCAAGCGATTAATCGCTTCCAAAATAAAAGTTTTGTTTACATAATATATGTGTGTGTACTGTGTATATTTATTATGAACATATAAATGCACACACATACAGTATATATATGCATTTACATGTGTATATATTTATATTCATATAATTTATATATAAATATATTTAATATATAAACATAACATATTTTTCTATATTATGTGTGTGTATTTATATATACATAATAAATATACACAGTACACACATATATTGTGTAAATAAAAACTTTTATTTTGGATGCGATTAATCATTTGACAGCACTAGAAACACAAAGCAACATTTTGGGTAGCATTTTGTAATAAGGTCCCATTAGTTAACATTAGTTAATGTATTAATTAACATAAACTAATAATTTACAATACATTTGTTACAGTATTTCTTAATCTTTGTTAATGTTAAGATATATTTGAATATAATGAACTAAGCTATATTTTTCATTATTCGTGTTAGTTAACAAATGGCACCTTATTATAAAGTAATTTGACGTATGCATATAATAAAACATGCTTTCATATATGTGATGACAACATAATTATCATTAAAATGATGAATGAAATGCTATAACATAACCCACACTAAAGGAAGTTGTCTGTTTCCTCTTCTCCAGTGTTGAGGAAAGCTTTAAAACTTTATTCTGGGCTATTTTTGGACTTTCTGAGGTCAAGTCTGTCGTCATCAACAACGGGCACAAATTCATTGAGAATATTGGCTATGTACTTTACGGAGTCTACAACGTTACCATGGTTATCGTCTTACTCAACATGCTCATCGCCATGATCAACAACTCATTTCAGGAAATTGAGGTAATCATATTCTGAAATGAGATCTGTGGATAGTGGGATGGTACAGGCCTGGAGCAAATATCCAGACACCATCATTTCCCATTCATACTCCCTTTTAAATGAGATACAGATCCTTTATAGTACTGTTGCATTTGTTAAAATGCAATGGGAAGTCCTCTCTGGTTACAGTAGAGATTGATTATTGTTGGTTTTATAAATTACAGCCTGTTTGTGTAGAAGCAACTTGGCCTTCACAATATATTACAGTAGCATCCAACAGTGAAATATGAATTGCTCGTGCATTGAACGAAAAATATAACAAATATAGTTGCTGCTGCAAAGCGAGAATGTCATTATCAATCCATAAAAGATTCATTGCGCCAGAGAGGTCTGATGTGGTAACCGGAAACGGAAAGTTCCTTTTGATGCTTTTTATCGCCATCTGGGGATCTCATTATTTGACAATTTCTAAAATGTCAACACACTGCATGCCCCTTAATGTTTTAGCATCAGATGCTACAAATTGAATATTAATGTCATTTAATTCAATACACTCTAAAAAATGTATGATTCCATGAAGAACGTTTAACATTAATGGAACCTTTCCATTCCACAAAAGGTTCTTTATTGTGGAAAGAGGTTCTTCCGATTATTAAAAAAGCTCTTCACACTAAGATAAAAAAGGAACCCAAAAATGTTCCTCAATGGCATCGCTACAAAACTCCACTTTTACGTTTATTTGATGTTAAGAGTGTATATAGGAAAGACTGAGGCTAGTTGTCATGTGAAGAAGTTTCTATAGCTCAGTAAAGATTCAAAAATACAGTTACAAACATGTGCTTTCTCCAGCAGGGCTTTAAATATTGGTTTCAAACACCTAGTTAAATTAAGTAAATTTTTGTCCTTCAAACAGTGTATCTGTGCTAACTTTATCTTTGTAAATGACACTTTGACGACAGATATTCATACATCTATTAGTGCAAAATAATATTTAATGGCACCAATGAATATCCAATGAAATGTCACTTGCCGGTACTTTGTTTATATCTTTGTGACAGGACGATGCAGATGTGGAGTGGAAGTTTGCCAGGGCTAAGCTGTGGTTTTCGTACTTTGAGGAAGGAGGGACGCTACCTGTGCCATTTAACCTCATCCCCAGCCCAAAATCAGTCATCAGCCTGGCTACGAAACTCAAACAGCTCCTGCTAATACCTCTTCACAGACACAAAGAGGACCTGAAGGAGGACACAGAGCTCAATGAGGTGAGGCGGAGGAGAGACATTCTTAAATGACTAAAAATGCAGAAAGTTTTCTCACAACCATGTGGGGTTCTTAATTTAACTGCATATTTTTTTCATATGAGTATTATATACTTTTATTGGTATTTGGTTCCCTCTTATGGCCAGATTGTGCAACAACATGAGGAGCTTTTAGAGTTTGGGTTTGATATTCACAAAGAATGTTTTTTTTCTTTTAGTCGGGTAAGCAAAAAGAGTCCAGTGAGAAGAATTCACCTCATACAAGTCGTTACCAGGTAAAACGCAACTCTGACAAGTCGCCAATAGAATGCAGAGAATAAAGAGTTCACAGAACAATAGAGACAAGAATTTAGATTTCCAACATAGTTTACAAACAGTGGTCAGTAATACAGTTTCATTATATAAAAGGAAAGCACCGACTGACCAATCAGAAGAAGCTATTTTGGAAAGCTGTTTAATAATAATGTATTTCATCTGTGCTATTTTTTCTCTCCACAGAGGATCATGAAACGGCTAATCAAACGATATGTGATCAAAGCACAGACTGACAAAGAAGGAGATGAAGTAAATGAAGGTACAATGTTGTTCCAGACTTTGTGCTGTTAATTCAATTTAGATCATTTTTGGGATTTCTGTCCTCCAAACTAAAATCTTTGATCATTTTAATTATACAGTTTAGATTTCTTTTTCTAAAATTGTTTGCTTTAAAAAGGTTTTATATTTTTATTTGTTAGGTTCAATTTGTTTTATTTAAAATGTGGTTTCCAGTGGAATAACTTTTGTAGGTGGACTTCTGGTTGTGTGTCAAGTCATGTAATGATTGAGTTATGTAAGCTTATCACTTATGATAGAAGGTCTTTATCAATCTC
This sequence comes from Onychostoma macrolepis, assembly GCF_012432095.1. Taxonomy (NCBI): domain Eukaryota; kingdom Metazoa; phylum Chordata; class Actinopteri; order Cypriniformes; family Cyprinidae; genus Onychostoma; species Onychostoma macrolepis. The sequence continues at coordinate 26,797,639 of NC_081172.1, forward strand.
TTTGTGTCTTACAGGGGAACTAAAGGAGATAAAGCAGGACATCTCAAGTTTACGCTATGAGCTCCTAGAGGAGAAATCCCGTCAAACGGAGGAGCTAGCAGAACTGGTCAGGAGACTGGGAGAGAGACTAGCCAGTCAACAGAACCTGTAGTTATTACCACTCTTAAAGGATAAAAATGTACTAGTCTGGGTTGCGTTTCCCAAAAGCATCGTAAGCTTAAGTACATTGTACACCCATTGAAACCAATGGAGCTACGATCAACTTAGGCTTACGATGCTTTTGGGAAACGTAGCCCTGAGCAGTTATTCAACTGGCCCAAGAACATTTTTGACAGGGAGAGTCAGTTTTGAGGATTCCTCTATTATATCACTCTTTCCTCAACATTAGGTCATTTTTGCTTGTTTTATAAGCAAAGTTTCCTCCGGAGAGCACTAATTCTGCAAAAAAAGAAGCTGAAGTAAAAATAAGATTTCAGAATTTATTTATTTTTTGATGGAGAGTCACGTTTTTGGTACCGACAATGCTAATAATTCTGCTGTTTGCCGTTGTGTTGCCATGCTGTCATATTCTAAATATGCTATGTTACAAGCACAAAACACGGTAATGACACAACACGGAGAGAAAGATGTTTTTTGATTGAATTTTATTTGATTTCACTGATCCTGAACATAGTGGAGACCACACAGATCACAGGCTGAGACCTAATGTCACTGTAAGTGTGTAGTTGCTACATTTTGCATGGTGTTACTGATGTTAATGAATTTGGAGATCTATCATATATTAACATGTTATGATTGTTGTTTGAGAATCATGGTCCACTACAGATGTTTTATTAACCATAATTATTAATTATTCATTGTGTGAAGTCTGACAGTTAAAAGGTGTCAGTGTTACAACATTCAATGGTATATTTCAAAAAAAATAAAATAATAAAAAGTAAAAATAAATGTTTCTTTAACACAAGTGGAAAGTTGTACTTTTTACCTCATTTAAGTTGTATGTTTATGTTAACACACTATAAACCCTAATAAGTTCACTACACTCAGTTACTGTAATTAATCTACTGAGATTCTCAGTAATCCCTTACATCGGTAGTGAGGTTTATCATAATTCGGAAACCAGATGTAGGCTGTTGAGAAAATAATCCCCATTAATTATAGGACCTAAACCTATTAAAAGAACTAAACCTGTTATTCTGTAAGTTGAATTTCCAAACTGTCCAATGAGCAAGATCTCGATTGTGAAAAAGAAGTGTGCTTAAGTGAATTAAATGTGAACTTGCAGTGTATTTCAAATCTTAAAATATAGCCTTTTTTTTTTTTTTTTAAACTGTATACTTGCAGATAATTGTCACGATGCGTTGGGAGGAACGAGAGAGAGACGTGGAGAAACGTGGAACAGTCTTTAATACTGGAATCACAGGGGAAAATCCATCACAGGAACACAGGAAACACACGACATCCAACAAGTAGACCCGACAAACACAAACTGAATGGACTGGGGCTTTTAAGGACAAGGAAATCAGGGGAAAACAAGACACACCTGGAGCAAATGAACTAATAACGTAAACGAGGACAGGAACAGGAACAAACCAAATATGGGCATGAGAGGAGGGGAAACACAAGACACAGGAAGACAGGACTGACATTACTCCCCTCTCCCGGAAGGTGCTCTGGAGGTCCCCAGGGACCAGGAGCCATGACAGATGGCTTCCAGGGAGTCGCCCGTTCCGGGGGCCATGGTGGGTTTGCCTCCAAGACCTCAGCCCCAGCCCCCGCCTCGGCCTCTATGGCAGGAGCCCTAGCTGGAGGCGCGGAGCTGGACGGGACCATTGGAGACTCTTGGGGGCGCTCGGGAAGCGCGGAGAAAGGAAGGCGCCTTCGTGGCGCAGGCACAAGGGGGGCGCTCTGGAAGCACGGACTCTTGGGGGCACTCTGGAAGCGTGGCGTAAGGAAGGCGCCGTGGCGCAGGCACAAGGGGCGCTCTGGAAGCGCGGACTCTTGGGGGCACTCTGGAAGCGTGGCGTAAGGAAGGCGCCGTGGCGCAGGCACAAGGGGCGCTCTGGAAGCACGGACTCTTGGGGGCACTCTGGGCGTGGAGTAAGGAAGGCACCTTCGTGGCGCAGGCACAAGGGGCGCTCTGGGCGCGGGCTCGTGAGGCGTCTCGTGGCGCAGGCACTTGGGGGCGCTCTGGGCGCGGTGCTGGACGGGACCAGTGGAGACTCTTGGGGCGCTCGGGAAGCGCGGAGAAAGGAAGGCGCCGTGGCGCAGGCACAAGGGGCGCTCTGGAAGCGCGGACTCTTGGGGGCACTCTGGGCGTGGAGTAAGGAAGGCGCCTTCGTGGCGCAGGCACAAGGGGCGCTCTGGGCGCAGACTCTTGGGGCGCTCTGGGCGCGGGCTCGTGAGGCGTCTCGTGGCGCAGGCACTTGGGGGCGCTCTGGGCGCGGTGCTGGACGGGACCAGTGGAGACTCTTGGGGCCGCTCTGGAAACGTGGAGAAAGAAAGGCGCCTTCGTGGCGCCCGGCACTGGGGGCGCTCTGGGCGCGGACTCCTGGGGTGCTCGGGAAGCGGGTATGGGACGGACTGGCCCTGGAGAAGCGGGCACTGGAGGGACTGGCCCTGGAGAAGCGGGCCGGCGGGCTTGCCATACTTTCTGCCGACGGGCTTGCGTGGGCCGCGAATGGCGGCAGGTGAGGGAGAGCTGCGGACGGCGGCGGGAATTTCTCCGCTGACTATGGGTGAGGGAGAGCTGCGGACGGCGGCATTTCATTCCCCGCGAACGGTGGGCTTGGGAGAGCCGTGGACAGCGGCGGGCTAGTTTCGGCTTGGGCTGGTAGCTCCATGGGATGGTGGAGATTGGCTCCGAGCCGGAAAAGGTGGATGATGCCCGCGTCGTCCAGTGGCATCTTCCTGGTGAGTTGACAGGCGGGCAAGGGCGGAGATCTGAGCGGCGATAAAACAGGAACAACAAAAAACTGACAAAACGTAGAAAACAAAACGGGGAAACGGTAGAGGATACGGTTTGGGTCAGGTCTTCTGTCACGATGCGTTGGGAGGAACGAGAGAGACGTGGAGAAACGTGGAACAGTCTTTAATACTGGAATCACAGGGAAAATCCATCACAGGAACACAGGAAACACACGACATCCAACAAGTAGACCCGACAAACACAAACTGAATGGACTGGGGCTTTTAAGGACAAGGAAATCAGGGAAAACAAGACACACCTGGAGCAAATGAACTAATAACGTAAACGAGGACAGGAACAGGAACAAACCAAATATGGGCATGAGAGGAGGGGAAACACAAGACACAGGAAGACAGGACTGACATTACTCCCCTCTCCCGGAAGGTGCTCTGGAGGTCCCCAGGGACCAGGAGCCATGACAGATGGCCTCCAGGGAGTCGCCCGTTCCGGGGGCCATGGTGGGTTTGCCTCCAAGACCTCAGCCCCAGCCCCCGCCTCGGCCTCTATGGCAGGAGCCCTAGCTGGAGGCGCGGAGCTGGACGGGACCATTGGAGACTCTTGGGGCCGCTCTGGAAACGTGGAGAAAGAAAGGCGCCTTCGTGGCGCAGGCACAAGGGGGGCGCTCTGGAAGCACGGACTCTTGGGGGCACTCTGGAAGCGTGGCGTAAGGAAGGCGCCTTCGTGGCGCAGGCACAAGGGGGGCGCTCTGGAAGCGCGGACTCTTGGGGGCACTCTGGAAGCGTGGCGTAAGGAAGGCGCCTTCGTGGCGTAGGCACAAGGGGGGCGCTCTGGAAGCACGGACTCTTGGGGGCACTCTGGAAGCGTGGAGAAAGGAAGGCACCTTCGTGGCGCAGGCACAAGGGGGGCGCTCTGGAAGCGCGGGCTCGTGAGAGCGTCTACGTGGCGCAGGCACTTGGGGGCGCTCTGGAAGCGCGGTGCTGGACGGGACCAGTGGAGACTCTTGGGGGCGCTCGGGAAGCGCGGAGAAAGGAAGGCGCCTTCGTGGCGCAGGCACAAGGGGGGCGCTCTGGAAGCGCGGACTCTTGGGGGCACTCTGGAAGCGTGGAGTAAGGAAGGCGCCTTCGTGGCGCAGGCACAAGGGGGGCGCTCTGGAAGCGCAGACTCTTGGGGGCACTCTGGAAGCGCGGGCTCGTGAGAGCGTCTACGTGGCGCAGGCACTTGGGGGCGCTCTGGAAGCGCGGTGCTGGACGGGACCAGTGGAGACTCTTGGGGCCGCTCTGGAAACGTGGAGAAAGAAAGGCGCCTTCGTGGCGCCGGCACTGGGGGGCGCTCTGGAAGCGCGGACTCCTGGGGGTGCTCGGGAAGCGCGGGTATGGGACGGACTGGCCCTGGAGAAGCGGGCACTGGAGGGACTGGCCCTGGAGAAGCGGGCCGGCGGGCTTGCCATACTTTCTGCCGACGGGCTTGCGTGGGCCGCGAATGGCGGCAGGTGAGGGAGAGCTGCGGACGGCGGCGGGAATTTCTCCGCTGACTATGGGTGAGGGAGAGCTGCGGACGGCGGCATTTCATTCCCCGCGAACGGTGGGCTTGGGAGAGCCGTGGACAGCGGCGGGCTAGTTTCGGCTTGGGCTGGTAGCTCCATGGGATGGTGGAGATTGGCTCCGAGCCGGAAAAGGTGGATGATGCCCGCGTCGTCCAGTGGCATCTTCCTGGTGAGTTGACAGGCGGGCAAGGGCGGAGATCTGAGCGGCGATAAAACAGGAACAACAAAAAACTGACAAAACGTAGAAAACAAAACGGGGGGAAACGGTAGAGGATACGGTTTGGGTCAGGTCTTCTGTCACGATGCGTTGGGAGGAACGAGAGAGAGATGTTTAGAAACATAGAACAGTCTTTAATACTGGAATCACTGGGGAAAATCCATCACAGGAAACACACGACATCCAACAAGTAGACCCGACAAACACAAACTGAATGGACTGGGGCTTTTAAGGACAAGGAAATCAGGGGAAAACTAGACACACCTGGAGCAAATTAACTAATAACCTAAACGAGGACAGGAACAGGAATAAACCAAATATGGGCACGAGAGGAGGGGAAACACAAGACACAGGAAGACAGGACTGACAATAATAAGATGGGTTTTTATTGTATTTTTATTACAAACTCATAGTTTTTCTCTTCATTAATCAATGGACTGGAGTCATGTGGATTATTGTGATGTTTTATCAGGTGTTTGGACTCTCATTCTGGCGGCACCCATTCACTGCAGAGGATCCATTGGTGAGCAAATGATGATTTGTTTGATAAGTCTGGTCAGGCTATCTTCCTTTTAAAACACCACTTTGGTTTGATACATTGTGATTTAATTCAGTAGCTTTGATAGCATTGAAGTGTTTGAATTTTTTGTGGCCACTAATTATTAAAATCTACACAGAGGTGCTGTTGAGTTGGTTGAACCCACAGAGACCAGAGCTACCTTTATTTTTATTTTGTTTCATTTTGCTACAAAACTACTTAAGGGTTAAAAGTAAGGGTTACTACGTTTACTAAATTTTAGTTTACACAAATAATGGATATTACAATTAAAAAATTATAAATATTAGCAGATATTATAATAGTGTGCACATAATTATGGATACTCTGATCATCTCAGATGAGCAGCTCAGATGTTGGGAGAAAATGAAGACTCTTATGTTCAGTCTTACATCCAAACACAGAGCATTGGGATTGCTTGCGAGACGTTGTCGTTACAGCTGCTCGAGCGTGGAGAAAATGGAGGACAGAGTACATCCGCTGAGGGTGGAAACAATAGCAATGCTCAATCAACCCCCGTGGCCCGGCACTATGCAGTGTGACGTCACACCGCATGAAAATCAAAACGGCAGGCCTAGTGAGACTGACTTGGTTTGAAGGGGATTAAAAAATGAGGAGTGGGTGGATTTTTATCATTGTAGGGTGGTTGTGTTCACACACTGCCAACACATGTTTGTGTCCAAACACCATGTAAAAGTGGATTTTGCATAATAGGTGCCCTTTAAAGCATGACTATTGGATAATCAAGTGGTTTGCTGTCAATAACAGTCAGCAAGGGTGAAAAAAACAAGCGTTGAGAAGAAAAGATCTGCAGAGACTGCGTGAAAGCGTGAAACCACCAGGAACTTATTAGCCTCCAGTGGTACCATTTTCCACAACTGCAACTTACCTGGAATCTCCAGAAGTACAAGGAGTCAGGATCTCAAAGTATTTGCTGAGGTAAGAAAAGCTGAAACATCATCCTAGTTAAAAGGTTACTCCACCCAAAAATTAACATTTTATCATTAATCACTTACCCCCATGTCGTTCCAAACCCATAAAAGCTTCGTTTGTCATCAGAACACAATTTAAGATATTTTTGATGCATTCTCTGCTCTCTGACCCTCCCATAGACAGCAATGTAATTAACACGATCAACGTCCAGAAACGTAGCAAGCAGATCGGTAAAATAATCCATGTCACATCAAGGGTTCAGCCATAACTTTACGAAGCTACGAGAATACTTTTTGTATGCTAAGCAAACAAAAATAATGATTTGTTCAACAGTTTGTCTCCTCCGCATCACCATAGTGCCATTTTGGAAAGTATCCACTGAACACAAACAGCGTACGCTACTCTGTGTCAGCTGCGTCACACGGATACGCTTTTACGTCGTTTAAGCTTTGATTTGAACGAAAACAGTAACATATCTGTGTGACGCAGCTGACACAGAGCACTACAACCACAAGCCAGTTTCTTTTTAAAACAGCGGTACAAGAAGTCAGCTGCATTCAGGAAGGCCATGATATTTACATGACAATGCAACCAAGTATCCCACCATTTGGCTTGCCAGAACAGGATTCAAAGATGGCAGAATAGTGGCCTGGTCTAAGTGAGAACATGAGAAACCAACACACTAAATCACTACAAGAAACCTTTCAAACTCCTACAGTACATGAAACCTGTAACCTGACCTTGTAATTCTGTTCAACCCAGAGGTTCAGGTCACAGGGAATAGGTAGTTTACACACACAGTTGTTATGCATTGATCCTAGAGGTTTCTCTAATAGACGTCTATCATGACACATAGGCTATTTGAAATTCTGGTCTCACAGTAACAGCCAGAGAGATGTTACACCTAGCTCAACCTGACCTCTCGAGAGCCTCACACCTTTTTTTACCACCACCTGTGTGCTGAGTGCAGCCCATACAGATATAATTTACCAGGTGCTTCTCTGCCTGGAAATGAGTCAGAAATAGACAGCAGAGGTGAAAAGCTTTTATCAACATTGGTTGACTTGACTACCAGTGTTCTGACCTCAACAGCTTGCTTGACTGCATCCATTAAATTATATTCCAACATGAGTAGCAGTTGTGTATCATTGTGAGTTCTTTTTCCTGCTAATCTCATTGTACATTATCTAGCTTGTTACACTGCTGCTTCACAAGAACATAAATACATGGACATGAAATACTGACTGGATTTGACATTTTGTATTCAATTATTGATGTATCAGAATCAAATGTTCTTTTTTTTGACCAAATAAGTAAACAATAAGTCATGAAGCACTGATTTGAGTTAAAAAATATTTTGTAAGAAAAAGTGACACAAAATTATATATCTAATGTAGATGGCCCCGGACTATTAAAAATGCTAAAAGCTTGACTGAGTATTCCAGAGATTCACGCAATAAATGATTATACTCTAAATGTTCTAATTATGGTAGCATAAGATACATTTTTTTTTGTGTTTTTTAAGGACTAGTTTGCCATCACACCAGTGTCACATGCTCATAGAAGCTTGGTTGCCAAGGCGATTGGAAATAATGCCTTGAAGATACAGGAAAGGGAAGAAAAGAACCCGTTTGGTCACTTTGACCCTCTTGGCTGAGCACTCTGACGTGAGGAGTGTGAGAGAAAAAGACTTTGAATTAGATTTGGAGAATAGGAAAGTTTTGTCGCCATTGAGCTGTCACTATTAGCAATATTCTGAAAGATTTGATTGTTGGGTCTATCAGCTATTAGTGAGTACGCTTTTTGTGACTTGGGTCATATCATTCAGCCAAGGCTAAGCAATTTATCAGTAAAGGCAGAAAAAACAGGTCAAAACATATGGAGAACGATATACAGGTGCTGGTCATATAATTAGAATATCATCAAAAAGTTGATTTATTTCACTAATTCCATTCAAAAAGTGAAACTTGTATATTATATTCATTCATTACACACAGACCGATGTATTTCAAATGTTTATTTCTTTTAATTTTGATGATTAGAGCTTACAGCTCATGAAAGTCAAAAATCAGTATCTCAAAATATTAGAATATTTACATTTGAGTTTGAATAAATGACCATCCCTACAGTATAAATTCTGGGTATCTCTTGTTCTTTGAAACCACAATAATGGGGAAGACTGCTGACTTGGCAATGATCCAGAAGACGAACATTGACACCCTCCACAAAGAGGGTAAGTCACAGAGGGTCATTACTGAAAGGTGTGGCTGTTTACAGAGTGCTGTATCAAAGCATATTAAATGCAAAGTTGACTGGAAGGAAGAATTTGGGTAGGAAAAGGTGCGCAAGCAACAGGGATGACCGCAAGCTTGAGAATACAGTCAAGCAAAGCCGATTCAAACACTTGGGAGAGCTTCACAAGGAGAGAACTGAAGCTGGAGTCAGTGCATCAAGAGTCACCACGCTCAGACGTCTTCAGGAAAAGGGCTACCAAGCCACTTCTGAACCAGAGACAACGTCAGAAGCATCTTACCTGCGCTGTGGAGAAAAAGAACTGGACTGTTGCTCAGTGGTCCAAAGTACTCTTTTCTTGAGATGAAAGTAAATTTCACATTTCATTTGGAAATCAAGGTCTCAGAGTCTGAAGGAAGAGTGGAGAGGCACAGAATCCATGTTGCTTGAAGTCCAGTGTGACGTTTCCACAGTCAGTGATGATTTGGGCTGCAATGTCATCTGCTGGTGTTGGTCAACTGTGTTTTCTGATGTCCACAGTCAACGCAGCCATCTACCAGGAGATTTTAGAGCACTTCATGCTTCCTTCTGTTGACAAGCTTTATGGAGATGCTGATTTCATTTTCCAGCAGGACTTGGCACCTGCCCACACTGCCAAAGGTACCAAAAGCTGGTTCAATGACCATAGTGTTACTGTGCTTGATTGGCCAGTAAACTCGCCTGACCTGAACCATAGAGAATCTATGGGGTATTGTCAAGAGGAAGATGAGAGACACCAGACCCAACAATGCAGATGAGCTGAAGGCCACTATCAGAGCAACCTGGGCTTTCATAACACCTGAGCAGTGCCACAGACTGATCGATTCCATGCCACGCCGCATTGCTGCAGTAATTCCGGCAAAAGGAGCCCCAACTAAGTATTGAGTGCTGTACATGCTCATACTTTTCATTTTCATACTTTTCAGTTGGCCAAGATTTCTAAAAATCCTTTCTTTGTATTGATCTTAAGTAATATTCTAATATTTTGAGATACTGATTTTTGACTTTCATGAGCTGTAAGCTCTAATCATCAAAATTAAAACAAATAAACATTTGAAATATATCAGTCTGTGTGTAATGAATGAATATAATATACAAGTTTCACTTTTTGAATGGAATTAGTGAAATAAATCAACTTTTTGATGATATTGTAATTATATGACCAGCACCTGTGGTGCAAGTGGTGCTTACAAAAGCAATCATCACTATTGCCTGTACTGTTTGTAGGTTTTTTTTGTTTGTTTGTTTGCTACTTTGCCCACTACAGAGTGCAGTCCACTGTCGTAATTACAGTGGTAGCTCTACATGTGCATTTTTTTTTTTTTTTTTTTGCTGCCGTAAAGCAATTCGCCCTTTTGGCGGAATTTCGTACCCGCAACCAAAATACTCCCAGAGAGAGGAGCGTGGGAAGGAAATAGAATTTATTCTCCTTATTAGAAATAACTGTACCATAAGAATGATTTGAAATTAATATTTCTACAGTTAAAACTTGTTAAGGATTTGCTCAATCTAACTCGAAAACCTGCATTTCATAGAACAGCTGTTTTTTATTAGTCAAACATTAAAAAATGAACATAACCAATATTACACTTTGAACAGATAATTGAACTTGATTCCTCATAGTATTAAATACCTGGACTAAACGATATGCTTTAGTTTAGGGCAAACATTTTTAATGTGAAAACAAGTAAATGATGCTTTGCTGCAAGGAAACGAGCTTCAAGAGAGCTTTTAACCGGCCTTCTGGAACCGAGCACACAAGAACAGGATGTTCACATCAAATTAATTAATGACCTCAAACAAAGATCATTCACAATATAAAACCAACCTAGAAGCCTTTTCTTAGTCAGTTTTTGCGGACTTTGCTGAGCATAGACGTCGCGACAATTTCAGTCGAATCATGACGCAAACATAGCCTACAGTTTACATTGTCTATAATTTTCATATTCAGTCTGGAAACAAATGTGTAACTTCTGCGTAGATAAATTAGAAGGACGTGTTATTCTCTCCAGTCGTGCTGAACACACTTGTTGGGTAATATTATAATGCATTTTATTTCAGGACTTATTAATATGTCAAATGTAGCCTATATTCCAAGCATATTTTATAATAGCCTACATAATACTATTTATTATTTGATTATTTAAATCTCCTGTTTAAAAACAGGAAAATAGACGTGGTATATATTTTAAAATTGTATTGCATAGGCCTACCTGCTGCTGCCATAATAAAGACCCATTTCGAATGTTTACGTGATTTTCTTCTTTTTCTGCTCCCAGCCGCTGTGGTGGAGCAGCTATGAAGGATTGATCTTTTAAATACTTTCCAGCATTTCAGAGATATAGCCTATGCAAATTACAGCGACATATAGGCTACAACAGTTACCTTATGGTGTTCGTGAGTACTCAGAAAGGGTTTAAACACTGAATTTTGAACCAATTTCTTCTGGTAAACTCCTAGATGTGGATTCGGACGGCAATTAAATTGCCACACGACCACACGACCCCCGGGTAATTCGGGGATTTTTACAGTGGTGGTGACAGATAAACACCGACATTCTGGATTCGGACGGCAATTAAATCTCCGACTACCCCCTGTAAATGGTGAAAATCACTTATGTCCCCAGAAACAATTACCGTCCAAATAGGGCTATTGACATACTAGACAAAAGGTGAGAAATTCTCTTTCTACAATTGGTTTGATTTATACTTTTGTCCCGAACTCTAGTCTTTACTATATATATATATATATATATATATATATATATATATATATATATATATATATATATAATGTATATATCACAACCAAAATTATCTTAGAAATTAAACTTTCATATCTTCACAACGTGCCATTGAACTGTGCTGCCTTTAATTTCTAAGGTAATATTAAATATCATATTAAATAGCCTATATATAGCCTATACTGTTATAAAATGATGTGAAATAAATATTCTAATTAATAAAGCAACTTTTTTTTTTTTTTTTTTTTTTTGATTTACGAATACGTCGTAGGGGCACTTTTGTACAGCCTCTTACCACAAGGAGGAATACACTGAGAAGGTTATGCGCCACAGATCACAACATCCAACCAAACAGTGAGGACGCATCATACCGGCCAGATTTGTGATAATGGAAACGAAAACTAACAGCAGAATGGACACTGTGGACACTTCTCTCGCTGATTCCACGGAGACGAGGACTGAAATAAGCAGTTTAATAGAAAAATTTACGGTCGAGAGTTTTGGGCACGGCAGGTCCGTGCGTAATTTTGGAGAAACGGGGTCTTTACGCAGCGGCGCGCCTGGATCAAGCAGCGACGCTCTGGATCAGCTCTCTTTCCTTGACTTGCCTCACGGTTCCAAAACGTATTCTGACCACATGGATGAATTTCTGAAAGCCGAAAGCGGACAGTGGAGCGCAAAAGCGCTTCTGCCCAAGGAGACAGCTGCTTCGGAGAGTGCGTTTATCAAAGATGAGAATGAGCAGTCTCTCATTATGGAACCACCCAACACTGATTTCGACCTCGGCTTAAACATCAGCGCCTTGGAAAGCTGCTACGACCCAGCCGAAAAGAAACAGCGGTGTGACTTTATTGAGGAGTCTTCAGCTTTGCTCTCATCTCAAGTTGCCCAACAGGTAGTTGTGGACACTTCATCTAACTTTCAGTTAGACATGAATCAATCTACATTGGTTTTGCCACCTCCGAGAAGAGTATCACCTTCTCTCGGTAGAGGTATGTTGAATTTCGATGGAGCGAGCACAGCTTCCGCGATGTCCAAAACGGACATTTCCAAATGGGTTTCACCCGCGGACTTTCCGTTCTGGTATCCAACCCCTAATGAAGAGCGCGCTGGATACTCTTCACCAGATGGGTTCATCTCGCGCTCACAGACAGTCTTCACGGCATTCCCAGGGTAAGAATATGTCATGTGTGTTGTGCCTCATTAAGAATTCAATTAAAGCGGAATTGTCGGAATTTAAAGTAGAAGAATTAAAATTATGTGTGTAGTTTTCATTTAATTATTAAGAATAATCATAATTTTGAAAATGTCACCTTTACAAATTTGTTTAATAACTTGAATAATTTTAATGTACATAATGGAACAACTTCTCTATTGTACCCCACTGTCTTCAAAATGAAACCTAATGGGAACCAAATGTGTTCTTGCCCAATGCCCATGTTTTCATTGTTCTGCTGGACAAATTTGACTCCATGGTTGTGGCCAGTTCATTGTGAATTCATCTTATGAACTGAATGGTAACTGATTAATGAGTTATGAACTGTACAAAATAACTTTTATAGGTTGTAAGTAAGTAGTTCTTCTAAGTACATTTTATAAAAAAAAAAAAAGTGGTGAGCCAGAACCAAATTCTTTCCAGAAGCTGGATTGAGCACATGTAGTTTAGCACTGAATGAGCTAACCATTAAAAATCACTTGATCAGAAAGTCAGAGGTCAGAACATATTGTACAGTGACCCTATTTGGTCACTTGTAGAACACTTAGAAACGTGTGTGTGTGTGTGCGTGTCATTGTAGATCATGGTGCTAGCAATGCCATGGTCATTGGTTTAATTCCCAGGAAAAGCAAGAACTGATCAAATGTACATGTGTTCCTTGAATGCAAGTGTCTGACAAATACTTAAATGTAAAATATCAAAGTAACATCTGCAGATTTACAACCATTTGGCCCAAATAAATGTTTGAGCCATTGGTATTTAAGATGTGCTTTGGTTATACCATCAATAGAATATTGTGTCTTGCTTACATTCAGGGTTCCATCTCAAAGACTGTGTGTTATATGTGGAGATGAGGCTTCAGGTTGTCACTATGGAGTTCTTACCTGTGGAAGCTGCAAGGTGTTTTTCAAGAGAGCTGTTGAGGGTGAGCAACATTGCGCTAAAACTACTGTAATAATTCTGTCAACATGTAATAATCTTATCTTGAAGACCCCATGAACTTTGCAAACTGCAGTTTTCCTCTTACGTTGAAGTATTTCGTAAACAGGAAACGTACCAAATAGGAAGTCTGAGAGGGACATTTTAAGGGCAAGTCAACAGGCTTCAGTTACCTCACAGCCATGAGCATTTTTGCTCCTGGCTAGAAGATGATCTTGGGGGTGGGACAGTCTCATTTTAGAGAGCATTTGATCAAAAACTGGCTTTTTTATTTGCTAAATGTTAGTTTTCCAAATTTAAGGAACACACTAGCATATAGTAAATGGCCTGAAAGCAAAAAAAAGATGTGGACTACAATCTGTAAAACATAAATTGAAGAGGGGTTTTCCCCCCTCCATTTTTTAGTGTTTTGTAGAGTGTTGTTGCACGCAGAAACTTTTTCTATCATTTTTCAGTGTATGTGAGTCATGGTGTATACAATGTCCCAGAAGACAGTTATTATCATTTGGACCAATGTTCACAGTGTTCTTTTTCTGCCTTGTTATTCTTCTTATCACTGAGGACAGATATGTAAGAGCCACTATGTCTGACCATGGCCATGTCACTATGACCTGTCAGCCTTGCTTCAAACCAATTCAATCTGTACCTTTCTCTCTCTCTTTCCCCCCTCACTGTACTCTCCAAATCATCCAACCAGATTTTTTTTTTTTTGTCTCTTGTCTAGGTCACCATAACTACCTGTGTGCTGGACGGAACGACTGTATTGTTGATAAAATCAGGAGGAAAAACTGCCCTGCATGTCGTCTTAGAAAGTGCTACCAGGCAGGGATGATGCTTGGAGGTATCTTTCATGTGACTCATGTTTTGTAAATATTAGGTTTTGTATTTATATATTAAATATATAATTTTTTCAAGCTTCTTGGACTTAATAGACTTTAATGGACAGTCATACTTTAAGATTGTTGAATATTTAAGAAGTTGAATACTTTCCAAAGGCCAGTCATATCAAGGTTCATATCAGAATCAAGGTTCCATTTGTTAACTATAATAGTTACACTCTAAAAAATTCTGGATTAAATACAACCCAGTGCTGGGTAAATATTGGACAGAACACATGCTGGGTTGTTTTCAACCAACAGTTGGGTTAAATGTTTAACCCAGTCTTCTGGGCAGTAACCCAACCGCTGGGGCTAAACTCCCCAATCGCTGGGTTCGTCCATATTTTACCCAGCACTTTTTAGTGTGTAGCATAAACTAACAATGAAAAATAGATTTTTAACACTTTATTTCGAGGTGTCCTTGTTACACGTTACATAATATAATAACAATACATTTTTACATGCAAGTAACCCTAAGACAAACCCCAATCCTAAACCTAAACATATAGTAAGTACATGTAGTTTACTTAAATGTATAATTACACTGTAACAAGGACACCGTAAAATAAAGTGTAACCAAAATTACTTCCAAAGCATTAATTAATATTGGTTTATGTTAGTTCCTACATTTACTAATACATTATTAAAATGAGAAGTCTGTCCGATTATTAAAATGTGAAGTTTGTTAAAATTATTTAATGGACCTGAGCTAACATAAATTTCCAATAAACAGTATTTATATTAACTGAAATTAACAAAGTTAAAGATTGCTAGTAACAGTAATTAAAGGGACTTTATTGTAAAGTACGTGAAAGCAGTGTAAAATGAATTAAAGTTCATTTTAAATAATTTATTCACCCTCATGTTGTTCTAAACCCAAATGACTTTCTTCAGTGAAACACAAAAGAAGATGTTTAGCAAAATGTCCGAGTTGCTTGTTTCTATACAATGAAAGTGAATGGGGACTGGGGTTGTCAAAACACTTCCATAAACGTTGCTCATATTACTCGCACACTATTTTCAAAATCTTCTGAGGTCATAGGAACAGACTCTAAAAACATCAACATGGAAACATGAATAATATCTCTGGATAAACTATTTCTTAATTTAAAATGAAATATATTTATAAGCCCTAAGCTTCTCACACAAATATATTTTCCGCATTAAAAGAAATTGTGACCTTAAAGATTAACTAACACTCTGGCTTCAACCCTAAAGACTCATTTAATTAGTGTTCTACTGTGCATTAGCGTAAAAGTGACAAGATGATCAAGATGGCCTCTCATTACAGTACATTTGTTTGTTACAGGCCGTAAGATGAAGCGGTTTGCGGGTTTGAAGGTCATGGGGTTGAATCCAGCGCTGGTGTTCCAGGGTCCGTTGTCCCTGCGGGCTGATGGTCAAACTGTATCTTCCCTGCCCTGTATGCCAGCGATCCGTGAGCTGCAGCTGTCCCCGCAGATGATCAGCATTCTGGAGAGCATTGAGCCACAGGTGGTTTACTCTGGCTACGACAGCTCACAACCAGAGCTTCCCCACCTTCTCCTCAACAGTCTCAACAGACTCTGCGAGAGGCAGCTGCTCTGGATGGTCAGATGGTCCAAGTCTCTTCCAGGTAGCACCCTTACAATCAGCCTAGTAAAAATCTTTAATGGAATCTACAATTCTGGTTCTGTGAGGAACCTTTACCTGTGGAAACTTTCCATTGCACAAAAGGTCCTTTATAATGGAAAAATGTTCTTCAGATTAATTAAATGTTCTTCACACAAAGAAGAAAAATTGTTCTTTTAAGAACTGTTCTCTGGTTATTTGGGGAACCCAAAATGGTTCTTCTATGGCAGTGTTTCTCAACCCTGGTCCTGGGCTCCCCCAACACTGCACATTTTGTGTGTCTCCCTAATCAAACACACCTGATTTAACTCATGAGCTCATTAGAAGAAACTCCAGGATCTCCAGTGTGTCAGATAAGGAAAACATACAAAATGTGCAGTGTTGGGGGGGGCTCCCAGGACCAGGGTTGAGAAACACTGTTCTGTGGCATTACTGTGAAAACCTCCTTTTGGAATCTTCATTTTAAAGAGTGAGTTCAAAGGCTTTACTAAAGATTTTTGTTGTACTTCTGTGTTTAACAGGTTTTCGCAATTTGCACATCAATGACCAGATGACGTTAATCCAGTATTCTTGGATGGGTTTAATGTTGTTCTCGCTGGGTTGGAGAACCTTTCAGAATGCCACCACTGATTACTTGTACTTTGCGCCTGATCTCATCTTGAACCAGTAAGTAACAGTAAAGACAATTGAATTAAAATCTTTTGAAGAGTGAAGGCCCCTGGTATACTTTGATCAAAATTGGTAAACAACATCATTTCGAAAACAAAATCAGGCCAAAACAAAGTTTGCTTAGGATTTCATAACAGCTTGCCAAAGCAAAATTTATGGAAACGTTTGCACCGACTGGTAAACACCTTTGAACTACCATTGGTCTATAGCTATTACATAATTGTAATTTCAACTGAAAGCAAAACTGACACTAATTTTTTCATGTTTTTATGGTAAATATGCTTGCACTCAAACAATTGTACTGTAAGTGATAAATAAGTGCTATAAATAAATGTGACCTGACTTGATTTGACTAGCGTACTATAATTGCAGAGCTGGTGCAAACATAACTACTTCGCTATGATCAGATGCTTTCTTAAATGCTTTAATGTTTTATTTGTTTATTGTGCTCTTAAGAGAATGGTTCACAGCACATATTTGCTTGCTAACAGTATACCACAGCTCAGGTATATAATATATATATATTATATATATATTAATAGCTAATATCTACATTCAATTAAAGGATTAGTTCACCCAAAAATGAAAATTCTGTCATTAATTACTCACCCTCATGTTATTCCAAACCTGTAAGACCTTCGTTCATCTTCGGAACACAAATTAAGATATCTTTGATCAAATCTGAGAGCTCCCTGACCCTCCGTAGACAGCAATGCAACTGCAATGTTCCTAGGTCCAGAAACGTAGCAAGGACATCAGTAAAATAGTCCATGTGACATCAGGCGTATATAACAGAATTTTCATTTTTGGGTGAACTAACCCTTTAACAGTTGTATATACTGTAAATGCAGTGAAGAACAGACATTGAGGTGTGCATATACTCAGTATTCTCATAGAACTGTTTACATTTTAGAGATCAGATGAGGAGGTCTCCAATCTACGACTTGTGCTTGGCTATGCAGTTTGTTCCACAAGAATTTGCCAACTTGCAAGTGACCAAGGAAGAGTTTCTGTGCATGAAGGCTTTGATGCTCCTCAACACTGGTAATAAATCCTCTCTGACCTACAAAACTCTTTCTGATTGACCCTCTACTGGTCAGACCAGTGTTCCAGAATGGAATATTAACAATTTGGACAATTAAAAACCAATGGCTCCATGCCAGTCTGCACGGATCGACAGAGATATGTATTTGGCAAACTGTGAGACCTTGAAAAGTCCAACTAAGTTTCAATTCCAAGCTAACATTTTTCAAATAACAACAGTAATGCCAAAGCAGTCTTCCAGCTGAGCTGACTACAACATTACTTTACTGATAGAATTTTTCAGTCGACAATATAAGTAACTGTGTAACTAAGTTAAAAAGTAATATCAAAGCTGCTGAAAGCTGTGTTTACGATGGTAAACCTCATTCTGTAAAACTGGCAATGCAGGATGCGGTCAGTGAAGATATCTTTTACTGTTTACAGAGTTGTCATCACTTCAGTGATTTATAGTAGGGACATTTCATTTATCTGTAACACTAATGCTGTGGTAAACTCTTGGCAGTGGTGTATCAGTAATGATTTAACAATGTATTTGTGACAGTTCCTCTGGAAGGCTTGAAGAGTCAAACACATTTTGATGAAATGAGACAGAACTACATCTGTGAGTTGACGAAAGCCATCCAGCTGAAGGAGAAAGGAGTGGTGGCCAGCTCACAGAGATTCTACCACCTGACCAAACTCATGGACGCCATGCACGAGGTACAGCACGAGTATAAAAAAAAAAAAAAAAAAAACATTTGAAAAGGTAGTTGCTGAACTTCAAGTTTTTAAAAGCATTGCAACACAATGAAATTTAAGGTCTGTTCGCACCAAGAATAACTACAATTTAAAAAGAAATGCTGGGGACCTATTACCACAACTTAAATGAATGCGTGGTTGCAAGTTAAAAATTCTAATTTACTGATTTAAAGCTGCAGTATGTAACTTTTTTTTTGGTTAAAAATGATCCAAAATCAATATTTGATCAAGTACACAACCGGCCAGTGTTCAAAACTATCACCTTACTTTAGCCCGATTCACAATGGTTAGCTTATAATAATGTTTTCTAATTTGAGTGGTACGGGTAGGTTTTTGAGGGGAAATTTGGGCATGGTACTGCGTCATTACGTCATGTCTGTAAACATAAAGAAGTTGTCCCGGCTACTAGGCTATCACATGTGAGGATCCTGCGGGTGGTGGATCGTTTATAGCATTTCTCACAGCAGCTAGAATAATTAAATGTATAATTTTGATGGTGGATTGTAATCCAGAAAGGATTATGTGTTTATGAAACGCATGTGAATGAAATTAAATTATATCCCAGTTTTAAATGTGCTTCTGATTACAGATTGCCTGGGATTACACAAGATTTGTATTTTAAAGAAAACCAGTCTCGAAGGGAGCATAATTTGCTTTTTGGATTAAAAGAATTTCTTAATATGAAATTCGAATGACATGACAATTAGATTAGACTGTACAGAAATTGAAATCTACACGTTAATACACACTATACTCATAGTCACGCAATACTGATGTTGTTAACATTAATAATTTGAGAATAAAGTATAACAATAATAATAATTTGCACGGTTTGATGTGGATATAAGCTAACTGATCGTTAGATTTAGTCACCATTTGTAGCGCGATTTATTGTAATGCTTTTTTTCCTCAGTTGGTCAGAACAAACGTGGCAGACTTGTTACATACTTGTTTAGATGAAAATATACGGTGAAAATTTTTATTTGGGTCATATATTCCAAGATGTAGGCTAGAATCTGTGATTGCGAAGTGCATTGAACATCCACATCGGTGCGTGACTGACTACCACACATTCACCTCAAAACATTAGATTCATCCGTGCTGGAGCTGTGCCGGAGCACATCCCACGCAAAGAAGATAATTCCGCAAGCAGCTACAATTCCAGATTTTCAAACAGAGATGGCGACAAAGAGGCAAAACTTACGGACTGCAGCTTTAAATAAACCTTTTAAGCTGCAAACATTATTTCGATGAGTATGGTAATGTTGACTGATGAGCGTGGCAATGTCACAATATGAACATCACAATATTGTTAATAATAAGTTAAAAAGGCAATTATAACTTTAAAAAAAAAAAAACATTTTTAGGGGGTTCAAGTGCGTAGTGCTGAAACCCTATTGTAATTGTTAGAATGGTCACGGATGAGCGATTTCCACGTAAAACTGATCGTGTAGACCAAACCGTAAGTCGTAGAGACTTGAAACTTGTAGGGATGGTAGTACTCTCACCGCCTACAACATGACCGAGGCTCGCCCCAATCGGCCTGACTGGGGTGCTACAGCGATTGAAAGTATCGGTCATAACTCCTAAACCGGAGTTATGATCAGACTTGATCGGGAGATGGTGAAAGTTTTGGGTATTTTGCATTTTTTTGCAAATCCTACTTTTGCGAACTAGTCCTAGGTTTTTTGCCCGATCGGAACCAAACCAGTACAGATAGATTCTCTGGAGAGTGAATATCAATAATTATCAAAAAAAGTTGAGCTTTCGATTCACCACCACAAAGGAAGGCCAAAACGTTCGAAGGAGGCTGGGCCACTTTTAGTAAAATGCCTATAACTCCTGAATGGAATGAGATATCTTCGCCAAACTTGGAACACTTATGTAAGAGCTCAATCTGAGGTCACAGGAAAATAATTGCGGAGATTGGCCACTTGGTGGTGCTATAACTAGGCAACTGTTTGTCCTATCAACATGAAAATTGCTGTGCACGGTCTTGGTCCAAAGTGCCACAAGTATCTATGGGGACATTTTTGTATCTCAAAAAAACATGGCCACTATTGGCCGATGAAATTTGAGCACCTATTAGACAAGGTTAACGGAGGCCGATCGGAACGAAACTCGGTGGGCCTATTTGACCCGGGAGCAGTATCACATTTTTTGAGGGCGTAAGCTATTGTACATTGCGCGGTTTTCCGCACATACATGTGATATTTGTATCGAATTATATACTTCCTCATTCCGAACAACTTTGCCTCTAGAACCACTGCTGTCAGTCAATCTGTTTTTTAAATGATTGAGAAGATGTGAAAAACCTACTTTTGCGAACTAGTCCTAGGTATTTCACTCAATCTGGAAAAAAACACAGCAGGGCAATTCTCTGGACTCTCTAGGTCAATAATTATCAAAAACATGTTGAAATTTACCCTTTGGGAAGCTATAACGGGGTCTTTTAGAAAAGGGGCCTGTCCAAATATACCCTAAAGCCTAAATGAAAACTCAAAACTTCACAAAACCCGCTTGGCACACGCTACAGGAGATTCTAAACAAACATGCAAAGTTTCAGGGGGATCGGACGCTATAACAGTCATAAACGTTATAAAAACATCATATTTCTATGGTAAATCACCTGGATTTGCTAAAAATGCTTTTTTAAGAATTGATTTAGGTGGTTACAGGCTTGCTAAATAATATGTAATGTCATTTTTGTACTTAAATACCTAAAGCACTTGAACCCCGGTAATCGCTGCTTGCAGCTATATTTAAAAATGTATATATATTTAAATTAAGTGTTATAAATAACGGAATTCCAGTTTCAAGAATGCCTTGCATGAGTAGAATAAATATTGAAATTAAGTGTTATTTTATGTTTTAGATAGGGGGAAAGACATTTTAGACAAGTTAAAAGAGTTTATGTTATGTTGAAGATTTTGTGGTCACCATTTTACTGACAATTAAATTTGTCTTGTAAACTGTATTTTGATATACTTTGATTTACATTTATTTGGAGTAACTTTTTTTTTGAAAGAATCAACTTGAATACATTGTGTATATACAATTAAGTTCCTCTAACGTAATGGTTGCACTATTTTACAGTATGTGTACTTGTACTTACAGTATTAGTTGCCTATCTAAGAAAGTACTGGTAATATAAGGTAACTACATGGGGTAGGGTTAGGTTTAGGGGTAGGTTCGGGGTAAGTACCTAGTTATTGTAATTACTAAAATAAGAACATAGTATGTACATAAGTAACAGGACTGTCAAATAAAGTGCTACCACCATAATGTAGTTTGACACAATTTCATTTGAAGTTGTCTTAACCCAAAAAATTTGATGCAAACTTTTATGTATTTTTTTTAAGCCAAACCATTTGTTTTTAGAGCGTATAAACATAACGATAAGAAATAACTATATTAGCATGCACACCAACGCAGGACAATAATCTGTTTATTATGAGAGCTTGATACATACAGACAGTATACAGTATGTTGTTTGCTGCTTTAAATGCACAAGCTCTTTAATGTCAGGTGGATTCTGATTGGCTTTTAATGATTAATAAACCTTTCTTGGCGTGAACAAACCTTTAATCTGTTGTTTTAGAACACATTGTAATAAGCTGTGTGATGTCAGTGTGAAAAATACATGAAATGAACAGTTTATCTCATGTATCAAATCTTTCATATGAAATAGGTCACATCACTATTGAAGCGGCTTTATTCACGTCATCACTTGTAAGATATCAGCATGCAAAAAAAGAATGATAGGGGAGCCTGAAGTGTGACGTTGACTTTATCTTTGTATAGATTGTAAAGAAGGTCAATCTCTACTGTTTGAGCACTTACATCCAGGCGGACGCCATGAAGGTGGAGTTTCCAGAGATGATGTCAGAGGTCATTGCGTCACAGCTGCCGAAAGTGCTGGCGGGAATGGTCAGACCCCTCTTGTTTCACAACAAGTGATCCAGACAGGAGGCTTTGGTCTGTGCTGATTTACATCTCTGATATATGTGTACCACATCTAAATAACATAGACATGCATCTTTCCATATACAATCATCCCCTTATAATAGTCACAAGTTCTGATCAAAATGTGGTAGTTGAAAATCCAATCCTAAGACAACATGTAATCACGCTGTATTATTAAACCTGCTATTGCCTTTTACAAAACATTACAATCTTACATAAGATGTTTTTGAACATTTTTATGATAAACACACAGAATGTAACTTAGACGGTCTTAACATGTGCTAAAAATGTGGTGTATTGATTTTTCTAAGTTCATTTTCATTTTTCAAATGAATCCTTAAATATTACTCAAATTTTAACATTAGACTAATTTATGGTTAAATTATAAACTTTTTATTTATTAATTTTTTTTTTTTTTTTTTTTAAATCCTAGATTTTCAGGAAATGTGTCCGAGTGTGATGAAAAGGAAATGCTTGTTTGTCTCACCCTGATAAGTGTGAAGTGGACCGTTTCCATGGTCAGATTTCACGAACGCACAGTGCCAGGCACCTTTGATTGTACTTACATTAACACAGTATCTGCTCACGTCATGTCAAATTAAAAGTACATATGAAGTATCTAGTAAAAAAAAAAAGAAAAAAAAAAAAAAAAAAAGATTGCATACAATAATGTTTGAAAGACAAAGAGCTCAATTGCACATCGGCTCAGCCATCACTGTATAATTAATGGATCACTGTATAATTTGATCCAGTCTGATGTTTATATTTAAAGCAGAATATGAAATGTTTTATCAGAAGGCAAGCCCAGGTGAAAAACAAGTGCACTTCCATAATGTTCTTAAAGTGCTCTATTTTCGCGCACTAATTTTGTACTCAATATACTAAAAATGATTCTTTAGTACTTCTTAAGATAAACTTAAGATCATCTAAGTGTACTCAACTGTGCTATTTTGAGACACCATGAATATGAACTAAAATGCACTTTTAACATATTATCTCTGTATTAAAAAATGTATTTAGTTACCACTTCCCTTACGAAAAACACGTTTATTCAAATGTTCTATTACCGTATTGTCCCGAATATAAGATGACCCCCCTTTTTCCAGATGTACCTTTTGGAAAAAGGCTTTTTGAAAACCAAATCTTGTTTTTTTTTTTCTCTCTCTCTGTAAAACACATTTTTTCTTAAGTTATTTTCAAATTGCATATTTTTCCTATTTTAATTTATGTTTTGAAAGTATGGTAAATACTGGTAAAATGTACCAACAATGACATTGAAAAATATACACTTTTTGATATACCATAAAAATAACAGGTAGCCCATCTGATTTATATAACATTTAGGCTATCCATCTCATAGTAGCCTACTAAAATTTTATTAACAGTAGAAGTGAAATCTTATTGTAGTCTTCAAATGTGGGTATAGTCTTATGTTTTAAAATCACTTACAGAGGAAGTTTGGTCCCATCAGGCTAACATGACAGTCACGACTCTGCCGCTGTAAGCTTTTCTTTTTATTTTGTTTTCACTCGCGATATTTACATCACACATTACATTACATTACATTACATATTTCACGGCACACTCGTTTTATGCGTTTTTTGGCGCCACCTATTGTTGTGGGTGTATTACTGACATGTCAAAGTCTAGACCCCGAATATAAGACGACCGCGTTTTTTCAGATGCATTTCCAAGAAAGAAACATCGTCTTATATTCGGGTCAATACGGTAGTATACTTCTAAAAATAGGAACGTATACTCTTAGTTTACTTTTTATGTACTTCTCAGAAATGCACTTTATGTACTTCTCAGAAATATACTTAAAATGACATTTAAGTATACTTTACTTATACTTAGAAAAAGTCTAAATATATTTGAGCTATACTGTGGAATCCTAGAATCCGTGTTTTCATTGTTATACAGTAGGGGGCTAGTACACATCTTCTGTACAGAATTTCCAAAAAACACAAGTGAAGAAGAAAAAGAACCAACAGATACTTCCACAAGTAATCTAACACCATCATCAGACATAAAAACAGCATCAAAACTGTGTTACGTTATGGAATAAAATGTCACCAATGAAGAGGTAATAATGACTGTCAAGCTTTGGGGTGTTGATCGACTCCATCTACGTTTTGATTATCATTCTGAATCCAATTCATAGTCTTTTTTTCAGCTTTTTGTTCAAAATGTTGTTTCTTTCTTTCTTTTTAAAATTTATTTATGAAACTTACCCACATTCAAGTGTTTAAAAAAAGAATGCATGAACCTAGAATAAAATGTTTTTGTTTACAAGCAGATACCCTGTTCTTTCTTTGGATGTTTTGTATGTTCAGATATTCATATAATAAAATATATACAAATTAATACCTAAATAGGGACATAGTAGTATACTTAAAGTATGATGTAAAGTTCACTTAAAGAAAACTATACTTGCAGTATAAAACTAGAAGTTTACTGAGACTTCAGTTTTCAAAGTGTACTAAAAATGCTACAAGTAGCCTATTTAACTGGTAAACTATCAGTATACTAATACTAAGTAAACTAGTTGTGTACTCAAAGTTTACTACGGTTATACTTAAAGTATGCTTAAAAGTATACTTTTATATACTAGAAAGTGGGCCAATTTAGTCCCAAGGAGTATTGAAATAGTACACTTACAAGTATACTATTAGTACACTGATATTTGTATACTTACTACATAAAGTATACTTAAAAAATACTTTACTTACGTATACTTAATAAAATAAACTTGAGGTATACTACTTTTTGTTAAGGGTTGTAGTACACTTGAGTGTAACCATCTAGTGTATGAAAGATGGTTCAAGTGTACTACAAGTGGTAACTAAACACTTACATTTACATTTAGTTATTTAGCAGACGCTTTTATCCAAAGAACAATGGAAGCAATCAAAATCAACAAAAGAACAATGATATGCAAGTGCTATAACAAGTCTCAGTTAGCTTAACGTAACGTAGAAAACGAATACAAAAAGATTAGAAAGGCTAGTGTTAGTATTTTTTTTTTAAAGAATAGAATTAGAATAGAGAGTGCTAGAGTTAGAGGGTCAAATAAAGATGGAAGAAATGTGTTTTTAGCCGATTCTTGAAGAACTCAGCTGCTCGAATTGAGTTGGGCAGGTCATTCCACCAGGAGGGAACATTTAATTTAAAAGTCCGTGACAGTGATTTTATGCCTCTTTGAGATGGCACAATAAAGCGACGTTCACTTGTGGAACGTTAGTTTCTAGAGGGCACATAAGACTGAAGATTTAGGTAAAGGGGTGCAGAGACAGTGGTGGTTTTGTAGGCAAACATTAATGCCAAATTAAATACTTTTTTTTTTAAATACAGAGATAGTATGCTAAAAGTGCATTTTAGTTTATATTCATGGTGTCTCAAAATAGCACAGTTGAGTACACTTAGCTGATCTGAAGTTTATTTTAAGAAGTACTAAATAATCATTTTTAGTATATTAAGTACAAAATTAGTACGCAAAAATAGAGCACTTAAAGTACATTATGGAAGTGCACTTATTTTTCACCAGGGAGAGCATCAATTTTGAAAAAAATAAAATAAATAAAAATCCTATTATTTGTTATTTCCTCCCTGTGACCTTGGTGGTTTAGCTGAAGGGAGTATCGGGCCAACATCAGCAGTCAAGGGCACAGAGCATTCTCATGTATTTAATTGGGAAAGAACACTGGGATCTTGGCAATTGCCTCCTTTCCAAATACTTCTGATGCCGTTTCTTGTCAGATCTCCACCGGGACAAAGTTACTTATTTCTGATGATTTAGCTTTTCTTAAATAGAAGACAAGACGTGGATCTCATTTTATAAACAAATTTATTGGCAGAACAAAAATTAATTAAGAAGAAAAATATATGATTTACAAGATAATCATCCATATATAAACTTCTATCATCTAGATTTTTATCTTCATAATACAAGTTTGGAATATTTAATTATGGAGACAATAAGACGACTGGAACGTACCATATTGGTGTTGTTGACACTGACAGTTGGTGTCATTTTAAACTTGAATGACCTGAACATCATGTCAGGGCTCCAGACAAACTATTTTTACAAGGAGCACTGTAGCCCTGACTGAACATTTTTAGGAGCACAAGCAGAACATTTAGGGGCACACCTTAAATCAGCCTACAATGCAATCATTCACATATTTTTACCATTTTAACTGTATTACTGACAAATGCTTTGATAATAAATATACTTAACTCATAGAAATTACAATGTACAGCATTCTTTTAATTTCAGAGCGATGACACACATATATATATAGGCTATACATACCTGTATATATATATATATATATATATATTATATATGATAAAATTACTATTTTTTTGCATTAATAAGTGCAGTTACTAATAATATTACATGTTCATTTCTTGTTTATACACATTTGACAGTAAAGCACTAAGCTTGAGTTGGGAAGCTTACAAAATTTATTTTATTAACAGTAACATGGGCAAAATCCAATTTTTATGTGAAAAGGGTATATATTGTAGCCTAATCTTATTAAATGTACAATTATTCTTCTATAGTCTTATATAGACCTAACCAACAACTTAGTGATTATGTGTGATTTAGCCGCAAATTTCAGAAGTTTTTTTCAAAGCACTTTGTGGTTTTTCTTACTTCATACACAAAAAAGAGCAAAACTCTGACAAAATCAGATTTCTTGATTTGATATTTTATAATAGTGATTATATAATTATTTTATAATTTCAAAATATAAAGGAAAAAGTATAACTGAATGACTAATAAGCCAATAAGTGTTCCTCTGCTGCCATTTACAGGTTATAATGGTGATTCACCACAGTATACTTTGGTCATCCCACAGAAAATAACATTCAAATTGGATCATTTAGGAGCTTTAAAGTGCTGGAAACAGTTGTGTGAAATGCTTTTAAGTCATTGAAAATTGCTTGAATTTCTCTCTCGTTTGCCCGCGTTTTTGCCACTTGTGGCATGTCTCCCATTGAAAATGAACTAGACACACTGTGTCCCGTGTGAAAGGGCCTTAACTCACACTGGCAGAAAAAAATGGTCGCAGTCTGGAGCCCTGCATGTACAATTAAGATGTTACAGCTAGACTTGATTCATTAATATTTTTAAAGACTGAATTTTACTTGACATTCTGCAGTGACCTGGATGCAAAACTGAGGCATGATCCACTGCTATCTCATGCTTTAAACCACAGATTTCCAAACTTTCAGGATTAGGAATGTTTATACGAAAATATTAGACATTCCAATTATAAATAACTGGAACACTTAGTTGTGTTCCACTAATGTGACTGAATAAAGCAGTCTTCCAAGGCTGCTGATATTTCAGCACAAAACTGGAACATTTCACTGTCCACCAAACATTTATGCCTAAATGGCCGATTTCAGTACTGCATGTAGAATTCTATTTGTCAATACCATACATTTTTATTCATTTTTACTTTCAATACACATTTTATTAACAGAACAATGTGATGCATATGAATATCATAACTGAAAATGTAAATATATATTTTTGTCTCTTATGTCAGCAGCACTCAAACTGCATAACTAAACCTGATGATCATGTTTCTCCAGCATGATTTAAAGATGTTCCAAAGAGTATCTTGAGCTTCAGTGTTAAGCTGGAAATCTGACCACATGGTAAAAGTCACAATTTTCTTGAAAACTTCAACTTAATTGATTAGTCGGCAAGAAATATTCATTAAGAAACTCATTTTGTTAAGGTTTCTCTGTTTAAAATGTTCAAAATCCTAAAAATGTGGTTTCAGACTTTTGAACATTAATGACAGTAAAAGTAAGTACATTCATGATGAAATAAACCACACACACAGCAGAATTTGGGTACTGCTGAATTAAGTTAAACATGACAGTGATTCACAGCTCAAATAGTTACTGTTGCTGAGGTTTAACATTCTTCATTTCTTTTATAAAATAGTGAGCTAGAATAAAAGAAAGCCTGTCTTTTAGACCTTTTAGCTGATCTTTCTTAACAAAATTACAGTATTCCACCACATATTAGACCTAAAAGGACCATTTAGTGCAGTCCATCGCACCTCCTGATCTCAGTGTATGTGAATTTGTGTATCTAGACTCAAGCAGCACATGATGTCAATTTTAACATTTCTGACTCAGCAAATACTTTGGAACCCATTTGTCTAGATTATTACAGCTGCGATTCAGACATTAATCACCCTTGTGCTGCATCATTGAGGTCTGTGTACCGTCCATGATCTCTTAATATTCAATGTCATATTAATGTCACGGTCCACTTACACATCCGTCAACAATTGACATATATTTAAAGCCCTTGGTCTAAAGTTGATGTTGCCATGGATACCATGAAATGCTTGGCCCCTCCTGTCAGAGGAACACCACGTAATTTTCAGGAACGAGGCCTGTTTTGCCCTCAAACGTTGCCTGGAGCCAGCCCGGTTCCACTGAAGGATACACTACACAGAGGAAAACGAGAAAATGTTTAGAGGTGAAGACTAGATAGGAAAAATCTATAGTATTAGTACTCATACTTAGGGATTTAAATAAACTGGGACACAACAATGGATATGTGGCCTAAGACCATTTTTGAGAGAGTTTTGGGACAGATGACACCATTGGGTCAACAGAGCTTACCTATGTTGATCTTGTACATGCCTTGTATATTTAGCTGAATTAAATGAATTATTCAGTATTAAATTGATTGTTTTTTGCTGATTTGATGTTACCAATAATGTCTTAATTTTAGAAGCGTTAATTAGAAATTACAAATTAATCAGTAAGGTTACAGAAAATTCCAGAAAAATATTGTTTCTAAATAATTTCCATCAATTACTGACTATATATGAGCAATATCACACAAGTAGCAGTGCGATATGGCTGTTTATCAGCACAGCTGTGATTCAGCTGTAGGCACAAGGCCACAGTATGGTGTGCGTGTTTGTGATTGTGATTTTAGTTGCATTATTCCGTGCCAAGAGACTTTATGAGTGAGCCAGCAGTAAAGACTTTTATACTGAAAGAGACTGAAACAGGGTTGTAAACAAGGAAGTTATTTTTACTTTCACCAACATCTTGTAAGATACAGGCAACAAATGCACTGAGCAGCTCTGTCATCGGAAATCACCCTTAACGGATGAAAGGATAGTACGACAAAGATATTGCTTTCCTTAGTGGACATTCAATCTAATGATTTATTGTGAATATGAGATTGAACTGAAGAATGAATGCTGTATCAGAGGCAGATAATCATGTAATCATAACACAGTGAGCTTTTAATACAGTAATAAAATAAGCTTTTAATGAAGCAACTCAACGTTCCTTTGTTGCTAGTTCTAAAGTGACGTTTTGGAATTAGTAACGAAGGCTTGGGCTCAGCTGTTGAACTGTCAAACTGAGATTTGAATCCGTGGTGGAAGGAAGTAGTTGCACAAAAGAGGGTTTTTTAAAGACACTCTGTTGTCTCTTTTTTTATTTACACACTTGTGCCATCGGAGTGTTGTATAAACGCAGTATCATGTAGCCATGCAAATATAAAAGTGTTAAGCTTTCTTTCTCTTGTGCCTATGGCCGAATCACAGCCGTGCTGATTATGCATTATGTTTAAAGTGATTTGTTTGGTCATTATCTTCACAAAACAATGGTAACCTCAGGAAAGGGGGGCATCAATGAATCGCATATGCCGAGTTTTAATTAATGATGGTTCAAGTCAGGTCAGGTTTACTCTGTTAAATAACCCCTATAAATGCTTTCAAAGGATCTCACAAATGACTCACCCTGTAATGACACATTTCAACATACTCTGAACCATCAAAGCATCTGTTTAGACTGTAAAGCATTAGGCAGATGAGATTGGAAAATAAAGAGGTTTTAAATCGGTTTTTATAAGCAAAGCTCTCAAAAGTCAACATGGTGAGAAGGTTGATGGGTAAGAGGAGGTTTATGTTGTGCTAAGTGTTTGCTGAGCTTTAGAGAGGGGAAGACACTGCCTTCACCAGGTTACTGTGACCTGTTTCCATGCCCTGGTGCCCAGCCAAGTTTGTTCCTTTGTGGAAAATACGTCCAGCTATAAAATCCCAGTCCTGACATGTACGAAGAACAACAGCAGATGGTCGTTCCACAGAGCAGACGCAGGAATGCAATATTTTCTATTAATATTAATGCCCTGGTATGCAGCAATGTGCATCAGTCCAGTCATAGTTCATTCTCTTTTTGAGATTCGTAAACGTCACTGCAAGTCACAAAAGATGTACATATTTTAACTTCCCTCGAAACACATTCCCAAAACAGCAGTACGCAGATTTGGTATCATATTCATGGCCAGAATTGTTCCATGTTTCTTAGTATATATGGCAGCCACAGTTCATTCAAAGGTCACTCATAGATGGATGGATAGACAGATGGATAGACAGACTCACCGTTAGAGAAGTGAGCCCCCTGTGGGAAGCTCAGCTCATTGCTGTGTTCTGCTTCACATGAATATATAGCTTTGGCATCTCTGTGGATTAAAATCAGAAATGATTTACGGATGTGCTCATACACTGTTTTAAAAGAGATATTTGTTGGTTTTATTTTTTATGACGTTTGTCATCAAATATATTTGAAACAGTAATGTTTTTATGGGCCGTGTCCATTGGTACCTTCCCAAGGGAGGAGGTTTTACAGCTGATGGGCTCTCAAAAAGCAGCGCTCTGGCAGCCACCCTGGAACATACAATCATGCCAAATGTTAGGATTGTCAACTTCATGATCTGACATCACAAGAATTAGGCTGAATAAACAAACCATTTTCAGCTAAAGCAGGCACTGTAGCTGCAATTTGACCCCTACATTTACAGTAAAAAACATTGGTGTGAGCCAAAATTCAACATTTAGCACTGGTAAATTTACAGTAAGGATATATGCATAATTATACAGATGTGAGCATCACATTTGATTCACGTACACTTTATAACTATTAAAATTACAGACGAATTCACAGGCCAAACATTTTTCAAATCAACATGTTTCTAACACTTGTGGCTGTACATCTTATATAAGCAAATAAAAGTGTTTTTGAATCGAGCCCTCTTAAGTGAGTTGTGATGTTTCTTTTTTTCTCTGTCATGACAAGTAAAATTATATATCCTTCCCTGGAGAGAGTGTTTAAAAACCAGCGCTAGGTCACATCAACCCTTACAGCAGCGTAATTAAAACTCCTGCCAACAAAGAACAACTGCCATCAATCTCCATTCTGCAGCTTCCTCTCAAGCCAGCCAATGCACTACAAAATACTGCACTAAAAAATACCGTAATGCATGATGTTTCCTCACTATGCACACTGAATAATGTTTTTAAATTCCTCATGATTTAGTGTTTTAAAAGTTAACAAACTGCCAAATCAATTTCTTCAAAAGTTTATTCCTCAAAAGTGTTCCATTTGTTAACCTCGGTTAACTAACAATGAAAAATGCAAAATTATTCAATTAAATTATTATTACTGTTAATATTATTTAATGGACCTGATTATTTAACATGGACTAACAATGAACAGTTGTATTTTTTATTAGATAACATTAACTAAGATGAATAAATACTGTAAAAAAAAATGTACTGGGCATTGTGAGTTCATGTTAATAGCAAGATAAACTTGCAATTCTGACTTTTCTCTTTGAATTTTGAGTTTTTCTCTCACAATTGTGACTTTTTTTCTCTCAGAATTGCATTTTAAATTTGCAATTCTGACTTTAATACATGCAATTGTGAGTTATAAAGAACTGTGAGATATAAACTCATAGTAAATAGTATTTCTTCCCACAGAATTGGACATTATGAGAAAAGAAGTCAGAATTGCAAGAGTTCATATCACTGTTTGAGACAAAATTTCTTCTGATTTTATCACTCGCAATTGTGTTTATATCATGCAATTCTGAGGAAAAAAGGTCAGAATTAGATTTTTAAGAACCTGACATGTTTTAATTTTTTTTTCATCATCTTCATCCTCAAATGTTGACTGCAATCTGTCATTGATCTTTTGAATGGCTCACAGGGTAGACATAGTCCCCCAACATATCAAGTTTTTTCTTCTAACTTCTAACAAAACTGGATGACTTTTGATCTGAGAATGAGTACTAGAGGAACAGACAGAGCTGGATTTTCATCAAATGTCAGCTTCAGCATAAGTGGGTTGGATACTGATTAGAGAGTTTCACTTACACTGATCCTGGTCTCTGATAGCCGTTGGTAGAGTTGTTGTTGTCCAGCTTTCGGCGCAGGATTGTTTTAGGTGGCAGATCATGGTAAGCTGTGGATCTGATGCCATCTTTATGCACCACACATGCTAGATTCTGTACAGACCCCACACAGCTCTTACGACCTCCAGAGAGCCCAAAACACAAAAGAACAAAATAAGTAAATTGGTTTCTTTATGTGTAGATTTGTGTAGAGGTTTTAAACCAACATTAAAAAAATAAAATAATAGAAAAAAAGAAAAGAAAAGAAATTTGAATATAGTTTTGTAAAGTAAAAACTTGGATTATAAATTTTGACCCTGGACCACAAAACCAGTCATAATTTGAGTAATTGAATAAATAATCTTTCCATTGATGTATGGTTTGTTAGGATAGGACAATATTTGGCCGAGATACAACTATTTGAAAATCTGCAATCTGAGGGTGCAAAAAAAATTAAAATAAAATAAAATAAAAATATCTAAATATTGAGAAAATTGCCTTTAAAGCTGTCCACATTAAGTCCTTAGCAACGCATGTTACTATTCAACAAATACGTTTTGATATATTTACGGTAGGAAATTTACAAAATATCTTCATGGAACATGCTCTTTACTTTGGCGTAAAAGAAAAATCAATAATATTGACCCATACAATTTATTGTTAGCTATTGCTACAAATATACCCATGCTACTTATGACTGATTTTGTGGTCCAGTGTCTCACACACACACACACACACACACACACACACACACACACATATATATATATATACACACACTTCAAAGGAAGTGTCTCATGCTCAGCAAGGCTGAATTTATTTGATCATAAAATACATTATAAAAATAATACTGCAACTTAAACTTAAAACTTTTAACCAGTAATGCATGTTACTGGCCCTACCTTCTGTGATGTGTAAAGATCTTAGAGACGGGGCACTCGAGCGGTTAAGCTGTGCTGATTTGATTCCTACTCCAGTGTGAGGAGCCTTTGTGGGTGCTGGTGAAGATCTGGCAGCTGCTGAGCCTGAGTTCATCCTGCAGGAGTCCTCCCAGTCCACACGGGCCGTGTCCTCTCTGGAGCTGGAGTCTGGACTGCTGGTGCAGGTGGGGCCCTGGGGCTCGCTGGAGGACAGGGAGGAAGGGGTCCGTCGCAGGCCGGGGAAGGGGGGCTTGTCTTTGGGCTTTGGAGAGGAGCAGGTTTTGGAGGAGCTGTTCTGCTCTGAGGAGTGGGAGGAGAGGGAGTCCATGCTGCCAATTGGAGTGCTCCCTGAACTACTGCTGAACGTGTCACCTGTAGGGGCAGAACGAACATGTGCTGTGAAGACATACAGTCATGGCCAAAAATATCAGCACCCTTGGTAAATATGATCAAAGACGGCTGTGAAAATTAATCTGCATTGTTAATCCTTTTGATCTTTTATTAAAAAAAAAAAAAAATCACAAAAATCTAACCTGTCATTGGATAATAAGAATTTAAAATGGGGGTATCATTATGAAATAAATGTTTTTCTCAAATACACATTGGACACAATTATTGGCACCCCTAGAAATACTTATGAGTAAAATATCTCTGAAGTATATTCCCATTCATATTCACAATTTTGAGCACTCCAGGGTGATTATGAACATGAAATTATCCAGCAATGGCTTCCTGTTTCACAGAAATATAAATAGGAGGGAAAACAAAGTCCAAATTCCCTTAATTATCCATCACAATGAGAAAAACCAAAGAATATATTTATGATGTGCAGCAAAAGATAATTGAGCTTCACAAATTAGTGAAGTGACTTTAAGAAAAGAGCTAGAGCAGTGAAAATTCCCATTTCCACCATCAGGGTAATAATTAAGAATTTCCAATCAACATAAAATGTTACGAAACTGCCTGGAAGAGGACGTGTGTCTATATTGTCCTAATGCACAGTGAGAAGGAGAGTTTGAGTGGCTAAAGACTCTCCAAGGACCACAGCTGGAGAATTGCAGAAAATAGTTCAGTCTCGGGGTCAGAAAACCTTAAAAGAAAATTGTCAAACAGCACCTACATCACCACATGTTGTTTGGGAGGGTTTCAAGAAAAATTATCCTCGGTCATCCAAAAACAAACTCCAGCATATTCAGTTATCAGACACGACTGGAACTTCAAAAGGGACTGGCTTCTACGGTCAGATGAAACTAAAAAAAATGAGCTTTTTAGCAGCAAACACTCGAGATGGGTTTGGTGAACACAGGGATAAAAAGTACCTCATGTGTACAATGAAATATACTGCTGTATTTTTGATGTTGTGGGCCTATAATTCTGCTGGACATCTTGTTTAGACACATGGCATCATGGATTCTATCAAATACCAACAGATAAAAAAATCATTAAGTGACTGACTCTGTTAGAAATCTTATAATGGGCCATGTTTGGATCTTCCAACCGTACAATAATCCAAACACAAACCTCAAAAACAACACAAAAATGGGTCACTGAGCACAAAACCAAGCTTCTGCTGGCCATTCCAGTCCTCTGACCTGAACCCTGTAGAACATGAGTGAACTGAAGAGAAGAAGCACCAACATGGAGCTGTGAATCTAAAGGGTCTGGAGTGATTCTGGATGAAGGAATGGTCTCTGATCTCTTGTCAGGTGTTCTCTAACCTCATCAGGCATTACAGGAGAAAATTTACAGCTGTTAAACTGGCAAATGGAGGTTTCAAAAAAGTATTGAATAAAAGGGTGCCGTTAATTGTGGCCAATGTGTATTAGAGAAAAACATTTATTTCATAATGATATTTCCACCCATTTTAAATTCTTATTATCCAATGAAAGGTTAGATTTTTGTGAATTCTTTACAATTAACAATGCAGATTAATTTTCACAGCCTTTCTATGATAGTATTTACCAAGGGTGACAATATTTTTGGCCATGACTGTATAATAGCTGAAAACTATCTTCAATTCATTACATTTCTTAATACAGTCCCATCTTGTGAAAATGTCACAATGTCCTGGTCACACTGCACCTCAAAATGAATAGAAAATAAATATCCAAGCCTATGAAGCCTATTTTTTGTATTGTGAATTTTTTTTGTGGAAATAAGGCACATTTTCCTCAAAAGTTATCAATTATCGCAATTTTATATTTTAATCAGCATACAGGAAGTAAAGGAAATGCTAACATATTGTAAATACTATGACAATTTTTCCACACTACAGTAACAAACTAAGATTTTTTTCATATAAAATGAGTAAATATAAATTCTTATTTCTTTCTTTTGATCTAAATATGAACCGGACATGATCTTAACTGGTTTTCTAAGCTTACAGCATGCTTTTACATCAATTATTCTAGTACTCTGAAGAACAACTAGAATTGTGAATAGTTGGTTAAGGTGTTCTGAAGGGAAAGTTCATGCTAGGATAAGTTGACCAGATTTCTGGAAATAAAAAGCAGGGACATTTCCTTGTTCAGTGGTTCCTTGTGGGGTCACCCTGGGTAGAAATCACTTCCCCCCCCTTGGGGGGTCCCCTCCATCTTTGGGCCCTTGGAATCGTCCTAACCTGTAATTAGCCTACAATCTTTTTTATTTTTATTTTTTACTTTTCAAATGTTATTAACAAGTTCTGTTTATCCCTAATTAGGCTTATTATTTTGCATTAAGGCTCATTTTGAGCCAAAGTATGTGATTTCTGCAAATGTAATTGTTGCAAGTGTAATTGTTTAATTGATTATTATTATTATATTATTCATTTTTTTATTCATACATAATCGGGTGTACTTTCACCTGTGTGTTATACAGTAAAATGTGAATGTTTAAAATTGTGTGCATATCACTCCCACACACTGTTACATAGTACATAAAAAACACATTACAATAATTAATGATAATAGCACCGTGCTCTCATCCAGGTTAAGTTGTCTCTGGCTAAAGTAAGTAATCAGTGTAGCTCACAGAAGGTACTTCCTTTAATGTGAGTCTATGGGATTTTCACCTGTTTTATCAAGCCTTAGCAAGCACCACTAAAATGAATCAATGTGTTAATTATGTTAAATTTACTGGTTTCTAACAAAAACATAAAACCCAGAGGATGTACTCTCAGCAGTGAATGTGAAATGTGAGGATGACTGGTCTTGTGAGACTCACTGTCCGCGTCTGCCAGGCACATTGAGGGTGTGTAGAGGCTCTTGGGTTTGCGCGGTCCAGATGAGAGGCAGATGGCTCTGCTCCTGCGAGACCCCGGACGAGACTGTGGCTGCGGCAGGGGAACATTAGGGTCCGGTGCTTGATGAAATATCTGTGAAGATAAAAATAAAATAATAATACTAATAAAACATTTATACAGCATGGATGCATTAAATTGATTAAAAGTGACAGTAAAGTCTTTTACATGGTTACAAAAGATTTCTATTTCAAATAAATGCTGCTCTTTTGAACTTTCCATTCATCAAAGAATCCTGGAAGAAAAAAATATGTAGTTTTCACAAAAATAAAAATTTTCAACATTGATAATACAAAGAAATGTTTCTTGAGCACTAAATCAGCATATTAGAAATTATTTTTGAAGGATCATGTGGCATTGAAGACTTAAGTAATTATGCTGAAAATTCAGGAATAAATTACATTTTAAAATATATTAGAATAGAAAATAATTATTTTAAATTTATATAATGTTTTTACAATAGATTTCTTTCAAAAACAAAAAGCAGCATTGAAAGGGCCCTAGCACTCGACTCGGGCTCCCGGTGGCTTTAGGAAAACAGCGAAGGTCAGCAATATGCATTGAAAGTGGTAAACATATGAGGAATATGTTATTTATATGTGCCAAACTTCCTGCTGCCAGCTGGTGACGCTATGACTATAACTGAATATTGTCATGTAGATGTCTTCAGGCCAGAACTTTAATCAAACATGTGAAGTCTGGTGCAGATTGAACATGGTATGTTTGAGTTAGTGTAAAACATGACATATCCTGTTGCCAGCAGGTGGCGCTATGATTATAACAGAATATTGGAATATTTAGATTTGTTCAAGACAGGACTCATCAAACATGAAGTTTGGAGCAGTTCAAACATTGTCTGTCTGAATTATAACAACTTCCTATTTCAGGCCGCCACGGAAACACCTTTTAACAAGAACTCAAGATCTTCACAATTTAACGTCACAAAGGGCTTTAGATTACATTGACCAAATTTGGTGTTGATCTGTTTAAAACTCTAGGAGGAGTTTGTTTAAAAACAATGCCTGCAAATGGTAAAAACGGCACAAAACTTGCCAAGAAAATTCAAAACAACAGACTTCCTGTTGGGTTTTGTACATGTATGTGAAACATAGCTCGAGAAGCACTTCATTGACATTTATAGG
This sequence comes from Onychostoma macrolepis, assembly GCF_012432095.1. NCBI lineage: Eukaryota > Metazoa > Chordata > Actinopteri > Cypriniformes > Cyprinidae > Onychostoma > Onychostoma macrolepis. The sequence continues at coordinate 26,835,471 of NC_081172.1, forward strand.
TGGCGCTTTTGAGCAATTTTGCCATGCCCACTTCTGATACCCATATCAGATGTAAATTTTCGCCACTTATGTGTGCAAAGTTTCATGAGTTTTCAAGAAAGTTTAGGCCCTCAGAAATGCAAGTTATTCCAATAGGGTCCTTGCACCATCGGTGCTCGGGCCCTAAATATTAGCAACCCCAAAACTCTGAACAGTAGTCGATATAGACATATACAAATAAAGATACAGTATGAATGTATCATTTCTTACAGGAGTTTGTTGTGTATTATCTTTGATTTCACTTGCCTTTTCAAAATTTTCAATGAGAATTTCTACCACGATATTTTGGAATTTTATGTTCATCATGGCGGCAACGGTTTCCTCCTGTGAGCGCATGAGCGTTGGGCCAAAGATCACTCCCAGATTGGACACCGTCATCATGTTACTCTCACTGTGAGTGGACACACTGCAGGGACACACGTCAGTCAAATCCAGGAAACATTACATTAATATTACACTTAATAATAACACTTCATTACCACACAAAACCACCTGACACCAACGTACACTTACATGCAGGACCAGACCAGACTTTGGTGCTTAATGAAATCTTCTGCTATCTAGTGGGCAATACTTTTTAGCACCAACTTTTAGGTGGTGAAGAACATTGATCAAGTACGTCTTGGTCTTGGTTAAGCTAGTAAAGAAGTCTTGTGAAGACACAAGCACCCAAAACACAACACATGCTGGTGATCAACCATCCTCACTTTAAATAAATCTACAACATATTAATTGAGACTAAGAAGTAAGTGTGTTTAGGGAGAGAAAAGTTTTCATTTTTGAAGAAAGTTTTCCTTTCAACAGTAAAAAAGCGGTATAAATCTACATGTTCAGTCATACTTGAGTAGATGTTTGATTAATATCTCCAGCATCTCTTTGTTTTTGTCAGGTAGTTTATGCAGCAGCGCGTGAACTGCACACACTCTGTAGTTCTGATCATCAGATTCTGAAAACAAACAGACCAAATGTGTCAACACACCATCGAAAAAAACTCATCACAAATGTATACACTCGGTATATAGCTTTTCGGTGTGTTAATGTTGTAATTCAAAAGCTTTAGAACTTACTGACAGCCAAGAGGAAGTCTGAGTGGAGCTTGTATGTCATGAGAGGCTCAGAAAGACACCTGGTGGACGGAGATGAGAATTACATCTTGTTAGCTCTTTGCTATGAAATGCTTTAGTTATTTTCAACTCTCTCGAACAGAGAAAGGTACACTCTACATCGGTGTAATTTTCCTGAATGTGCAGTTCCCACTAGCCGCTTGAATCTAATAACAACAGTACTAACATCAGCCTGTAACATGTAGCATAACCTGAGGAACACACTAACCTGAGGTAATTCTTGAGGCCGCTGGTGATGGTCTTGTTGTCCCAGGTCTCTGGGTCCAGATCCATATCTGATGCTGCTTTGGCTGCTGTAAGAGAAAACCGGGAACATGTACAACATTAATTGTGCACTCATGGAAAACTGCTAATCCAAAATAAAAGGAATTTAGAATGTCATATTTCAAACCAAAAAAAGTTGCAAGAAAATGAAGGTCATTTTTAAGGACACTATAAATCATTCATCCTTTAAAAAATAATTTAATTGAATTTAATATGGAGGTGGTGGTGAAAATGTAGACAGCTGTCAAGAAAGTGTCAGTGCAAAACTCAATTTTCCTAGTCTCTTATTTTTTTCATTTTTCTTAAAAAAATATTATACTGTACGTTCTATTATATGATGTATATTTATGTTTTGATAATCTATCTATATCTATCTATCCAAGAAAGAGAGGTCCTTGTGAAGGGGAGGAGAAGATAAAGTTTTTGATTAAAGATTATGAATACATTATATTGAACTACGCAACATTCCATAAATAAAATAAGAACTGTCAATGTTGTTTCATAGTGACATGGTGTTTATATTTTAAGTAGGTCTGTGAAGTTTTTAAACTTGATTTAGGGTTTACAGACTAATTCCAGACATCTGTTGAGATATTTCAGAACAATATTAATAGTTACAGCTAATAGTAACAGCAGTGTTGGGCAGTAACTAGTTACTAGTAATTTAGTTACTGTAATAATATTACTTTTTGCTGTAACTAGTAGTGTAACTAATTACTAATAAGATTTCAGTAATGATATTACAGTTACTTTCCATAAAACAGCTTAGTTACTTTTGATGCCTCAACCCCGCTGATTTAAAATCTAACAATAAAATAATTCCTAGATTTATTTTCATAATTTTCACGACTCGCACATGCATGTGATGTCCCCGGTGCAGCAGGCAAGCTTAGAATATAGAAAAGCTTACATTCAGCAGATAGAAATATTGCATTATATTGATTTTGCCAGGAAAAAAAGATCTGTTGTGTAAGTTGTGGCTTTACTTTACTCTGGCATTACATCCCTCTGATCAGCATGTGGTACATTATATTAATATAATTACAAATATTTTGGGAAAATTAAACAGTTTCTTACAAACTCATGTGATTTGATAAAATACAAAACGAAATTTAATCACATATGAGTAACGGAAAAATTACTTCAAGCTACACATTAATTACTTCAAGCTACACACAATTAATGAGATTACACTTCTACTTGAATGCCACTATCAATCACTATTGAGTGTTTGTAATAACTTCTGACTGCGATCCAATGTGTATTTTGGTCCAATGATGAGGCAGAAATATGTTATTAGTAGCATTCTAGAAGAATTATGTGGAAGATACACAGTTACGACTTCTGTGGGGCGTGAAGAAAAAGTAATGTAACTAGTAGTGTAACTAATTACTGTTGCCAGAAAGTAATAAGTAAAGTAACAATATTACTTTTGAAAGGAGTAACTAGTAATGAGTAATATATTACATTCTTTGAGTAACTGGCCCAACACTGGCCGCCAGATGTGACGTTAAACTCCAAAATAAGAGGAATAGATTTTTGTGACCCTGGCCTGAATCACACATTTGTTTGTCTAGTTCTCAAGGCTGGCATAAGTTGTGTAGATGTAACTTACAGAAGACTGTGGTCATGAGCTTCTGCACTTTTGAGTTTATTCCACCGACTCTGTATAAACCCATAGTGTTGAGCCCTGCTGAGAGAAGAATATATACAGTACATACATAAACATAGAAACACAACACATAAGCTCTTACTCTAAATTTTGAAAGAGAGAAGTATGAATGATTTAATCTGATGTAAGATTTGACCTATTATACCACATTAAAAAACTTTTACCAACAATTTTTTAATTTGATTACATAATACTACACACAAAGGCCTATTATTATTATTACAATAAGGATGTAAAAATACAAATAAAAAATGGAATGCTTTAACCACAATAAAGATCCTATACATAAGATATGAGGAAATCAGTACTCCAGTAAACACACAACTCACCTCTCACCTCCACCAGCTGTATACACTTCCTCACAAAATTAAAGCCAGCTTCATTTAAATATGCTACAAAAGACAGGTGAAAAGAAACAACATGTTCAATAGATGGATTTAGCTTGTGTCACACAGGGGAATACGGCTTACTCCGGTTGTGCTAAATGTAATGCGATCGACCTTGTAAAAGGAAATGAGAGAGCAGAGACACACAAAGGGTGTAGTGAAGGGAAACAGCACATATTAACTGAACGAGTGTTTGTTAAACACAGTTAGTCTGATGAGAGCATGTGAGGTCAGACTCCAACATTAAGCTCACTCTGAAAAACAAACAAATAGGCAAGACGTAATATAAAATAAAATGAATAATTAATTAATATTACTGTGGCCATGCTTAAAGACTTAAATACTTACTCTCCTCTTTCTTGCTCAGAATAGCAGGAAGGTTGTAGATCTGAAAGAGATAAAATAAATAAAAGTATTATATTAAGCGAATCAAGAATTATTTGTTGAGCAATGAAATTTCAGATAAACGGCGTATCGATTTTTACACATTCTGACAGAAATACCTAAGCTTGAGGGTCTTCTGTAGCTTGAATCAATACAGAAGCAAATGATGACAACTACGTGAATATTGTATTAAATCAGGCAGGAAATATGCTTCAGGACTCACCGGCTCTTTGCCATCCATAGCTTCCAGCCAGAGTCTCCTGTTGGACTCAGACAGCGCTTGTAGCGTGATAATGCCATGCCTGAAGACAACGCAGAACTTAAAAGTCTGACATGTTCTAGAAATATCTTACTCAACTACATCTACTCATCTAAAATAGTTCTTGAATAGAGCCTTTGGAGAAACTGAAGCATCTAAAGCAGGGGTGTAAAACTCAGTTCCTGGAGGGCCGGAGCCCTGCACAGGTTAGATGCAACCCTAATTAAACACACTTGATCCAGCTGATCAAGTGTTTAAGGCTTATTTGAAAACTACACGGTATGCGAGACCCTGGATCAGGGTTGGAACTAAACTCTGCAGGGCTGCGGCCCTCCAGGAACTGAGTTTGACACCCCTGATCTAAAGAATTTAGACCCAAATGAAATGTTGCCACATCATATACAATTCACCCCAAAATGAAAATTTACTCATCCTGATGTCATTCCAAAGTTGCATGACTTTGTGAAATGTAAAAGAAGATATTTTGAAGAAAGTTGGTAACCAAAACTTTTTGGTTACCGCTGACTTCCATAGTGTGAAAACTGTTCTTCCATTGTATGAAAACTTCAGTAAACGATGAGAGAATTTTCTTATTTTGGGCAAACTATCCCTTTAAGTCAGGTTGAGTAGCAATTGTTCACCCCCCAAAAAGATGATGCAATACCAAACCTGTATGACTTTCTTCCTTAAATGAAACACAAAGAATGAAACTGTTCTTTTCCATATTCCTATTTTTTAGTCTTATTGATTTGGAATATAGTGTATGTGAGCATACTTTGCATACTTGATAGCTCTTGGTGATTGTATGGAAAAGAACAGCGTGAACATTCTTCAAAACATCTCCTTTCGTGTTCCATGGGAAAAAAAACAACAAAGTCATACGAGTTTGAAATGACATAATGCGTTTGAGGGGAATTATTTCTTTAAATGTTTGAACTAAAATCAAAAGTGATATCTAAAAAACCTTTCAATTTCACAAGCTCACTAACACTATACACACTTGTGGGAAAAATGATACATGAAAGTACTACTTCATTTACATAAGCATACATTTACCTATATTCTGTATTTGCACATTTAGAATCACAAGGACCGATTAATCCACCCATAAATATTACCCATGGATCTTCACACATGATTTGACAGCATTTGTGATAACCGTAACTGTAAGGTGAACGTCAGAGCGAGCTCATAGCCATTAACACGCTCCTCGCTGCAGATACAGCCATGCCTGTGCAACAGCTGTCACTAATATCTGTGCATGGATGAACCAGCTACACGCTCAGCTATGCTTTGATTATTCTCCTGCTTGTTAGGGCAAGCACGCTGCAGTGCAGTTTAAAGGTAATGGTAGCTGTGTTTTCTGAGAGGAGATTTTTGTACATGAAGAAGTGTATATCATAGCATTTATAATGTTCCAGAAATGGAACCGTTTGAGATGGAATTTTAAGTGAACTACTGAACAACTTTGTTCCAAAACGTAGTGAGCTGCCTTGCTGTCTGCTGTCTACATAGGCAGCAGCTTTGTGAAATAACATCCTATTTGTCATAAAACCTCATCAGTGAATGAAAAAAATTATAAAATTATATATATATATATATATATATATATATATATATATATATATATATATATATAACATTTCTTATTTTGGATTCTTCGCAGATCTTGTGAAAAAAAAAATCTTACTATGAAAACAATCAAAATCAAACACTAAAAACAAAATATTAAATAAATGAATTAAATAAATGAATTATTTCATATCTTAATATCTCAGGGGGTACTTGAGGTAAATGTTTTAGGTCAAAGGGGTTCAGCTGACAAAATAAATAAATAAAAATAAGAAATAAATATATAATAATAATAATAATAGTGCTTTCTCTGTGAAGGAAGCATGCGATGCTGCCTAAGATTTGTGCAAAGATTAGGCATGTTAGAAGAAAAACTGCCTTTTAGGCCTGTGCATTGGATGATGCCTTAAAAGGCTTTCTGGGTAGGCAGCTCACTCTGTTTTCCTCATAAACTGATCATATGAATATAATAATTATACAGCTGTCCTAATTCTATCATTGGATGTTCCCTCTCCATCTTGCCTAACTCAAGCCTGGTGTAGCCATAGCTAATGTTGATTTGATGTTGTGATGTTTGTTCTTTGATGTCAAGTGATAATGTGATTTCCAGATCAAAAATCACTCAGCCAGTTAAATTAAATCAAACTGTTATCCACCAATTATAGGTGCAGGGAATGTGTTGGATTTTCATCATGCAATCCTTTAAAACCATCGGAGTGAGAAATGAGCTTTGATCAGCGTGGGATTTCGAATGCATGAGATCACAAGCAGCACACATGCGCTTCAACATGCTTTTGGGCTGGTCACATACCGGGCTTTACAGAAAAATTGCAGTGGTCTGAAAAGAGATCCACGATAGATGGTATTTCTAGATTGAAATAAACACAGAGAAGGGACAGGGGAAATGGGCACATACAGCACAAGGTAAACTGTCAGAAAAACAACAGTGCAACCTTACACTAGGTGGCAAAGTACATGAACACACAGAAAGTTACATTTGCTATTTTGCTAAACACAGATCTGATGGGCTGAGTGTTAGTAGAACGTGCACGGTCTAATACGTGTGCACCAATGCTTACATACATATAAAAACATATTTGCCACCTAATATCGTAAGACTGTGCCACAACGGCAGATGTAAGTAAAAAAGGAGAAGATTATACAGTTAAAATATACAGAAGACAGCTAATATGGCGTGAAATAAAAGACACAAGAAGCATGCAGAAAACAATAATTCAGGCCACTCTTAAAACAAGAAGGAAAAATTCATATTTGAGAAACAGAAGCTATAGCACGTTAAAAAGAGGTAGGAATTCATCCAGAAATGAACATTTGATATTCATTTACTCTCCCTCGAGTAGTTCCAAACCTGTGTGACTTGTAAAACACAAAAAGTTATATTATGAAGAATGTCCATGCAGTTCTTTTCCATACAAAGTAAAAAACAAAAAAAGCATCATTAAAATAAAAATATAAAATGAATCACAGTAGTCTGAATACTCTGTGTGCTATAGTTCTTTTGAAGATTTTTTATATATATATATATATATATATATATATATATAACCTGATAGAAAATACAACGCATGGAAAAAGAAGCATGGACACTCTTTAAAATTTCTCCTTTTGTGCTCCATGGAAGACAGACGGTCACACAGGGTCATAACAACATGAGGGTGAATAACAGATGAAAGTATGTCCATTTCTCAGGGAGTGTTAAAGATTTAAAACACCTGTACTGTGTCATCAGTGCAGACACCCACCTTTCAACCACCTCAATATCAAAACAGAAGCGCTTATCAATCGAGTCAGTCTTCCTCCTGATACAGGACTTCAGTCTGAACTTCTCTGTGGGATTTGACATGACACCGTTCTGTGAAAAGAGAGAGACAGATAGTGAGGATCTGATGCAAACAGCACCTCTGTTCCTACAGATGACTGAAACATGAGCATCTTTGTACCTGTTTAGCTGTGGGTTTTGCCTCTGTGTTGCACATGCTGAAGACACTGCTGCCTTTTTCGTATGTACAATAATGGCGTGTCCATGCGCAACCCAAAGGCCCTGAAACACGCACGAGATGTGCATAAGGCATAAGTGATATTCTTGCTTGGCAAAACATTGTTATTTTCACCTCCCATGCTCTAAAATTTGAACAAATACTGTAAATAAATGAATGAATATATATATATATATATATATATATATATATACACACACATATAATACTTTTAAAGACCTATTGTGAATAGCACAGTTGAAAGAACCCTCCCCCACACCACCAAATATTACAAAATGTACTTTACAAACAAGAAAATACATTTACAATAACACAATATATTATAGATATGCAAGCAAATAATGGACTACAGCAAACTCATTCTTCCTATTTTAATTGGTTAAAGTACCTACAATTAGATAAAAAAAAATAATAATACATTTATAGAATAATTTCAAATATTTATTTCAAATGTAAAAAAAAAAATGTATGTATTTACACCTGTTATGTCTTTACTGTGATCATTTAATATATTGGGATTTTAAAATCTATTGTTTTAAAATTATACTATACAATATTTTTTTGAACAAACTGTGTATTGTATCCATCCACCAGAGGGCAATGTTATCCTTTCCAAGACCAGGTCATTCACTGTCTTATCTGAAATTCTATAATCTAATTCTAAGAGTGTAATCTAACTGTTTACATGAGGAGAGCAATTTCATTCTGGCATTTCCTCTGCAGAATGAAGGAACAGGAAAAACACAGGATAAGACCAAAGTGAGGTCACTTCAGGAAGATAAAATGAAGACGCATGAAAACCAAGTTCTAGACTTATCATTATATTTTTTAAAAAGTGTCTGGTATGGAAGGCCATAGACTGTCTGTCCTTCTGTTTGCTCAATCTTAGTGTCTGAAAGATTGTAACACTCACGTTTCTCCTGGACATAGAGATAGCCTTCCATTGTCCACTGGCCTGGAGGCTTCTGGTCTTGATCTGCAGATCGAACTCTGTTCATCAGCTTCTCTACTTCTTGCTTGGTGCTCAGAAAGTTGTTTCTTGTCTTCATCCAACAAATAAAAACACATGTACACAAACAGATCATAGGAATAGCAACTGCTATTTTAGAATATCCAATTATATTTAATCTGACAGATGCAAATACATTTAAAACCAGACATGAGACTGAAATATGTATATAGTAATAGACATCTACAGCATACAGACATGCACAGCTCTGTTGCAAAATATAGTGATTTTACCATAGTGCATGATTTATAATACATTTTGACGTTTGCATAAAATCAGCAGTGGTAGTAATGTGATGTAGTAATCAATTAATCTGTCAATCTGATGTAGTAAACTTGCTTGATAGCTCACCTGATAAGTCATGATAAAAGAGCTCCAAGACTTGTAGTAGCAAGTTAAAATGATATGCTTCAGCAAATACTTTTTTTTTTTTTTTTTACATGACATTTGCCTGCTAACAAGTGATGGAGCATTGGAATTTGTGCACCGCTGATTAAACATTTCAATTCCAAACTAGCACTTTGCGTATAAAACCAGCATAATAAAACATTGCCAGATTCATGTTCATCTGTTTCGGATAAAACTGAATGCAATTTCACTATGAGTCCTTTTTTCTTTTTTTCAAAATGAGATGTTTTGTAAGCATAATCTGTCTTTGCATTGATACTGTACATTGATGTGGAAAAATGTGTGTGTGTGTGTGTGTGTTCAAAGGTACTTCATAAAATACCACAGTAGTACTAAAACCATGGTAAGAGCATGACCATTTTTAGTACATTTTTGTTAGTGTCTTCAAACGAATGGCATCTTGCGTTATCTGTAACACTTTTAGCATGCTCTTCAAAACAAAAGCTCATCAAAATTCAATAGTTTTAGGTAGTTATGGGAAAAGACACAATCTTTTTTATTTGCCATAAATTACACCATTTCCTGAGAATGGCCTGAAATCATATTCGAGTAATGCAGCTGCCATCTAACAGAGGACAATGCCTTTAAAATCGCATAGAGACCGAAAAGCATTTTCCTCAGATAGATTGCTATTGCTTGTGTTGGTTTAAAAGTGAATTCTCTCCAAACAAAAAGTCGTCATTACAGAGTTATAAGCCATGAAAGCTACGAAGTGAATCGACATTGATTAGAAGCAAAAATGGATTCGAAAATCAGACAAAAAGAGACAATCAGATGACTGTGAGCACAAAGAAACATTCAGGAGCACAAAGACTTGTGGTCAACACTGCCCTGTGACTTTTATTGAATAAAATAGCTCACTATTGAAAAGCTACACTTTACTACTCAGGTGATAATGTTGATATTTGAAATTTTGCACTGCTTCTGGCATCTGAAGCTGGGACTTCTTTTATCTCATATAACAACGCCGACTTATTATCTCTTGTACCATTCAGATTCAACTGGTGCCATTTTGTGTGCCATTTAGCATTTGTATTAAAAATTAAATCAGCAGTAATAGTACTGCAGTTCTGTTGTAGTGCTCTCCTAGTTGCCAGAATGATTGTTTTGTGAACTGTAATGGATTTTAAACCATTTTCAACTCAAAATCAATATTTCATGTCTAGGTAATTATTTATTTGGTGAAATGTCATGAATTAAGTAGTTTGTTGTGGCTCAAAGGAACTGTTTTCTTTGTGGAAGCTTTACAAATGAGCTAATAAAATATTTCAACTCAAATCAATATTTCGTGTCCAATTATTTACTTATGTGGCAAGAAGCCGCATAATAAGCTGGATAATGTGCATCCAGCTGGTTGTTATCACAAAATAAACCCCTCCGGGTGATAAAAGACCTGTCCTGATCACCCTGTCCGGGATTATTTTTCAATAACAACCAGCTGGATATGCTTTATCCCTTACTTAAGGGACACCTAGCAATGAATTATCCCATAAATATTCATTTATGTACATACCAAGTGCATTCAAATTGTTTTTCACAGTTTATTGGAATGAAATGAAAAGAAATGGCTTCGCATATACTTCTTTTGTCCTCTAGAGTACTTACATCTCAGCCAAATACATCACTGTGAATTATCAATGCCACTCCTACAATATTAAAGGTGCTTGTCCTGCGGTAGTAAGGCTAATGTTTCACGCTTTCACAGCAGCGTTATTTCAGCGTATATATGCCGCAGTGCTGGCACAGTGCTGCAGCACGAGTCTTTTGTGCTTTAGAACAAGCTGAAATTTTGGAACACGACATAAAGCTTTGAGTTTACAGTGACAGTGATGCAATGAAAGAGTCAAAGGTCACAGAACCCAGACACAGAGATGCTGACGAGCAGCAGGAAGTGGTTTATTATAGGCCAATGTTGATCAAAGACACACAGAGCAGGTTACAGCATGAAAACAGAGGGCAAAACGAATGGAAAAACTACTTTATATGTGCCAGGCATAAACACCATGTGGCTTTATAAATATTTTCAAAAGAAAAAACGCTTTTTTTTGGTCAAAAGAAGGCTACAGTAAGTGAAAAAGTGAAAGAGAAGCTGGATGACTCACAAGAGATGTGTACTTACATTCTGCAGGTTAAACTGTAGCTGTTGTTTGTAGGGCTCAAATTCGTGGGCCAGCTCATAACCCTCATGGTAGAATGTGAACAGACCCTGTAGGAAGGCCAAGAGCTGCAACCCCAAATAAGATATAAATACAGTAAGATGTAAATAACAAGTTTCCATCATATGCTTGTTGCACAACATATCCATCTCTTCCTCTTTCTCAGTGCAAACAGGGATTTCACAATGTTTTGTGTCAGTCTGTAAATTCTGAAGTTTTTACAAGACTTGCACACAAAATTCAGCGCAACGTTCTCTAAAACAATGTGTTAAAATAAAGTATTTTTCCTTGTTAAGGATAATTTATGATAAATAAATAAATTGTACTTTTGTAAAATGTGAAAATGATGTCCACTCACTTGATATTAAGACTGTAGTCATCAGCAGCCCAATAAAAACTGTTTAATTTTACACGGGGTGGTTCGCCTCATGGGGGCAGCCATGTTGAGATCACATGACCAGCCAAATACTACTTGCATTATCTCTGTAAATCTTCATATTATTGGATATTTTTGCTGACAAATATAAATTAATCATGGCTTCTAGTGAATAGTCCGTTTCTACATTAGCATTGGTAATTGAAAACTTTTTGCATGTTTTCTGCATCCACACCACTAGGTGTCAGTACAAGTCAGACTAAGGAAGGGAGAAATTATTCGAAAAAGTAATTAGAACCCTACAACCTCAAATTACCAACAAGACATTTACTTAATATACTAAATTAATCATTTAATATATATAAAAAATGTTGTTGCAGACCTGGGGCCTCATTTATTAAGTGTTGCGCAGAAACCATCTTAAAATTGATCTTACGATGATCTCTCAAATATACGTACGGGTGATTCATAAAATGAAGGTATGTACAGAAAACGCACATACGCGTCTCTTTCAGATGTGAAATCTATGAATCACAAATGATCTTGAACGCACGCAAATGAATGGTTTCAGCTATCTGCCTTGTAAACGACTCCTAATTAATGTCCTTAACATATAAAATATCACCAGTCATCATAATTTAGAACAGTGAGCTTCAAGAACAGCTTATATTTCCAAAAACCTGCAGTACTCAAACAAGAAAAAGTGCGTACGTCTGCTAAGCACTTTTCCACATCAAAGACAGTTTTTATCAATATGAACGTTGGCGTGGATGTAAGCGTACGCACACTCTAAGATCAAATCTGAGCATACGCACCCTTTATTAATTAGGCCCCTGATGTACAATGTAAAGAATAATTTTTCAAAGCTGTATGTAAAAATAGTTTCTGGCACATGTTTTACAAGAAAATATCAGTCCTTCCATTTCAAAATTTCACACTTAAATTAATGTGTTACATGACCTTTTTTTTTTTTAATAATTTGTGACATTTAATAGCAATTTTTGAGTGAAAACTGTTTCAAAGCAATTTTTTCAGTTAATGATGAGTGCATAAAGTTATGACTAATGTTCCATCTATTAATCATTACAGTTACCCCAGCTCTCTTATACTCCAGGCCTGTGCAAAGATTTGACTTTCTGATAGTGACTTTAGCAGAAGACTTCAAAGATGCTGATGTCACACCCTGAAACTCAAGAGCAGACCAGACTGCAGTGCTTCTGGGAGATTAACGGCGTCGTTTTTCCCATGCCAGGTGATAAACACTGGATGCTCCTCTAAATCTATACAGCACATTCTCTGGCTCACTTTACCGCTCACACTTATGCATATAAATATGCTTAATGCAGAAATGAGTCATGCAAATTCTGTCCATTGTTGTAATATGTGAGGTCCAGCTGTTGTGTATTTCACACGATCTGTCTGCTGAGTGGAGATTTAGATGCGAAACATGAAAAGGGCTGAAAAAAAAGAACAGTAAGATATCTTCCTCTCAAACTATGTTTAACTGCAGAAAACTTTCAGTTATTATTTATGGTTACACTTTATTTCGATAGTCCACTTTAGACATTCTACTAACTATAAGTAACTTTGTAACTACATGTTAACTAATTCTCATTCATTTGCAACTACATGTTTACTAACTCTCAGTAGGGTAGGTTTAGGGTTAGTAGAATAAGTTGACATATACTTGCAAAGTTTCTCATAGTCAGTATGTTGTGTGTTGTGGACCCTATCAAAAAGTGTTAGAAGATATTAAGCAGACAGTCTACTAATACTCAAATGACTGCTAGTTGACATGTAGTTGCAAAGTTACTTACTGTTAGTAGAATGTCTAAAGTGGACTATCGAAATAAAGTGTTACCTTATTTACTTTAAGAGGAAGGATCAAGTTTGCTTCAGATGTTCCTTCCAAAGATTCATTAGAGAACTTGACATCATGGATAGCAGTTCACATCATGAGGTACTGGATGAGTTTGTGGAGACATGTCTGAGCTCATATTGAGATGTGTGACTTTTGGTTGGAGTTACTGTATTTTGTCAAATATGAGCACAGTTTGAGACTCTTCTCAAACTCCAGAGGAGACAGATTTGAGATTAATGGGGTCTTTTCATAAGAAACATCTCAGAAGCAGGTTTCACTAAAATCTCAAACTATCTCATTTTTGCCTAGAAAAAGATCTCATGTGATTTTCATTTCTTATTGGATTGAATTTAAATTATTTAAATTGAATTTAAATGATATTTTTACTGACCAGCAGTGATGGGAATAATGGCGTTAAAAATAAACAGTGTTATTTTTTGGTGATCAAAGTATTTTAAGTGATCAAAGGAATTACTGTTTACCCTGTTACAACGACGTTACCGTTACTGACAATAAAATGCAGTGTTACTATAATTTATTATAATATTATTATACTTTTATTTTTCATTTCAGATGAATGGATGCACAGTGTAGGCTACCTGTATTTGACGTACTGTAAACTCTAGTATTCACCATCTCTTTGTCTCACACGCAAAGAATCTTACATAACCTGCGGAATTGACGCGCTACATGTAAACAATATTCTTCGTTGTATTTTCCTGTCAAAATAACGGAGTTCCTTTGGAATTCTTCAGCTTTTAAGAACTGCCGGTTTCTCTAGTAGTGGGCGGAACTAATGCGCAAACGACAATCGCATTGGCTGGCGCTCACCTATTATCCTCCCTGTTTTGATTTCAGGTTTTGGGTGAACTGGTATTTTGGGTGAACTGTACCTTTAATAGCTCAGGGGTATTGTGGGACAGGAAATGAGAGCTGAAGTTTGTAATTTGGCATGATAAGACAGTGAGATTATGACTCCAGTGGTCATAAACTGTCCAGCTACTTCCTGTTGGCTACAAAACCATTACTGACCAGATGGCTTGATTCTCATTGCAGTACACTGCATGATGGAAATCTGATTTCTTTTGCAGGATACACATTTCACTATATGTTTTTGTGGTTGTGTGCATAAGAGTGCGTATTTGTGTCTAAATATAAGAGGAAATTTTATGTATCACAAAGATCTTACCGGCTCAACAAATTCAAATTTCTTCTTCTCTTGAACCTCCTGGATTTTGAAGACGTATTCTAGAGAGGCGTCATAAAAGAGTTGCCTCTCCTTATCAATCTGAGTGTCAGCCTGCAAACGAACAAAGAGTGCTGTTACCCTAGAGACGGACAGAAAGTTATGGCTGCCAGGCTTGTTCGCTCATTTGGACGTGTTTGGGCTTTAGTTAATGGTTACATGTGAGAATTTCTGGCTCAGCTTTGTGAGAATCTGTGTAACAACAAGCTAAACAAACGCAACTGAACAGCACGAAAGAAAAAACAGGAACTAAAGCTTTTAAACGCTTATGTTTTTAAAAGGATTAGTCATCCAAAAACTGGAAATGTTATCATTATTTACTCATCCCCATATTGTTCCAAACCCATATGACTTTCTTTCTTCTCTAAAACAAAAAAGGATTTTATTTATTTTTTTGTTGCAAAAGGAACACTAAGGACTATAAAAGTAGTTCATAAGTCGTGTGTGTTATTATTACTTTGTTCCCAGTCATTATAATTGCACGGAAAGAGCAGAATATACATTATTCAAATTCTTTTGATGCCATGTAAGCATTGGTATTTCATTCGGAAAATGCAAATCTAGCCTTATTTGTGGAATGATTCACCTCTTGGAGAGCTGATTCTTTTTTTCTGGAAGACAGGTTGAGATGCTTTTCCAGTGAGGAGTAGTACTTTTCTGTCTCCTTGTCAAATTTCTTCTTCCCCTCCTATGGAAAACAAATGGTTACTGTTATTATATTAGCATATTTAAATAAGATCAAAGTCAGTTACGTAAACTGTTAAATTACCAGAGCTGTCAATTACCCAAAACTAATATAAAAACTGAGCAAAGGTTAACAAATAGTACAAAGCCTTTCTAAGAACTGACTTTTTAGTGTTTTTTAGTGAATAAAGTCAGTCACACAGGTGTTCTATCAGAGAATCACATTAACTATGAACATGTTACACTTGTCAACAACAAAGTGTGCCTGTGATCTGCCTGTCAGGCCATTAGGTGGCACTCCAATGCTTTATCACACAAACCCACTCCTGTCTCCCAATGAGACATGCAGTTACGCTATAGAAACAGTTTAGCCCATAATTGATATGTTGCAGGTAAATAAATATATTGTCAAGGAAATGAAATGACATAAACCAAGCGTAAAGATGATTATATACTTAATCATACATAGTTACAAGATAAGATTAATCTCTTTCTGTTCTCAGCAGACAGAGAAGAGCAAATTTCACAAAACTCTTGAAAATACACAAAATCGCATTCACTGGCATTTGAATGCAGCTCTGAAATATCATCTTAAGTCTGTGGGTCAGTTATTAAGATTACATTCCCTGACAGATGCGTCTGTCAGATTTGCATTAGTCTAAATGCTGACTCATTAATGGCACAGGTAGTATAGCATGTACCCTTTGATAGACAGACTTCTGTGGAAATGCACACAAGAACTTTTCGTTCAAGCATACGAGAGAAAAAAAAAAAGTACAAAATCAACCAAAAATGTTCTAAAATTTCAGCCAAGAGAGTCAAATTACAGGAACACGAACTCACAAAGTATGCTCAATGTCATGGGTATTAAAAGTCAAGATGGTAGTTGTTTTGTCAATAAAGTGAGACTTCTGAAAGGCCTTCAATGCAGAAATGCTGTTTTGGCAGTACAATAGTATAGTTACACCATTGACCAACAGGGGCTAACTGGACCACGCTACCCTGCCAAACCCTGACCACTTGGCTGTGTCAAAAAGCTGAAATATGCTGCCTTCGCAAGTAGCATATGCACGTCCAAATCCAATGATCATGTGACCCTCATCGGATTTTTGAAGGCAGCATGAATGCAATAATTAAATATTCACTTAAGTTAGTTGTCACCAAAGCTCTATCTATTTTGTTGTAGCTCATTAAGAAACCACACGACTTTATGCTGGCACCTATTGGTGTGGAGGCACCACTGCACAAAACTACACTGGCCTGAAAACGTTACCTTGTGCACATTTTATAGGCTAGCTTTAGATGAAAAGAGAGATCGAAGAGTAACAGATGTGAATGATGAAGAGGAGAATTCTGAACTTAAAATTCGGACATCCATCTGCTTCTTCCATTCCCTGTCACAACTCACAAGATAACTAACTTCACGAGAGGAGATTTCCACACAAGAGAATCCACAACCGAACCCTTCAAAAGGCCCTGACTCCATTCAGTCTGTTTTCACACCTGAGTTGTCTTGCCTGGGGCCTTTCGTGCAGCAATGCAATTCGTGGATTCTACAGTTATCGCTATATTCAAAGGTCATATGTAAATTTTAAAGTGCTCTATTTCTTTGCAGCAGCTCAAGTGCTGTTCTGAGTGGGAGCATGGGAGATGACAGAGGGTTTGTTTGGACCACTGTCAAAAGAAGCAAGCTGGTTTGTTTGAGGGCCAGGGTTAATGCAAGGCCCAGCTGGTTAATGCATGAGCTCCATATATGTGATCCCAATAATGTTCAAACACCTCAATACTATTTCTATCAAAAAATAATTTCCTGAAGAAAAGATATACAGAGAAACATGCATACTGAGCACAATACATACTGTGAAAAACAGCTATAGTTTGCAGAGAAAGGAAACGGCCAGTAAAACTTGAGCTTGTGTGTGTATTTTCATTCTCATGGCCCCTCCATTAACCCTTGACTCCATATAACGGCTACTGATATGACTTAGCTAAAACAATCTCACCACCACACAACCTCAGTGACGAAATAATAACAGTCCTGCATCCACCGCGTTTCCAAATTCCTGACAACAATCAATAAATAATTTCAAGATTGATGCTTCCTCTACTATGTCCAGAAAAAAAAGAAAAGAGAAAATCGTTCCAGAGGAAACCATAGTGTCTATATCTGACTCCTATGGGATATGAGTTAAATAATAAAACAGACAACTAAATGAATAAATACATTAGATAGTGTCTTGACAGGCAATACATTTCCCCTCGGGTTTGTTTGTTTTATATGAGAGGATGACAGAGGAATACAATATACTGGATCTTTTGGCTTGATGACATTTTTTGTGAGATGAATACTGCAAAAACTTGACTGAAGAAAACACAAAGATGCTGAGAGAGGGCTAATCAGAGACAGAGAAAAATAGGAAAATTAACAAGCTTGAAATGTATTACTGTCTTAAATCAATGGGATAATTCACTATAACCACTCACACTAGAAGTTAAAAAGCTTCAAAACAACCCAAATAAATAAGCCAGAGGCTTAATCATAACCAGGCCCACACAAAATCTCTACAGAATTCATTTGTGTTTGTTTATTCCGACGATAATGGAAAATTTGATAAGAATTTATGCCATAAAAAAGACTGTAATACTAAAAAGTCTACAAATAACTTCAGAGCTTGTTTATAAGTAGGTCCATGCAGTATCTGCATTCAGAATCTAGATGAAAAAGTGGAAGTCTGTAAAACTGATTTAAATAGAGTGAAATGTGTTACAGAGATACAGAGTACACTGCAAAAAGTGGTAACCTGCAATTGTTACGTTAAAGTTTTAGCTTTGTTTGTATAAATTAATGTATTTAGGTTGATTTAGCTATATTAAATAATATTTTTGACTTGAATAAAACCAGTTAATTTAGCTGTCACCATTTTTAGGTTACCTTTTTTTTTTCCCCCAGTGTATCAAAGGATTGCATTTTTACAAATTGACAATTAGATGTATTTTAAACATTTTAATGATGTGCAGTCACACACGAGATGAAAAATCATAACAGCGACCTAAAAAAAGTTTATTTTTACCAGCAATCTCTACTAATAATTCCATAATGCAACAACAGCAACAGATAGAACAAAAGATAAAATGACAGAGAGACAGATAGATAGATAGATAGATAGACAGACAGACAGACAGACTGTCTTTGATCCACCAGAAAGTCCAGTGTATGAAAGGGGAAATAAATTTTGCAAACAAGCAGTCTTTATTGAAGCAAAGACACAAACCACACTGACCCGTAGATCCCAAGCCACACAGTAAGGATAAATGGCAGGACCTCAAGGGCCATCCACAAACACACAACAGCCACAGCCACCACACCAATGCCTCAGTAGTCCAACACACAGCCACTCCATTCACAAACACTGCACTGAGTTATGCTTTAATACCAACATGTCAATCTTAAGTCCAAAACAACTGAGATGAATAAGAGCATTTTTAATGTAACAATAAAACAACACATATAGTCAGATGTTACTTTAAAACACATTTACAATTTTTTTTTTTTTTTTTATCTATATGTCAGTTGAGGTTAAAAATGTTTCTTTGACATTTGATGACAACCATCAACACCAAACACTGCTATTCCTTAAACATATTTAAATGAAGTGTGCTTTCACACTTTGTTCAATTGCTTGATCCAAATGAGAGTTTGATTACTCCCCCTTCATCAAAGTGGCAGATGTTTACTCCTATGGCTAGGTAAGAACAATGCAGGAGAAGGCAGCAAAATGCATAGCGTTGCTCGCATGACTTGGTTTTGAACCTTTGTTTTTGTTTGCAAATTGTCAACACAAAACGGCACATTTCACACATCTGCCATAAATATACTATAACTGTTCTAAAGGACATTGCAGTTTCATTCATATCAGTAGCAAACTCGGTTTGTTGGTCCACAACCAAGTTCGGAAAATAGAGTTTATCATCCAAACGAACCAAACTCTGGTGTCAATGAACACGGGTGTGAACCAAAAGAGTTAGTATAAAAGCATTCCAAACAACACAGGGGATAAATAGAACTTTGCAAATTCATATTTAATATCTCTGGAAATGTGGTGCTTCTACAGGAACAGAATCAATGCAGGGCTACCCATAAAGCGCTGAGATGCGCTACCCAGTGTGATCCTCTTCTGTTGTTGCAGCCGGGTCTCTGTTGACCATCAGGGCTTTGTTTCAGACTTTCAACAATTTACTGCTGTCCTCTACTGGGATGACCTCACGTGACCTCTGCTCACGGGGGCAGTGTGAACTGCAGCCAGGTTAAAGACCGCTGTGCAACGGATGGGGCTCTGCATGACAGACAGACTTCAGACCCCCCACAGAGTGACAAAAAAGCCAGGCAGACAAACATATGTGCATGAGCGCACACACACACATACTCACAGAGAATCCTGGAGCGTGTGGAGCCACCTGGCCAGACGAGCTGATGGCACCGATTTTGAACGATCACTGCCTCAGATGCTGACAGCTCCAAGGGGAAACAAACCAACACCCCAGGGGTGCACTGCACAAACAGCCCAGGCTCTTACTCTTTATTCTTTTTCTCTTCTGTTTTTAGAAGACATTAGCCAATATTCAAATTTCCGAGCTTGGTGCCAAATCTAAACAACTGTGATGGAATGTCCTGCCATTGTTTATTACACTGATATGAGTTCATCGAATAAATATGATGGGATCAACTTACTAAGTACCAGAAGAGGAGAGAAGAGAGCGAAAGGACTGAGACAAGATGAGAGGAAAGGACAATACGAGTGAAGGAGACAAGAATACAAGATGAGACAAAAAACTAGAGAAAATCGAGTAGAGAAAATGAGATGAGAAAAGTGATGACGAGATGAGATGAGAAAAGACAAGATATGACCAGATGAGAGAAGAAAACAGACAAATTGAGACATGAGAGGAGAGGAGACAAAAAAAGTGATGAGACAAGATAAAAGTCAAAGAAGAAACAAACTTAGATGAGAAGAGACAAGAAGAAGAACAGAGGAGATGGGATGAGATGAGAAAAACAGAGAAGCGGATTTGATACAAAATGAGAGGATAAGAGAAAAGAAACTGAGATGAGATAAGAAGTGAAAACAACACGAGACAAGGAGAAGAGAGAAGACGAGCGAAGAGACAAGATCAGAGGAGAGGAGACAAACTAAGATGAGATGAGAAAAGAAAGAAGGGATGAGCCAAACACAAGAGAAAGGCAAGAAAATAGTAGAGGATACAACACAAGATGAGAGAAGACAAGAGAAAAGAGCTGAAATTGGAGAAGAGAAGAGAGATAAGAATAGACAATGTGAGAGAACTCTTTAAAAATAAAGGTTCCAAAAGGGAGTTTTCACAGTGATGCCATAGAAGAACCAGCTTTGGTTCCCAAAAGAACCTTTCAGTGAACAGTTCTTATGAGAACCATTTTTGTTGTTGTTGTTGTTGTAGTGTGAAGTACATCTTAATAATCTAAAGAACCTTTTTCCGCTGTAAAGAACCTTTTGTGGAATGAAAAGTTTCCACGGTTGGTAAAGGTTATTTGAAAAACTGCTGAGGAGAGGACAAGATGAAACATGAGAAGACTAAAAGAGATAATATCTAGAGATAAAATCATAGATGAAGAGAAGAGAAGAGAAGAATGAGGATGGAGGTAGATGTTGCTGTCTTCGTCCTGTGCTGCTCTCTAGAGAGCTGAGGATCATAATGAGCCGTAACATCCTCAGCATCTTCACACAACACTTCAATTAAACTCATTAAGGTCTAATCAGTCCTCTGTTACCTGATAAGAGCAGGAGGGACATTACATGAGCAGTCAGTGGAAAACATCTGAAGCTCAACTGGTGTAATGCAGTGCTCTTGAAAAAACAGCTCTTTTTTCGGCAAATTGTCACATGGTTAATTGGACAAATGGTTAATTAAATGAGTCCGGCGATGATAATTAAGAAGCAGCACTTCGACTTGAGCTATTTTGATGGCACTCAAAGCATGCTCTCACCTTTCTAGCAGGCTACAACATAAAAACCAAAGAAAAACACAAAAATAAACGTGCATAAAGGATGCAGCATAATTAATTAACATAGTATATAACAGTTCAATAAACAAAGAAATAAAATAGTCGAAATCGTGTGGATTTTATATCAGCAGATGAAATAAATAGGTTTTGACTGTATAGGCAATCAAAACAATATTTCAAATAAATCAAATCCATATTCCAAGTCAGGGTTTCAACATATTTAAGCTAAAGTGCAATTTTAATATTGGTCACACTTTATTTTAAGGTCCAATTCTTGCTATTAATAAACAAATAACTACGACTTTTGCCTCAAACTCTAATTTGCTGCTTATTCATAGTTAGTAAGGTAGTTGTTAAGTTTAGATATTGGGTAGTATTAGGGAAGTAGAATATGGTTATGCAGAATGTGTGCTTTGTAAGTAACTAATAAACAGCTAATATGTTTATAATAGGCACGCTAATAAGCAACTAGTTAATTGTGAGAACTGGTCCCTATACTAAAGTGTTGCATTAATATTTTATCAAAACTCGTGGTGCAGAACTGCTATTAATATGCCATTTGGAAACACTGACACTGTGTTTTATATTAATCATGCAAACATCTGGCACAATGAATGGTGTTACTTTGGGATGGGACTTCCTGTTTTGGGAACAATGTCACACAGGGGGTGTTCAGAACTTCAGAACTATTGTCATGAGCTGGCAGAAGCAGCATTATAGTGCAATAGTAGTGACCAGTGTTGGGCAAGTTACTTTAAAAAAAGTAATTAGTTATAGTTACTAGTTACTTCTCACAAGTAGTAACTGAGTTACATCATTATAAAAGTAACCAATTACCAGGGAAAGTAACTATTGTTCAAATGTGTCAAATAACTTGAATGCCTCCAATATTAAATGTTAAATGAATGAAATGGACACTACGTGGAATAAATTATTATTTTAAAACATTGTACACTAATACAAAACAACAACTTAAAAATACTTTTTAACATTTTAAAGGTGCTGTATGTAGGATTTTGACTCTACTAAAGCATAAAAATAGCATTGCATGTTTCTTAAATATCTGCAAACATATTAAGTTAATATGCTTGTTTATCTGAAAAGCAATGCTACAGTCAGTTAATCTCTTTTGAAAATGTCCATTCCGGCCCGGAATGTCTGTGTTTGTTATGGTTTGTGAAACCCGCCCACTGCCAGTTTACCCAATTGTATTTCGGCACCCCAGGTTGCCAGTTGGCCGAAAACACAGCGTATTTAATTGTATTCATCGTCATGTGCGCTCGTTTCTGTTGGTGTTGTTAATCTGGCAACCTGCGTGTGCCTCAAGTCTGAGGAGGAGGGCCGGGTGAAATAAACCGTCTCCAATATTTTAAATTTGGACTGCAATACCTAGTTCAACCGCTAGGTGTCAATCCTACATACAGCACCTTTAACTAGCAGACATTATACCAACAAAGCACAATTTAACTTAAAATTAATAGTAAAATAATATTGTGTGGCCATTTTTGAGACCCCCTTCATGCAAATAAATGCAGCCTTGCTGAGCAGAAGGGAATTCTTTTCAAATATTAGAAAATATTACAGATCCCAATTTGAACACTGTGTGAAAGTTATAATAAATGTATTAATAGAGCTGTTGTAATTATTATCGTTATTATTGTCTTTTTAATTTTATTTAACAGAACAACAGTAAAATTACAATACTAACATTTATGAATGTTGATGGAGCTTTTATTTTGACGGAAACCCGCAGGAAGTCCTCAGTGCTTCTTTTTGTTGGTTGACAGCAAATTTAGATTTATAAATTATTCTCATTACTAATTTGGGAAGATGCACGTATCACATTGTCAGATGCCTTGTAAAAATTCATAAAAGTGTTACTGAGCAGCTGACCAGTGACACAGTTTCAGCGCAGATTTCCCTCGCATTTTGGACTTTGAACCATGGCTAACAAGACAGCGTCACGAGCTCCTGCAGCGCTGTTTGAATGCAATTCATGCATGTATTAGAAAACATAATGTTCTGCAGTGTCTTTAACTGTTAAAGGCCATTTCGCTATTTTAATCATCATACAGTAACCAGCAACAACCACCCCTTCCTCTTCTCATCGGAGACATGCAATGCAGTACTAAACGGTCTCTCGCTGTCGGTGCTTGTAATGATTTTTGCGTCTTTCTCGGACAGTTTTAAATGCTTCGACACTGCCGTCATGTTTGCTGCATTAGTGCGTGCCTCTATTTGATCATGTCACGTCATTGTTCAGTACAATTGATTTGGTCTTTTTGTTTATTTTCGGCCAAGTAATTTCGGCGCATCCCTAGTAAATACGTCATTGCGTCGCTATATCGTTGATATCGCGATATGACACTTTTTTTTATCATGTAAAAATTTATACCGGTATTATCATAGATGGTATGATACGGCACACCCCTACATCAGTCTCCAGTTTTTCAGAGGGCTCTTAAAAGCCTAAAATTGCAACAGCTAAACAATTGGCATTGAAATGAATGGGAATGCTAATGGCTTGCTTTCTCAAGATATTATAGACCTTGCTGTGTGCTTCTGTGTGCACTTTAAAAAAAACAATATTTGTGATCACAAGGAAGCTGCACGGTACCTTATTATAGAAATTATCATGACTTTTTCAAAGACCTTTAGCACAATAGTAACTAAGCTGCCATTTTTAATATTATTATTATGCAAACAACACGACTCTATAATCACAGAACTGAATACTAACAAACCACAGCGCATTTCACTTCTTGTTTTACAAAAGCGTTGCAGAGACAAGAGAATTCTTCTTCCTTCAATGTTTGATCAACCTTAGATATAAAAGCTATTATTTTCTGCCAAGCACATAAGGTCAACTTCCCACCTCTTATTTTGAAACTATTTCTGGAGGCGAGAAGCTCCTCTCACAGCTCTTATTCTGATGAAGGTTTGCAGTAATCTTTGAATCTGTCCACCTCCTGTAGAGAAGAGTTATTCAAAAACACACTGTACTGTACTCTGCACCAGACAGGAAGTGCCCTAGATTAGACAGGCCTTCAGCGGCACTGCCCAGATGACCTGGATGCAGACCGTTCATCGTGAATTTTAAAACCAGTGAAAGGCCTGACAGCAACACTTCAGATACAACAGGCATCTCTGTATTTCTGTCCAGCCAGATATCATTAACTGAGTTCCAAAGTTGCCTACCTAGACAACATTGTAAGGCATCATAGACCTGTTCCAAAAAGTAGACAGCATTGCATGTATCCTTTATGGATTATGCAATCCCAGAATATACTGTGATAAGCACCGTGAGTCTTGATTGTAACATTATTTTAGAATTGTTGAAGTCATGGTTTAAAATTGCAATTCAGGCAGAAGGGAAATACGTGAATCTGCCTACATTTCAGCTTCCAGGTGAAGTTAAGTTTCTTTTGCACACAAATATGATTACAAGGACATGATTATTGATTAATAATTTGTCTCATACATGGTATAATTTAATGAGAGGATGTTTTTATCCCCAAATTCAGAAGCATGTATCGCAAATTAATTACATGGTCATTGTATATTGTGAATATTCAATGCTAAACGATATGACACACAGTAAAATTGTTTAGAAAGAATCATTTAACAAAAAGAAAAAAGAAGAATTAGGGAATCAATAAATTATGAATAATTTATTGCCATTGTGTAATCTGCCAATTTGCAATCATGTACAGTAATCCATAAAAACGAACTGTAATCTGATTATAAGCATTTTAAAATGTATTATAATCTAATTACAAATACTACATTTTTAATTCGTATTACAAGTAAAAAGTTACTACCCAGCACTGGTTATGGCATCAATACGCTTTTACCATAGTGCATGATTTATAATTTAATACATTTTAATACCAATATCAATAAAAAGTGACTTTCATCAAAAAGGTTGATGTTTACTGAATTAAAAAAACACTTCAAACAAAAGGTGTTTAAAAATTGTGAAAAGTGTTGAAAATTAAATTCAGTAATGGTAAACTGAGTATATCCCTACATATAAATTTTAACCCAAAATCTTGTTTTAAAAAGTCCAGTACACTTTTTGATATTCATTTATTTTGAAAAGTTGGTTACTTTATTCTAAGGGTGTCCTTGTTACAGTGTAATTATACATTTAAGTACTGACTACTATTAATTAACTTACTATATGGTTAGGGTTAGGATTAGGGTTTGGCTTAGGGTTAACTTGCATGTAATTACAGTATGTGTAATTTATTGTTATTATAATAGTAAGTACATGTAAGATGTGTAAGAAGGACACCTTAAAATAAAGCGTTACCAAAGTTTTTCATCGAAAAGTATGGATAAAAACTGATCTACTGAACTGTAGATGGTAGACATCTAAAACCACACTGGTTGCTTAAATTCAAAATTTAATCAAATAAACCGTTACGAACGAAAGGACGTGCATCTACAGTATCAGTTTCTGAAGTCTGTGAACAAAGTACAGATGGTGTAATTCTTGCTCATGATTACCCAGTTGTTCACTGTTCACAATGTACTTCTTTCAGTAACTGCATGTTTGCACAATGTTCCGAGTTTCACGGTTACCTTGAATGTCATCAGATATGCGCTGGTCTAGGGAAGTGGGAGTGTGTCGAGAGTGACGGTGCGAGTTTTTGTGTAAGTGAGGTCTTGTCTGTGAATTTCTGAGTGGTATAAGGACATAAACAAAGCCTCAGCTCTGTCTTTGACCAGGGTTAGCTCGACCTGCCCGGCTGAAAATGCAAGGTCTCAGAGATACACACACAACTGAATACTGTACATCCACAATCTCAGTGAGCCACCTTTTTTCACTTTGTACCTTGTAAAATAGAATCCTAACTGAAAAGGAACCTCACAAATGAAACTGAAAACACACCTACATGCAGCTACACACAAAGTGCCACACTGATGCCCTGAAGGTATGAAATCTTGAAGTGTGACTACAACCTCAAAATTTTTTACTCTTGTTCTTCCAACCAAGGCATGTCATAAACATGATCGTACATGTCGACGCAAAACAAACACACACACATTTCCACATAATCAACACTTCTCGTCCTTCACTTCTTTCAAACTACTTTTACGTGCTGTGAATCAAAAGAAGCCTCCGTCGTAACATATCTAACTATATATAGGAACTTTTTAGAAGATGCATCTCATTTGTGGTCTTCTGTCTGCCTAACCACTTAGTCAATCTCATAACGGCATGTTTCATTAGCAAAGTCCCGGTCAGGGCAGATGTTCATTCACCCCCTGCCTTCTGCCACCTGCTCCAGCCACCGTCAGTCCAGAGGTGGCTTCACACGTGCCTCGTATCTCCAGCCGTCACTGTGACAGAAAACCATGGGCCCACATCCATCATTACTCCATATTTCTCTGTAGGTCATGATGATCTAACTGCTGTTGGGCAAACGGGGGCTTTTTAAAGTTTGTGAGGTAGTTTTTAAAGCACATTTTGTGTGAGATATTAAATTCTATCAAATACAAAAATGGAATTTTGCCATATCAAGCTAAATTAATACATTAGGAAGTAAACAGGGTTGACAGTTTTATGTATGGTGGCCGAGAGAGCTCAACGCACTGCAACTTCAGAAAACACATGCAAATAGAAAAAGCACCAGTAAATCAAGAAAACGTCTTCATCAGATTGACAGCAGGTGGTGCAAATGCTCACAACGCAAACAAATAAAGAAACGTGCTGCAAATGCTCACAACACAACCAAATAAAGAATTTTATTTGCAGTGTGTTTC
Organism: Onychostoma macrolepis; assembly: GCF_012432095.1. Lineage (NCBI taxonomy): Eukaryota > Metazoa > Chordata > Actinopteri > Cypriniformes > Cyprinidae > Onychostoma > Onychostoma macrolepis. The sequence goes on from NC_081172.1 coordinate 26,862,738, forward strand.
TTTTAGTTGTGTTGTGAGCATTTGCAGCGCGTGTTGTCAAATTGATGAAGTTATTTTCTTAATTTGCAGGTGTTTTTTTTCTATTTGCAGTGCGTTTCTTTATTTGATTGTGTTGTGAGCATTTGCAGCGCGTGTTGTCAAATTGATGAAGTTATTTTCTTAATTTGCAGGTGTTTTTTTCTATTTGCAGCGTGTTGAGCTCTCTCGGCCACTGTATTTATGTTTTATCTATTTCATTTTACAAGTTTGGTGCTTGAAACTAAATGGTGCATTTTAGAATGAGAATTTAAATGTGTTGTTTTGAGGGTTAAAGGAAGGTAACAGGGTTGACAGTTTTATGTTTTACGTATTTGACTTTAATTGTTTTGTGCATGAGGTCATGAAACTAAAGGTTTCAGAATGAGAATTTAAATGTAATGTTTTGAGGGTTAAAGGAAGGTAACAGGGTTGACAGTTTTATGTTTTACATATTTGACTTTAATTGTTTTGTGCATGAGGTCATGAAACTAAAAGGTGCTTTTAGAATGAGAATTTAAAGGTGATGTTTTGAGGGTTAAAGGAAGGTAACGGTTGACAGTTTTATGTTTTACATATCTGACTTTAATTATTTAGTGCGTGAGGTCATGAAAGTTAAAGGTGTTTATTAGAGAATTTAAATGCGATGTACTACACAAACGTATGGTAACAGGGTTGACAAATAATCTGTGAACACAACTTCACATATTTTTCCCGGTGAAAAATATATAGCGAGAACAAGATGAGAGAGATCTAGTTGCACTTAGCTCTAATCTGCTAAAAATCTGCTTAATCTACAAGTCATGAAGATATTACAATATTATAAACATCAACAGGATTTTCTGTAAAGCTACTTTTAAACAATGCACACTGTGAAAAGGGTTATATGAATAATTTTGACTTTACTTAAATACTAGAATTAATTTCCATAATTTTGTTTAGTAATCAAAATGTCAAACGTTAATATTCACCTAATAAAGAAAGTAAACACAGTAAAAGGGCACGGACAAAAAAGTTGGCACTAGCTAGTCATTGTAAAAGATATGTATATGAGATACACAAATGTTTTGTAGAATGACCCAGCTGGTTTCTATGGCCAAATTGGCAAGTTACATTTTTTATTATCAATAAACTATGCAAACGTGTTTTCATGGCCAAGGTAAGAAATGCTTTCTGTAGTTTTTAGTTCAGTGAACTAGATAATACTGTTGGCACTAAATGTATCGACATATGTTAGGTTTGTGGTCCAGTTTGAGGGCACAGCTTTATTTATTTATACGTTATTGAGCTGATATGCTGATTTGATGACCTGTGGGGCCAGTTTTATGAGACGTGGCTCACAGGGAATTACACACGCCAGTCTTAATACCATTAGCTGAGATCATTAACTTCTGTTTGTGCCAGTGACATTTGCAGAGGAAGGGAAAAGTGAATAAGACAAATGTGAAAAACAAAACTAAATACCAATATTTTGAGTATTTGTTTTAAAACAGCAAAAACAATATACATTCATTGTAACTGAACATGGAGAAGGGCGAACAGTACAATTCTACAAAACCTGTCCTCATGTTCCTTTAAAGTTCCACAGCTTGTGATTCTGAGCTCTGACGACCCATACGTAATTGCTCTCCCATAGTAAAAACCTTGTGCCTGTGACGTGCTGAGGTGTTTGGCCAACAGGAAATAAATTGTTCAGGCTTTGGGCTTGAGCGGCCCTTTTATCGGCCACTGACCTCACTCCGTTAACCAGCTGGAGCTGCAGCGAGGCTGTAATTCCCTAATAAGGACGTCTATACCTCCCAACCACCCTCTGAACACTAAATTTGAGCAAGAAGGAGGTCTGGCAGCCGGCCGATCCTCCACATTCCCATAATCCTTTAGTAAGGCTCCTGACTCCACAGCTAGTGTTCAATCCATTCTCCACATTTAGAGTATGTTTATAGTCGAGGAGAAAGTATAAGCTATTAAAAGCAAGTGGTTGAAAAGGAGATAAAAGAGTGAAGAAAGAGACTTGGGTGATGACTGTGAAAAGTGCATTTTCTGCAGAGAGAGGTTGAGGTGAATGTTGTTTAGTTTACAAAAACAGAGTGAGATATACAACAGTGCAATAAAAAGACATATAAAAAAGCATGCATATAAGTATATATTCTGAAAACAGCTTTGTGTGTGTGTGTGTGAGAGAGGATTTTCTCATTAGCTCTCAAATCTCATTTGCACTACTGTATAATCAAAGCTGCAGCACCACAATCGGAAGGGTTTGACCTTAGTGATATTAATCCTGGCACAAAGTATTATTCGCATACATATGTAAAGCTTTGCCACAGGTGAAGATTTGCAGTGAACAACGTGAATTCATGAAAAATGAGCAGAAAAGATTTTGTTTCTAAAATCATTCCTTTCCATAATTATGCACAAACAACAATTTTATAATTTACACAGGATTTACACATTCTACTTATTTCATAAATTAAGCCCATTTTATGGAAGAGCATCAATATTCTACTAAATTTTTCATTTTGAAAAGAAAAGAAAATCATATGCAGAGGAAATAATGACAGAACTGATATTTTGGGGTAAACTACCCTTTAAATACCCTCTTTTGCAAGTTTTCTTTTTGTACTGAAAAGTAAGAGCGAGCTCCACAACACCACACCGGTTGATCTCAATTTATGAGAATCCATCTCTGCTTGCATTGTGTCCACCCATCCGCTCAAAAGCAGAGAGAATACTGGTCCTCTGGTCCTGCAAGTGAACCTACCACAAAGCACAAGCCACACGCACAAAGCCTTTTCATGCAAAATAAATCAAAAGTAGCTTTGAGGTAGGAATATAAATCAGAGGGCTTGGGTTATGAACAGATGAGTGAACCTAACACTCGCCCCAAGGAAGACACTCAGCGTGTGTGTTTGAGTGTATAGGTATATATTTATTTCGGACTGAGTGCAGTTGTACATGTGTGACTGAATATGTGTGTGTGATCTTTCAGACCCCAAGGGGCTCAAACTTCTGGACATTTTGATGTTGCTTATTTTAATGTATAATGCGTTTCTACCTTACAGCGATGCAGCCAAGTGTGTGTGTTTGGAGATGTGTTTGTGTTTAGACTGTGGACAAGTTTTGTTTGGACTATATTCCACCAAAATATGCCACGACGTTGTTTATGATTTAAAATATTCCTTATAAGGTGTTTTCTGTTAGCATGGTTTGAATGTATTACTATTAAATGCCTGAAGATGATAATATTTTATGAATGTTTAGCCGTTACAAGAGTTCCTTCATACCACTAACTAAAAAGTGCCAATTCAATTACCATGTTTGCCATGCTGTGTAGTATCTTTGAAGTATCTTTGTGTCTAGGTGCAAATCATAGCATTTCTTATATGATTTCATTATTTTACGCAGGTACTGTGGTACCACCACAGTACCTGCATTAAAACATACAATAAAAATGTTTGGTAACACTTTAGAATAGGGAACACTTATTCACTATTAACTATGACTTTTCCCTCAATAAATTCCTAATTGGCTGCTTATTAATAGTTAGTAAGGTAGTTGTTAAGTTTAATTATTGGGTAGGATTAGGGATCTATTAGTATGTGCTTAATAAATGGCTAATATTGTAGTAATATGCATGCTAATAAGCAACTAGTTAAGAGACCCTAAAATAAAGTGTTACCAAATGTTTTTAAGAACATGGTATATTTATGCTTTTCCACACAATATATCTCGCTTAATCACTATTTTAAAGCCACTGTATTTAATTGTTTGACTGAACTAAAGCATAAAATACCATAATATAAGTTCACAGATTTGTTTCGTCAACAAACAATGCTACAGTCAGTTATTTTGCTAGATGCAAAAATTGGAAGTGACCTGATGACCTACACAATACAGCACACTGAAAGCACCATTCATAATTTAAAACAAGAAAAGCTGTTCATAACACTTTTGAGAAGTATTTGAGATGGTATTACCATAGCTCTCAATATATGCACTACCATAGAAATTAGTAATTGCTAATTCAGTACCAGCAAAAAGTTTGTGGTAGTACTAAGCTCCTTCCTTTTGGTTGTATGAAGGCAGACTTGTAATAGCTGAACATTCATAAAATATTACTATCTTCAGGTACTTAATATATCATGCTAACAGTGAAAAGGAATCATTTAAATCATAAACACACAGTAGTAACAGTGTTTTGATGTACCGTATTCATATACTACGGTATTTACTTGGTATTCTAAGATACTTTAAATAATAAATGGCAGGGCAAACATGCACTTTTAGGTACTTTTTAGGTATTAAGGCACTCTTGTAATGGCTAAACATTCATAAAATATTAGTATCTTCAGGTATTTATTATATCCATCAAAACATGCTAACAGCAAAAACCTTCTAAGGAATAATTTAAATCATAAACAACCCAGTAGCAGATTTTAGCAGAATATATTCCAAACAAAATTTGTCATGTCTAAACACAAACACGTTTCCAAACACACACACACAAGCATAAATAAGTCAGTAGCATATTTTAGCCTCATTGGTACCTAGACCAAATACCAGAGTATTTTTTGGTTATTGTCTAAAGTGATATAGGATGACTTACCTTGGCTGCTCCGATCTGCTCTTTCCGGAATCTCTCCAAGGGTGTGATCAGAACATCATCAGCATTCTGTATCTGCAAACAGTCAAGCACAGATGCAAGGTATTTCATGAGAAAGCGCTCTTCATTAAACTACATTAACTTCTGTGAAGTTCACAGCTTGAATTAAAGTTAGAAGGCACATGTAACACTAATGCCAAAAGCTGAGAATTTGCTCACTATTATGAGCAAATCTGTGGTGCGAGTTTACATTTCTGCTTGTGAGAACACTCAAACCAACACTTCAGGAGAGCAGTAATGATTAGTGTGATAAAACTTCATTCATCAGTATTCATTTAACTAGAACTCCAGAGCACACTGCTGCAGTACACTCACGACTATTAAAATGAGGAAAATTAGCAATAATATGAACACTGTGAATTTGAGAAAAAGGCTTTTTGTTTTAAACAGGCCATGAAACACACCGGCAAGCTGAGAGAAATATGGCCCTCAACAAGCAGAGTAGGAGTTTTACATACACAGATACAGTAGGCATGCATTTAAAATATGAAATATGTCTCTATATCTCTATATCATGAGCTCTAAAAGCCCCTCACAGGACACTGACAGAGATAGCAGGAGACTCTGTTAGTTACAGCATCAGTCTGTGTGTGTGTTTGTTCGCCTGGCAGACGTATAATAATTACAGATAATGCTCAAAGTAACTTTTATAGAAGAATAAACATTTTCTAACAGAGTTTGCACAGAGGCATCTATTGTGCATGTGTCATAACCAGAATATTTGTGAAAGCCAGAAGTAGCATTAACTGTACAGAACCTTCAACTGCATGCATGTGTTTAAAGACTTTTCATGTTGTGCCCAAGAACAAGTGAGAGCAAGGTCCTAATTCTCTAAAGGTCAATGGTGCCTCTGCACATGGTTGATGAATTATGTCTATGATTGGCTTCCTGTAGTGCTTTCTGTTGCACAGCTGAATCAGCCTCCTTCTGAACATGCTGTTCATTCCTACAGGCATGTCATGGAGGAGGTGGAGAGTGCTGTCCATGATGTTGTCCAGCAGCTTAGACAACATTCTCCTCTCCTCTACAACCTCCAGATGCTTCCGTTCCTCTCCAGTGAAAAAGTCTGCTTTCTTGATGAGCTTGTTCATCTCCAGCATTACTCCCAGAGCCCCAGCTCACTACAGTGTAGAACAAGGTAGTCACGTCAACAGACTGAAAGAACATGTGCAGCTACATACACCTGAGAAAAACCTGAGATTTTGTGAAGAGCCTCAGTGTTGTTTGTCCAGTCTGCCGTCAATGTGAACCCAAAGGTCTCAAATCAGGGATATATTATATTATATTATATTGTTAGTTCCAGTCCTTGATTCTGATCGGTCATCCACTGTTTTTCATCAAATAAGCATTGCAAAAAGTAGCTCTAGAAAGAAATATTGTACTTGACTTAGCACAGAATATATTACACAAACTTACAGGCTACAATTGCCATGATTTTTGTTTCAGTTGCTGAAATTGAATTGGTATTTATAGACCATTTATTGCACCACAGAGGTGGCATGAATGCATTTACACTGCAATTTTAAATCGCATAAATAATGCAGTGAGATTAATGAGGTTTTAAATGGGTATTAAATGGGCATTCATCTAAAAATGATGCACAACAGTTTTGCTGTGGCTTTATAGATAATATTTTCATTGGCAAAAGTGAGCAAAAACATGTGTCTAAAATAAATTATTAACTTATTAATAAAACTGTTGTATGCAAAAATATCACAATTGCATTCATGCTATTCAGGACAAAAACAGCACTCGTTGCTCATGTGACATTGCTTAACTATTATAATATAAATATGAAACAAAAACCCATACAGGGGCATTTTTGCCCTGATATCTTGAATTTTAGGGACATATAACATCACTCTATAGGCTAAATCACACAGTGATTTCTTCATGCATCATAATATTAAAAATATAATATAATATAGCAATACAGAATGGATGAATAATATAATGTAATATAACATATGGTTGGAGGGGCGTGGTAAAGCATATTCTGCCCAAGCCAATGCCCAAGCTATCAAACTGACGTCATCAGAGAAGGAATGCCATTCCAGAGCGGTAGCAAATGTTCAGATTTTGATTAAAGATTATCAAGACAAACTAAATTTATTTTCAGTAAATAAACTTGTATGTGCATGGATTAATTGTTCACCAAAAAAATGTAAAAAAATATATATGTAAAAAAAAGAAACCAGAATATATAAGCTAAATCAAAGCAGCAAATATACCATGTATTTACAGTCTTTTTAATGCTTTTTTGCAGCGCATTGCAGCAGCCATTGAGATGAATAGGAATGCTAACGGATATTTGTCTCTTCAGGTATTATAATCCTCCTTGCCCAAAACAAGGAAACATTCCAGGTCAGGATGCACATCTGCGTATGTGGAGCAGACCTGCCGTGGCGGTGTGACATGACACTCGGTTTGATTAACAGAGTTATTCCGCACCATGAGGGTGTGTGATAAAGCTATAACACAGCACATAATACCTGCTCTAATTTTAGAGAGACCTTTCTCCTCCACCCTCTCTGGAGAGTGTCTCTCTCTACCCATAAATCAAAAAGAATTGTTTTCATTGTCTCTAAACCCCCCTGAAACACACGGTCACCCTCACCTTTGCCTGACAAAGGCACACAAACCTCATCTACATCCGAACGCTCTGTGATTAACTGCAAACCCCAACCCCATGCACGGCTTCTATCCGTTTCTCATTTCATTCCTTTGTTTTGTTTCAATTTAGGAAGCACTGCTTCATTGGTATTCAAAAACGGCCCCCCTGAGCCTTAAATGGAGAATTTTGAAAGCGTAACTTTATCAAAGGAATTACTGGTTAGATTAATATTCCGACACGAGAGAAGAACTGCAATGCGAGCATCATCCCTTCGGCTAGTGGAGACGATAAACGCTAAATGCGGCTAACTGGAAAGTAACTCAATAAATACTCCAATTTCCAGCTCATACCTTGATTATTATTTTATGACCAATGAATAAGGCATGTGTATTTGAAACTCTGAGCAATCCGTACGGCACAAACAGGTCCATGTGTGTGTGTGTGTGTGTGTGTGTTTGTGTCTTCTCTTAGATCTGAAAGGGATCTGATCTATATGATTTTAATGCATGAGTTGAATCGACACCTTGGCTGCACTTTATTAGCCGTTTGGAGTGGAACGTCCTCACGGCTGATTTCATACCGTCTTAACTTCCCTGGCTGTAGAGCAAAACATCCTGTGCTGCAGTGCTCAGACACTGTGACTAATCTGAATCTGAATGACTTGATATCAACAGTGAAGGTTTTCATTGCATTTTTTCCTCTGTAGTTGTGGAGGCAGTTCTCAGGACACTTGACCTTTGGAATTCATTTCGGGATGAGCTGCCATAATCATCCTTATCTGGAATGGCCTGTCTTGACGGGGCCTTTGAAGAGAGTCTCACCTGTAGGGATCACATGTCACCGGAGACATTCCAAGGACATCAAAAAAAAGGCTTATATCCAAAAAGCAATTGCTTTATCATGCGGTAAGTTTATGTAAAACATACATGCAAAAAGCTGAAGTGAACTGATTTTACATTTCACTCCTTGGAACTGTTTAACGCCCCAAGAGACGTCAAGCCCCGAGGCCTAAATACAACGCTAAAAGATCAGTACAAAGAAAAGTACAAATAAAAAATCTAAAGCACAAAGGAAAACAGTGTGTCTGTGAATAAATATAGATACTTTATGGCTTTATGTCATATTATTGTGAGCAGTATGGTTAAAATAAACATATGTTCCATAAAATACTTTTAGATATACATGCAAATGTGTGTGGAAAAAGTCAATTCCTACTTTCTTCTTGCATATAAACTCAAATATATATAAAAAGTGTTCTGAAAATAACCGAAAATGAAATGTATTCAATAATTAACACACACACAAAAAAAAAATCTACAATTATACATTTTAATGAAACACTAAAGAAATCATTCTATTTTTTAAACCACTGAAAAATATATGAAGTTGTTAGCAATCAAAACTTTTACTTAATCATATGATAACAGACTCATCAACTCTTTCAAGTTACTCATAAAAAACTTTTCATAAGAGATCAAAGCAAATGCCTGCAAGGAACAAAAGCACCTGGTTCATCCCGGGCATCGGAGAACAGTCGGCAGTGATCTATATACGACTCTAATTGGTGTCAGTGAGGTTGACTGCAAAAATTTGCTTTGAGCTGAACATGTCTGCTGAACTCATTTGGATGGCGTTCAACATATCTTGTAGCACACATGCCACAGATGAACCTAAAGAGAGAAGGAAATCCATTTCGGCTCTGCAGCGTTACCCATAAGGCATTTCACCAGCAAGGTACATCTGATTTCTATGATGAACTCGTATTGATTTTTCATGACAGCATTTTCTCAATTAAGACATCAATTAAGCTGTGCTTATGCTAAGAGTGCTCTCAGCGAGACACAAATCTCACCGACCCGTTGTGCCTCCTCAGGTGCCGATAACAGCCTAACCTGCTTCCTGAAAAAACCCTCACATCCTTCACACGCTCATTTAAGGTAATGCAAGATGCACTCACTCTTCTCATTGGTAGAGGTGTAAGGCGAAGAATGTCCTGTTTTGCCCAAAACAGGCAGATGTTAAAAGAGAGAGCTGTGGCAGGTCGCTTCCCTCTGGTCCAAGGGGAATAAAGCACTTTTCAACATTCCATTCAATTCCTGATGGAGATTTTACTTATTCTAGGAAATTTGGCAGACTGTGTTAAACTGTGTAAAACTGTTTAACTAAAAATGTTTGGAATAATTATGATTTTTTTCATGTTCTAAGAAGTTTCTTGTGTTCACCAAGGGTGCATTCATTTAATCAAAAATACAGTAAAAACAGTAATATCGTGAAATAGTATTACAGTTTAAAAAGCTGTTTTTTTTATTTGAATGTTTTAAAATGGAAAAGCTGAATTTTCAGCATCATTACTCCAGTCTTACACAACCCTTCAGAAATCATTGTAATATGCTGATTTGCTGCTCAAGAAACCTTTCTTAATATTATAAATGTTAAAACATTTTTTGCCACTTCATATTTTTGTGGAAACTGTTGATACACAACCATGCACATGTTTTGAAATGCTTGATTGCTTATTATGCAGGGACACATTAAATTGATCAAAAGTGGCACTAAAGATAGCTATAATGTTACTATATATATATATATATATATATATATATATATATATATATATATAGAGAGAGAGAGAGAGAGAGAGAGAGAGAGAGAGAGAGAATTGTTTTTTCAGCATTGTCATACAAGAACCATCATTCAAAATTGAGTACTAATAATAATTAAGAATTAATTCTGAATATTATAATTATTTCTGATGCAACGTATGACTAATGGCTGCTGAAAAATTCAGCTTTGCATCACAAGAATAAATTACATTTTAAAATATATTAACAGTTCTTTTAAACTGTAGAAATATTTCACAATATTACTGTTTTAACTGTATTTTTAATCAAATAAATGCAGCCTTGCGGAGCATGAGACAAAAAATTGGAAAGACTTTATGCATAAAGCTGTGTTCTCTCTGTTTATTTTATTTAGCTGTGAGAGGCATGTGGTGTCTTTTCTTCAAAGACACGTTTGTCTTAGTTACAGTAAACTCAAATAAACCTCACTGCTGTCTGGTTCTAGCTGTGGGGCAGTGATTTCGTCTCGAGTCCTGGAGTCGCAGTAGAGTACAGTCCATGTGTGTCTGACCATAAATGCTCTCTTGAGTCCCATTAACAAACTCTGTAAACCTTGGAAACAATCATTTCTTTTCTGTCTCTCTACCCTCCCTGTTGTCACGCTCGATGTGACATTCCATAAGACTGGCCTCAGCGCACTGCGTGCCCACACAACGCACAACACAATCACAGCGAGGATAAACAAAGCACTAGGAGATTGGACAACTCACCACATCTAGCCTAAACCAGGTCATGGTTTGCATGAACTTCGAATTAGCACTTTACTGGAATTTTAGTGGCCCATCTTATTATTATTTTTTTCAATTTTCTTCCTATTGCAATTAAGCATATTTTCCATTCCAAATTCTCATTACTGCTCTAAAATTTAAAATTAAATAAATATGATTTAAACTGTAAATTAGGAGAGACAATTTTTTCAGCCACAAACAAGCAAGAGCTAGATACTTAACATATACTCATTAAAATTCTCTCTCTGCATTTCATGTAGTTAAGAATATTTGAATGAATAAATAAATTGATACATTTATAGATAGAAAATAAACTATATAAGGTAGCTTTTGGTGCCTTTAAAATAAAACATCTATTTATTTTATCTGTAAGTTACTGGTTAAAAGTAACTGAAGTCAGGGGCAATTGTAAATTGTAACCCTAAAATACAACATTTTATACACACACACACACACACACACACTACTGTTCAAAATGTTAGAATCTTTAAGATTTTAAAAAAATATTAAAAAAGAAAATTGTCATAATATTTCAGAGTATGCTTTACTGTATTTATAAAATAAATGCAGCCTTGGTAAGAATAAGATACTTGCTGCAGATTCTAAAGTTGAGATTCACTTAATGCACTTCTGATGAAGGTTATAAAATAACAGGTTACACTTTATTTCGATAGTCCACTTTAGACATTCTACTAACTATAAGCAACTTTGTAACTACATGTCAACTAATTCTCATTAATTTGCAACTATATGTCTACTAACTCTCAGTAGGGTAGGTTTAGGGTTAGTAGAATAAGTTGACATATACTTGCAAAGTTTCTCATAGTCAGTATGTTGTGTGTTGTGGACCCATCAAAATAAAGTGTTAGAAGATATTAAGCAGACAGTCTACTAATACTCTAATGACTGCTAGTTGACATGTAGTTGCAAAGTTACTTACTGTTAGTACAATGTCTAAAGTGGACTATCGAAATAAAGTGTTACCAAATAACATGCTAATGATAGATAGATAGATAGATAGATAGATAGATAGATAGATAGATAGATAGATAGATAGATAGATAGATAGATAGATAGATGCTACTAAAAAAACTCTTTTGATCCTGAGGTGAAATATGGCACCTTTTCATCAGATTTACTCCAGCACAGCTTTAGCACTTGGCTGCACTCACTGGAACTCAGATGAACTTCTATATAGCTGCATGTCAAACCTAAGCTCACGAAAAGAGTGCCTTTGAATGCAAATCGCGTCAAATTGAAGCTTAATGTGAGAGTGTAATAAGCTGTGAGTGGTTTAGGGCAGAATGTAAGCATAAACTCAAGATTACATGAATGAACACAGCTGAGGGCCTGTCTTCTTAATAGCCTTAATGTAAGACGGGATGTAAAAGCGTGCTTTGAGCCGTCTAAAACACAAAACAAGCTAAGAGGAACAGTGTCAAGCAAGTGAGAAAATTACTAAACAGGGTGCAGGCTGAAGATAACCACACCTGGCTAGACTGACAAAAAGGGAACCGAATTTCACTGCTTTCACAACATTATCGGCTCTGAGGACAGATTTGTTCTGGAACAGCTTCAAGAGGATTTCCCTAAAGGATATGATCACCTTTAAAAAAGCACCACAACATCAGGCCCCTGGCCTCTGAATGCCATCAGAACTCAGCGGCCTTGAACAATCTCCAACCATGCAGAGCACAAAACGCTTTCTCTCTCTTTCACACACACAAGCTTTCCATCTCTCTTTCTGCTGAGACGGCTTGCTGTCTCACACCGGGGGAATTAAACCAGACTTCTCTTTAAAACGGTGGAATTTGATAAGTCTGTGCTCCGCAATAACACACTTGGGTGGCTGACGCACACACACACACGCACTCATACACACACACGGATACTGATTTCTTCTGTGGCTTTGAGCCAAGCAAACCATCATGACGGTAATAAAACCTTCATGCCGGTCTAGCGCCAATAACCCAACTTCACCGTACAAACCGCTCCAAAACTTCCTTGAATTAGTACTGGCACCAAAATATATATTTCTGTTAATAAACCACTAAAACAGGAAGTGGCACTAATTTGAGACACATGTATCTATGAGGCAGTGAGCGAAAGCAGCCTCTTATCGCTTGGTGTCTTTTCTATTTTGGGTTGTTGATTGACTCCAGATGTGACTAGGGGACGTGGGGGGTTAGGGGGCCGAGGATTTTGTTTCAATTTCTCATCTGTGAAAGCACACGCTCGCAACGCCGCTGAGGAAATGTGATCGGGAATGCTGGGTTTGCTTCGAGTTTATTTGTGAATTCCCTCAACCATCCATTCATTCTAGATTTCATTAATATGTCAAAAAAGAATTTGGGAGTGGTGTTACAGTGTTGCAACAGTGCCAGTGGTTGCCAGGGTGTTACTATGCAATTGCCAAAGTGTTCGAAACGGTTTAGAAGGTTGATATGGGGTTGCTATGATGTTTTGGTGGGATGTGAGTGCATGCTATTTTGTTTGATAGGGTTTTCTAGCTGGACAGTTGCAAGGGCATTGCTATGCGGTTTCTAGGGTGTTCTGGGTTGTTCTAGGCTGTTCTGGATGGTTACTAAAGACCCATGATATATTCACTGCAAATTTCGGCACTCCAGTGTACTCATGTTTTTTTACTCGTGTTTGACCTCGATGGACTGAATGATGAAATGAACCTCAAAGGACTTCCACGTCAAAGCAGTCCAGAGTTCAGCGTAGATTAGCGTGCTATAGAATGTTATGGGTGGCTGGTAAGATGTTGCTAGATGATTTCAAAGGAGTTCTAGGTGCTCCTTAATGTGGTGCTAAGCTTTTGCTAGAATGTTCTGGGAGGTTGTAAAGATATCACTAATTGGTTTCTAAGGTGGTGTTATGCTTTTTCTACGGTGCTCTGGGTGGCTGGTAAGACGTTGTAAGGTGGTTTCAAGGAAGTTTCCCAAAAGCATTGTTAGATATGGTCGCAAGTTCTGTTGAACTCTATTTCTAATGAAGGAACTTGAGACCATAGTTGCTTTTGGGAAACGCACCCTTGGGTGGTTGTTAAGGCATTGCTAGTTTGGTCTATGTGGTTATTAAGATGTTGCTAGGCAGTTGATATGGCACTGACAGGTGGTTTCTAAGTGGTTCAGGGGCCAGTTGCATAAACATAGCCACTATGTTAAGACTTTGTGTTATAAGAACTAGTTTGTCCAACTAGCAGTTAGTCAGGAGGTAATCAGTCTTACTTTTCTTGTTGCTAGGCCCTTCTGGGTTGTTGCTAAGGGTATTTTCTGGTCTCTAGATATAGCATGGGGCCCCTACTTAAATGTAAATGATTATTATATTTTGGACAGTCAAGATTCTGTTTAGAGATTTATATGTTAGAGATGGAAAGATTCACCGATTTGCATCGGTGCATCTGCATAAAAGTTAACGATGCAATGATTTAATGATGCATCGATTTAAAAAAAGTGTGCATTGGGTACAATTTGGCATTTGTATCACAATGCATTGTTTCTAACATATTTGCATCAGTAAAAACTGATTTATTTATATATAATTATTAGTAGATGCACTATACTTTTATTATTTAGACAGTGACCAATAATTTATGACCAATATTTGTAGATTGATTTCTCCGCTCTAATCTGTTTCTCAAGTGTGTTCTCTCATCACCACTGCTGCGACTATGACGCATCACAAAACTACAGAGACAGAGTCGTTAAAAGTCAGAAGGCACTTAGTTTATGATTTGCTGTTTGTCTGAACCAAAGAAATAAAAGTGAACTATCTGTACCATATTGAATTGAATAGCATCATATTTTTTTTCCCCATTGCATAGAATCGCATTGTATTGAATCGAATCGAAATTGACTCACACTGCATCGTAATAGGTATCGCATCGCAAGCTACTTCATATGTATCTTGAGTGTATCGTATCGTTGGCTGTACATTGAGATGTGTATCGCATTGGCCTCAGTTACGGAGATGCACATTCCTATTGTGTGTATGGTGCAGAGGTGAAAAGACATTCACATCAAAGAAGGTGAAGCTGGTGAGTTGTTTTGAACCACTGTAACAAACTCTGAACAAACTATGATTTGGTCAGATTTAGTTTGAAATGACATTACACTTCTTTGATTTCGCCTGAAGTATTTTGGGATTTTCTGGCCTCTAGTTCAATGTAAATGATAGTTATACTTCGGGAAGTTATGATTATGTGTTTTGAGAGCGGTCTTCATGTATTTGTGCAGGTCATTGGTGCAGACCTTTGGTACAGATGTGAGTTGTTGAATTGAAGACTGACAGCTTAAAATCTGAAAGAGCATTTAGCATTCTGATCTCCGCAAGACAGAAATACTAATGAAGACATGGAAAGATAATCACAATTCTTCTCTCATTGGCACATGTCAATAGGTCAGCATTATTGACAGCATTACTGCATCACAAGGGACTGGCTTCAGTCCCACTCGACTAAAGAGAACTGACGTTTGTATGTATATACGGCTGCCTAGGACTCAGTCTGACAGGCGGAGTGCTCTCTGTTCCATGACTGATTGGGCTCAGGAGATCAAGAGCGCACTAGCAACTCTACCATGGAAAATATTTGGAAAATCTCCTTCCTCCCTTACTCATATTCCTCTGTTCAAAAATTTAAGACACAAGGTGTTGCTAGATGGAGCAATGAGTGCACTTGAAATCTCCTTTTCTTCCAGGTTGTGCTTTAATCACAAAAGTATCCCCTAAAAAAGCGCACAGCAGCCATTGCGTCCTATTAAAAAGGCTGTCTTGAAGGCCGAGGTGATGAAACACTAAGCTGCGGACAACATGAAAAAGAATGTGAATAAACTGAATAAAGTGGAAAGTTTCATTGAGCTACATTCCATGTGGTTTCTCATTAACCACGGCTGGCCCTGGATTACGGGATGTCTGATTAAGCGGTGAGCAAAGTCAATCGTCGAAAAACAAAGAATGGACAGGAGCAGCGAGCCGCACAATGTAAACAAAGATAATGGCTCTGTTTCAAAACCTAGTCTGGCTGTCTAACGCCTACGTACAACTGCCTTCAACATCAGCATCCAAAATGAAATGTAACCTCAAAAAGATTTGCAATGCTCAACCTAGGCAGCAACTCACAAATGTTCTGGCGCAAAATAAGATTATAATAGATGTTTAACCAAGAGATCTAAATAATATATATATTCAGTATTAAGAATACAAACTTCAAAACTTAATATATATATTTATCAAAACATCCTAAAGCATGACATATCCTGTTTTTGCAGGGTCCGAAATCATTTCACATGCTTTTGTGTGACTGTACCTTTAAACTTCCCCATTTGATATTCATTTAACCTCATTGCTGTCTAGGATAAAGATAATAAAGATATCTCATTTGAGATATTTTCTGTCCTGTGGGCTTCCTCCCAGACTAAATCTTCTGAGTTTCTTCTTTGCAAAGAGTGTCTTTTCAGCAAACTATGCATGAAGACTGCTAAAAAGAGATTAGATGTTTAAGATGAAGGAGAGGAAAATGAAATCAAATCCACTGAGGCTGCTATCCTCAAAAGTGTTTTGTTCTCAATAAAACTAATGCGTCTGACTGTGTGAGACCGCACAAATGAGTTTATTCCAGCCATAAATCCATAAGTTATGCATTTAGGAGTAAAGTAATAAAATGTATATATTAAAGGTCCCTTTTTAATGATATTCACCCTATTACTCACTGTCTGAAATGAAACAGACTTTGTTTTCCCCCGCATATATGGAGAGCAGAGGTCGCAGTATACAAATGAACCTCAGAGCGTCAGTCAAGACAGAGATGCACTTCTGGAAAAATAACAACAGGTCACGAAAACAAACCATTAGTCATTTTATCAAACTTCCTTTATCTTCTGACTCCAAACATTTCACAGGAACCAAACATTAAAGCTCCCAGTTGGGATCACTTACAAACACACACACACTTAAACTCTGTTTCAAAACATATGAGCTTCCATGCTGTCTACCAAGGCAAAATTCTAACTGTTATCCAACCTCTTAAGTGACAGATTAGAACACTGTTTAAAAGCAAAAATATATGATTTCTTATGCGAAGTGTTTGAATCAACTCAATTGATTTCAAAGCTTGATGTTAGCATGTTGCTAAGCTAACAACGCAATATTCTAGTTAGCTCTAAATAGTCAATTTTAAATTAGATTGAGCTATTATCAGAGTTTACATTGGCACTGAAAGAGAGTACAATTATAATCTCTAAGGACATTTTTCATCCTGGTGCATTCTGGGATTGCCTTTCCTTCCTCCTCACAACGACCTCTCTTCTCTGGTGATGTGTGCACCAGGCGGGGCAATATGACTTCCCCTCCAGAAACTACTCGCAAGAAATCGTACCAATTAGCAAATCACAATTCAATGATCCAATCAGTTCCCAGTTGACAAAATCAATTTTTTTTTTTTCAAAACGCAGTTTTACACTGATGTCACAATAGGGAAGAAAACAGAAGTTGCACTTGCAACTTATGTTTCAGCAAAATCTAGTCATTTCAAATGGAATTCATGTGATTGGGAGTTTCATGTGAGGACAAAAGATTTCCTCATGCAGATTTCACAACGGGTTAAAGCTGGTTATGTGGATGCACTGCACTGAGTATGATCCACAGAAAGTTGCCTGGTTTGAAAGTGATTTCTGTGTGAGCTGTGCTTCCTACATCGCTATACTATTGACAGTAGGTGATGAACCTTTTTGGCTGCAAAATTCTGCCAAAATCTTATGAATGTAATGCGGTTTCTTAAGAGGTAGCATGATTTTGCTGTCTATTTTCGGAACCTGCTGAGTGCACTTATCTACCTTATGTGGTCTTGGTAGGAAAAGGAAGAATGAGAGATGGAACAACATTTGTTTCTCTTTTCTCATTTCAAAAGAAATCCAAACTGGGAATTTCGCATGAGGGCAAAGGTTCACCCACACAGATTTTGCATAGATTTCAAGTGGGTCAAGTCAAGTCAAGTCACCTTTATTTATATAGCGCTTTTACAATACAGATTGTGTCAAAGCACTTAACAGTATCAAATTGGAGGACAGAGTGTCAGTAATGTATAATGATAAGATTAAACACTCAATTTTCAGTTAAAGGCATTTCATTATTGAATTCAGAGATGTCATTGTCTAGCTCAGTTTAGTTTAAATAGTATCTGTGCAATCAAATCGGCGATAATCGCTAGAAATTAAGTTTCCCCAACTGAGCAAGCCAGAGGCGACAGCGGCAAGGAACCAAAACTCCCTCTGAGACAGAATGGAGAAAAAAAACCTTGGGAGAAACCAGGCTCAGTCGGGGGGCCAGTTCTCCTCTGACCAGACGAAACCCGCAGTTCAAAAGTTTATATTTCTATTTTAATTTTGTTGAAATTTCTAACAATAGTAGTATTATGTAGTTAGGTATTTTATTATATAAGGTCACATGAATTGATGGACCTTTTTGCCCACAAAAATTTGCTAATGTGACCACATTTGTGGAATTTAGACAAAACAAAGTATCTTCAAAAGGTAGGAAGTAGGGGCACAGTGTCCAACAATGTCCTTTGGGGGGCCTGATTGAGACTCCATAGCAAATCTGCACATTGGGTCCAGAATCACTAGTGACGCGCCACAGGTATGAAGATACAGAATGAAAGGTGGAGCTACAGCACAGCTCGACTAATTTAAAAACGGATGGCCTGAATTTGTATTTGTCTGAAACTGAATGTTGCTACAGACTGCATGCATCCCTGTTGTATTATTCTTGCCATTTAGTTAGGTAGTTTAAAGCTTTAAATGAGCAGCTGGTAACTGTGTGATAATCACACACATCATTAAAGCACCATTTAAGTGAGATATTAAGCATTTTGGATTATTCTCACGTCTTTGTGGTTACGTTTTAAGGACATTTGTCTAAATGAGGCTGCATATTGCTCGAACTGTTTGCCGTTTTAACATTTAATTTAACAGGAAGGATAATAACGAAGCAATGAGAAGAAAATAAGGCCCAAGGGCTGCCTGCATCAATGACTTCATGCAAACTCTCTTCTCTCTTCCATACCGTCTCTTCTGGATGTCACTGACACGTCTGCTCTGAAACGCACACCCGCAGAAACCAAACACAATGTAAGACCAAGTCTAGCGCGCAACATGGCTATGGTCTGTGGCTGGTTTTACCATGATCCTTGCCATGAACCACACTGAAAAATTGTTGCAGAAACAATTTGCATTTAGAAATTAGTTACATCATTACAAAGAAATGGCAAGTAGCACACTAATCTAAAGATTGAACTCAAATAGTGACTCAAGTGGTGTTTTCTTGTAAAACATGCTACAATAATCTTAAAAAAAATATTTTACAGTGTACTTGTCTACTTTAATACACTGATTAAAATTACACGGCTCTTGGGCCACTTCATTCTGTTTAATCCTTATTGTATAATGACCAACTGTATAACTGACTGTTTGATTTCCTGTACTGGTCTGTTTTTTTCTTACAAAATAGCATTTTTTTATTTTTTTTATTTGGTAAAGTAGCCGTGTAAAAGCAAGATAACGCACAGTTAACTGGTCATTACCACAAAATAAACCCCAACAGGGTGATTAAACATTATTTATCTGAGAGATTCATTCTTGCTAAGACTTGCTGTTTTACCAATCAGAGTTGAAAAAGCAGGCTTTGTTTGTTTACTTGCTTTCTCATTATCAGCTCAGCTAATCATGAGGATATTATGGGGTGTTAATTTGATAACAGAAACAACAACAACAATACTTTCTTCGAACCTCTCAATAGTAGCAGGGTACCACAACAGTGATTTTTTGTTAAGGATAGTTCCTTAAAAAAAGCACTGTGGTACCATGGTGGAGTACCTAATAATCAGATGATCATGGTATGGTATACTGATATACAGTGGCCTCAAAATCTATTTGAATACTTAAGTTACAATTGTGGAATTTAGTTTGTTTTGAATTCTAACAAAATATCAAGTGGCTTTTGCAAAGTATTATTATTATTTATTATTATTATTTATTTATTTATTTTTTTGTAGATGTTGATACTGCATGATTACCAAATTCATGTATTATGACCATCCAAAGTACTTACAACAATACCATGGTAGTATATTTCCTGGATAGGGCATGTTTACTAGAAACAAAATAATGGTATTGCTATAGAATACGTCCAAAACAACGCAAATCCTGGTGCTTGGTAGGTTTGATGCCAAAGCAATGCGTGAACATGGAATTTCAATGGTACAGTACCTAATACCCAAGAAAGCAATGATGGCGGTGTAGGATCAGAATGAATCAGACAAATTTAAGATTCGATCAGAACATCAAAACATGAGGAGCCGAAATTCCAGAGAGGCCCCAATGCAACAGGATCCCTAGCTCCAGCCCGTCTGAAGAAAGCCTAACCAACAAGCCTTTTCCAGAACAGCTTGCAACATTAAGACAAAAGAATACTTATTGATAAGTCCAATGCAGGAAGTCCAATGGACTGTCTTTTCCATATGTACCAAAAATCATCTTATGAGCAACTAATGATTTCTATGCATAACTGTAAATGTAACCCACACATTAGACTATCATGTTTTAATAACATATTATGTATGTCTTTTTAATAACTATTGAATGACTTTAAGGATTTATATTCGTGTTTGGTATGTATGAGTTTGAAAAATCATGCTTTAAACGTTTCTTCCAATCAATTCTTTGTCAGATGTATCATAGTCTTGTTACAGAAACCATGTCCAAAATTATATTCTACAAGAGCATGTAAAATTCGGACCATGTGACTGATACATGATTTATGGATTGGGAGGAGAAAAGAGCTAAGATCATATCTAATTGGTCAAGACACCTATTGGGACGGGTCCAGAAGCCGAGTTTAAAAACTCAGGACACCATCAAATCTTCCTCCTCTTCATTTTGCTCTTTTCTGTTTGCTTTTGCCACCGCGTTTTGACTCTTTGAGCATGCTCTGGCCTACATCCCAGCTGCTACTTAACACCACGATGATAAGAAAAACCACCTAGTCTTGTTACCTCAATTTATTATTTAACTTTAGTTTCTTTTCTTTCTGTTGAGTTTCGTGTTCAAAAGTTAAGTTTGCCGCAAAGTGCAGCTCCGACTGCACCAAACTTCAACTAGCAACGGACTCCGAAACCATCTTCAGCCAACGCCCAACGATTGGCTTCCCAAGACATCACTACAAACGACCACTGAACTGTCAGCCAATCAGCAACCTCGGGGAACCCCCTTTCTGCAAAGACTATGACAAAAGGGAATCCCTTAACACAGAGGCAACGCAAGCAAGTAACTTCCAGAATTTTGCTGAGCTGGTGCATTTAATACAAATTTTAGCCTCATTGAGAAACTCAATATGAGGGTCAATGAAGTGATTGATGGTTGTTCAGGTCTATGCAATTGCACATATTGCTATAAACTTGGGATTTCACATTTTCATTCTCTTAAACTCATCATTTCCTCACTTTCTCTCTTTCTGCAACTTGTATGAATGTGTGTGTTCATGTGTTAGATTAGCTTATGTCTTAGGTTTATATAAATAAAGTCTTATTTATATTGAAAAGAAAAGTATCTTTTGTTTTGTGCTTACAAGTTAATGTCTTAATCTGCCGATCTGTGTTTTCACTATATTTTGGATTTTAATATCCAGTGCAGAGTTGATGTTATACGGCTCGTTCAGTGAATCGCTGGCCGAATCAGTGATCAGCCGTGAAACAGTGATTCTGTTCAAATTCCCTATAAAATCATAAATGATTCCTTTGAGCTAAATTGACCTTGTTTCCTTACATTACATATTACCTTACAGCGGGAAAACAATGTTGTATTTCTATGGTATCAGAACAAGGCCGTAACCATGTCTTGAACATTGGGGGGACCAATTTTGTATGTATATATATACACACACACACACATATATATATATATATATATATATATATATATGTGTGTGTGTGTGTGTGTGTGTGTGTGTGTGTGTGTGTATATATATATATATATATATATATATATATATATATATATATATATATATATATATATATATATATATATATATATATATAAATAATTGGGGTTGCGATAGAGGCAATTTACATTACGTGAAAATAGCATTATTTTTAGTGATATGCTATTTACACAGTGCAAAATAGCTTTAGATTCTATTTATGTTAAAATAGCAGGATATTCTGCCAATTACTTATTGCAAATAGTGGCAATTATCTGCACCTCAGCATTGTAATACATTATAAAACAGTATGCAATAACTTATTGAATGTAATTTTTTAAATTTTATTTCAAATTATTAAATAGATTGGGACAAAAGCCCTCCCTACACCTACCCTAACCGATACTTTATTTACAACTTTTTTAATAATTTCCTTCATTTTTATTAAAAAATAAATGCTTTTCTGATGTGATTTGAAATTTGAAAAGGGAGAAAAAAGTACTTACCAGCCGCCTTCTCTCCTCTTCCATGGTGTTCAGCAACTGGGAAAACTCTTTGAAGGACTGAGCTGGAGAAGAAAAACAGAGTTATTAATCCATTTGCATTTGCTGGTTAAAGTTCAGACTTATAATAATAACTTGATTCATGTGGGTCAATAGAAATGCTGTTAAGTAAATGCGGTTAGCATTGATTTATTGCCACAGCTACTTATATAAATGATTCAGCATTTAATAAGAATGCAGAATGAACAATGGACTTTATTCTTTGAATTTAAATCAATATGGAACAGTTAAGAAAGACCTTCCTCCAATTTTGGTCACCTAAAAGGTATGAAATATCTATGTTCAATAATGTATCTACAACAGACAGAGCACTTAAAGGCTTCTAGGTGCTGCTGATAGGCTTCAGGCACTAAAGTTTAATGTAAAATTAAAATTCTATATATTTCAGGCTACAAACTTTTACATTTCCTCTCATCCAAGAAATCAGCTGAAAATACCATGTTAATAATCAGTCTGGAGCAGCAGGATAATGACATCATGACAATGCATAACATAGTATAAGTTAGGGCTGCACAATGTGGTAGATAGATAGATAGATAGATAGATAGATAGATAGATAGATAGATAGATAGATAGATAGATAGATAGATAGATAGATTTATTCATAATTTATACTAACATCATGATTTTATTTCCTGCAATTAATATTTTGATATGAAAAAATACAGGAATTTTCACCAGATTACTCGAATAGCTATCTTCCACTTGAGTTTTCATAGGCCACACTCCCACTGTTTTTGACCAATTCTACTATAAAATAATAATAATAATTGTAATTTACTGATTATAATACTGGAATTATTGTCATATTACTGAATAAAAATATTAAATAAAATATGAAACAATGTAATACTGTAAAATAAATATAATTTCTTCATTTTCAAATGGTAAAGCATCAAAAGTTTATTTTGATGGACTGCTGGCAAAAAACAAAACAAAACAAAAAACAACAGTGCTGGTTTTAGAATGAAGCTTGGCTCTGTGTTCATGTCCACACATTCAGCATATTATCAGCGTCTCAGAACGGTTCGATTCACAGTAAATGAACCAAGCCATTCTCAGACGCTGAAGCACTGTATCATGAACTACTTTTTTGTTTGTAATTTCACAGCTGTAATACCATAACATGTTACTGAAGTTGGAAAGCGCCGCTTTTCTATGACGAATGTGCTGAATCTGCTGATGTATTACAATCACTAAGTGATAGAGAAGGGGAGGGGGAGGCCAGGGGAGAGCTGAGCTCTTGTGTCTCCGTTGGTTAAAAAAAAATTAGCCAATTACCATCGAGTGTTCACTTTCAACGCTGAGGAGTGTTGAGAAAAGAAACCTCGCAGGGGAAGTTAGCCTCCCTTCTGGTATATCAACCAATCATTGTAGAGACGTAAATTACGTGATACTAGGCTTGTTTGAGATGCGCCTCGCCTCGCCTGAAATGTAGGCGAGAGTAGGCGGCTGCAGTGAGGGGAGGAGTGAAATAAGCGCAGTCAAGACGGACAGTTCTGCCCTCTCAAAGTAGAACGAGATCAAACGAGATCAAAGGCAGATATCGCGTTATTCTCACTCATATGCTGTGCTGCTGATAAACATGATATAATTTCAGTTCTGTTGCTTTTATATGAATATAAATATGATGAACAAGACACTCAAAGTGCTTGCTATTTAATTCCATACGAAAGGCGTATTTATCCTCCATTTTAATTTTAATTCAAACATGTATTTTAGATTTTTATAGAAAATATGACAACAATCACATATCTCACACAGAGATCGCACTGTCAGTGTTTGGGAATATTCATGCACAATTTAAATACATAATAGCATGAAATCAGATTAAAAAAATAAAACATTTTAGAAGAGAACGCAGCATCACGGTTGTCTGAACCAATGAGCATTAATCTTTGTCGTCAGTCAGTCGTTTCCCATCATGCTTTTGATCAGCGCAGTCGGTGGAGAGCAACTGCGCGCGACTGCTCAATCCGACACAGCCGCCTCGCCGTCGCGAGAGTTTTTTGGCACACGTCAGCATGACATCAGAGCAAGGCGGACGTAACTCGGACACTTTTCTAACCGGCATGCATCTCGCGGTGATCACCGGTGATCGGTTCTGCGCAGATTTTGCTCATCTCAAACAAGCCTATTAGTTTAGGGCTGCAGCAATTCGTCGACGTCATCGATTACGTCGATTATGAAAATACATCGATTAGCATGGAATGCGTCGACGCTTCACACCTTTAGCCACGCCCAGTGCACGAGCCTGCAGTTATCCCTACTTAAGACTGTTTTTCTGCCATGTTGAACACAAAACAAGACTCTAGCAGAAGGTAAAGGCTAGCATGGCAACATCACTTCATAGAGTTGCGTTCATAGAGCATTTTATTATTATACGACCGTCAGAACCGCATATATCCGAACTTGCATTCAAAGCTGCGCTGAATGAACGGAACAGCACGGGACATCAAGTTGCCTATATAATCATGACAGGTTTAATTCACCCACAGAGACAAGAGAAGGAGAAATGATTCGTGTTCATTTGAAGATCCACTGGAGTTGCCGTCAGTGCCGTGGGCGCGATCCCGCGAGTTTTGAGACACGCGCACCAAACGCGCTCTCTGCACTCGCTAACAAAGCATTTAAAGTCACAGTTAGTCGTTTAACTGTGATGAATTGGACAAGCCTCGACTGGGCTCATTTATTTAAAAATGGGCTGTCAACTGTGATGAAACTTCCTGGTGTTATGACTCCATTTTTTATTCTGTCGCTAGTGTCCTGAATGCGGTTGTGACTTCAGCTGTTCATTCATACAGATATTCAAGCAGATGTTTTAATCTGCTGAATTAATAAAACATTTCAAGTCTCTCATCTGTAAGCAACTGCTGTCAGTCCCAAAACAGTAACTGTGAATGCAGCCATAATGTGCATTTCTATTGATTGTATCACTGCCCTGTAATTCTTTCTCTCTTTCTTTCTTATTATTATTTCTTTCTTGCTTCCTTGGTTTCTTTTTCTTTTTTTTATTAATTATTGTTATTATTTTTCTTTTTCTTCTTTTTTTATTAATTATTTTCTTTCTTTCTTTAATTTTTATTAATTATTTATTGTTATTATTATTTCTTTCTTTTTCTCTTTTCTTGTTATTATTTTCTTTCTTTGTTGTTATTTATTTTTTGTAAAGTATTAATTATGAGAAAATGTTTGAATAAATAGTAAAAGATTAATAGCAGAAGTTATTGTTACTATTTCCTGTTAGTTTAAAGAATTCATCAACTGATAAGAAAATAACAAATAGATTAATTGAAAAATAATCAATAGATTAGTCGACAATAAAAATAATCGTTAGCTGCAGCCCTATATTAGTTTGAACGTCTCCCGCTGCGCTGATAATGTACCAATTACTTACAACCTGAATTCTGGAATGTTGGGGCGTTTTTTAAATTTGAATAAAATAAAGACTAAAAGACATTCAAATCACATGAGCCAATATTTTATTCACAATAGAACATAGAGAATATAACAAATGTTTAAACGGAGAAATTTCACACTTTTATCCACTAAATGAGCTCATTTCAAATTTGATGCCTGTTACAGGTCTCAAAAAAGTTGGCACAGGGGCAACAAAGGGCTGAAAAAGCAAGGGATTTTGAAAAGATTCAGCTGGGAGAACATCTAGCAACTAATTATGTTAATTGACATCAGGTCTGTAACATGATTAGCTATAAAAGGGATGTCTTAGAGAGGCAGAGTCTCTCAGAATTAAAGATGGGCAGAGGCTCTCCAATCTGTGAAAGAGTGCATAAAAAGATTGTGGAATACTTTAAAAACAACGTTCCTCAATGTCAGATTGCAAAGACTTTGCAAATCTCATCATCTACAGTGCATAGCATCATCAAAAGTTTCAGAGAAACTGGAGAAATCTCTGTGTGTAAGGGACAAGGCCGAAGTCCTTTGTTGGATGCCCGTGGTCTTCAGGCCATCAGATGACACTGCATCACTCATCGGCATGATTCTGTCATTGACATTACTAAATGGGCCCAGGAATACTTCCAGAAACCACTGTCGGTAAACACAATTCGCCATGCCATCTGCAGATGCCAACTAAAGCTCTATCATGCAAAAAGGATGTGAACATGGTCCAGAAGTGCCGTCATGTCCTGTGGGCCAAGGCTTATTTAAAATGGACTGTTTCAAAGTGGAAAAGTGTTCTATGGTCAGACGAGTCCAAATTTGACATTATTTGTGGAAATCACGGAAGCCGTGTCGTCCGGGATAAAGAGGAGGGAGACCTTCCAGCGTGTCATCAGAGTTCAGTTCAAAAGCCAGCATCGCTGATGGTATGGGGGTGCATAAGTGTATACGGTATGGGCAGCATGCATGTTTTGGAAGGCACTATGAATGCTGAAAGGTATATAGTATAAAGGTTTTAGAGCAACATATGCTCCCCTCCAGATGACATGTATTTCAGCAGGACAATGCAAAACTGCATACTGCAGCTATTACAACAGCATGGCTTCGTAGTGCTGAATTGCCTGCAGTCCAGATCTTTCACCTATAGAGAACATTTGGTGCATCATTATACGAAAAATACGTCAAAGATGACCACAAACTCTTCAGCAGCTAGAAACCTAAATCAGGCAAGAATGGGACCAAATTCCTACACCAAAACTCCAGAAACTCATAACCTCGATGCCCAGAAGTCTTCAAATTATTTTGAAAAGGGGAGATGCTACACCATGGTAAACATGCCCCCGTCCCAACTATTTTGAGACCTGTAGCAGGCATCAAATTTGAAATGAGCTCATTTTGTGCATAAAATTGCAAAATTTCTCAGTATAAACATTTATTATGTTATTTATTTTCTATTGTGAATAAAATATTGGCTCATGTGATTTGAAATTCCTTTAGTTTTCATTTTATTCAAATTTAAAAAAAACATCCCAACATTTACGGAATTCGGGTTGTATGATGAGTAGCGATATTGAATATTTTATCGCCAACAGATTTACCAAGCTGTCATTCAAACAGTATATATACAAATTTAAAAAAAAAAGGGAGAACACGCCTAAGCTGGATATAGGTCACAGCAGTCGGCTTAATTAAATAGCACAACAGGCAGGTAACACAGACTTTTAAGAAGGGATGGAAGTTTGCTTCAAATGATAGGCCAGGTAAATTAAATTATATTATCTTGCTGTATGTGTGTGTCGTTTTCTGACTAAAAGCAACCTAAAAGCCATTTTAAAACGGTTAAGCAAATAATAATAATAATAATAATAATAATAATAATAATTGGCAGGGATCCCCAAACCAATACAATTAGTGTTCCTCTTCTATTTTAAAACCCACAAGCTGCCACTGCCAGCAAGGGCTAACAAACGAAGCCCTGACCCAAGGGGCAACCGCTGCATTGAAGGTAGTTCAATCCCAAATAGGGGTGACCTGTGACCTGGAAATTACTTTAATTCCCACAGTCCCTGCTAAGTACTTGAGCTAAGTACTTAACCAAAAGGTTACACCAGAAACACTGAGCCTACAATTAGGCCCAATCCCATTTCTACCCCTTAGCCGTGTCTCGATTCCCTTTTGGTTGGAGGGGTAGGGGTAGGAGAAGGGCCAGATAGCTCTTCAAACAAAGATTTTTCGGGACCACACTACAAATGAAGGGGTATGAATTATCTCAGCATAAACCGGCTACAGCATCAACATGGCTGCCCGAGCGAACAAAAAGACACATAAATGTAAGCATTATTGGCATTAATAAAGATTTTAATGAAAAGTAATAATTTGTTGTATGTTACATTCAATCGTGAGTTCATGTTTACAGTCATGTTATTCAAAGAAATGTTTGCAAAAAATTTGCTAACGTCATATCATTACAGACTGCACGATAGTGCCACAACATATTTACATGACTGATCAGGGCGATAACCACCATAGACATTGTGAGGGCTAATACCCCCAATAATTAGAATTCGCTAAACTTTTTTCTCAAATACCTATTGCCAATTCGAGACAATTCGATTTGCAATGAGTGAGTTTACTTCAAAAACAGCGCTATACATCACTAGTTGTCCGCGACAAACAACGTTGATCTGCCATGGTACAAGTCCTTGCGAAAATTGAAAGAATGCCACCTTCTCCTGTTCTGTTGTCTCCTTTTTGTAGTTTTAAATAATGATTTAATGATTTGATATTTATTTGCTGCCATCACGGCTATGCTTCTCCGAAGAGGCACTTCTTCCTCGGCTTTTGCCGTGGTACTGCGGGTTACACAAGCAACATGCCCGTGGACACTGCAGACTAGCGGTCTGCATGTGTACTGCACGTAGACATGGACAACGACAAGAAGTATAAATGAAAACTTACGCATAGCCTATGGCGTAAAGACTACGGCATAGGTCCGACGCAGAAGTATAAATCAGCCTTAAAGGGATAGTTCACCCAAAAATGAAAATTCTGTCATCATTTACTCACCCTCAAGTAGTTCCAAACCTGTATGAATGTCTTTGTTCTGCTGAACACAAAGGAAGATATTCTGAAGAATGTGGGAAACAGAGCAGTTCTAGGGCACCATCGACTTCCATAGTATTTTTTTTTCCCTACTATGGAAGTCAATGGTGCCCCAAAACAGCCTGCTTACAAACTTTCTTCAAAATATCTTCCTTTGTGTTCGGTAGAACAAAGAAATTCATACAGGTTCGGAACTACTTGAAGGTGAGTAAATGATGACAGAATTTAAATTTGTGGGTGAACTATCCCTTTAAGGCTCTAATGCACACCAGTATAGTTGTGTGTATTGTAGGAGCTAGACGACGTGTAACGGTATAGTAGGGGTGTGCCAATTCTTAGGGGAACATTTTCACCCCTACCCCCTTGACACTCTGTTTCAAGGGACAAGGGGAAGGGGTATAAAATAGAATTTTAGTGTATTATGAGCTACATGGGAGAAAATGTTTATATATATATATATATATATATATACTTGCAAAATAGCAGGGTGTTCAAATACTTATTTTCCTCACTGTATATACATACATACACACACACAATAACATGTAGGAGTTTGAGCCCATTCCTTAGTGCAGAACCACTTAAACTCTGTGATGTTGGTGGGTTTCCTCCTATGAACTGCTTGCTTAGGTCCTTCCACAACATTTTAATTGGATTAAGGTCTGGACTTTGACTCAGCCATTCCAAAACATTAACTTTGTTCTTCTTTAACCATTTTTTGGTAGAATGACTTGTGTGCTTGGGGTTGTTGTCTTACAGATGTCCTCACGTTTTCCTTTAGAATTTGCTGGTATAATTTAGAATTCATTGTTCCATCAATGATGGCAGGCTGTCCTGGCCAAGACGCAGCAAAACAGGCCCAAGCCATGGTACCACCACTATGTTTCACAGATGGGATAAGATTTTTAAGCTGGAATGCAGTGTGTTCTTTTCTCCGAACATAACAGCTTCTCATTTAAACCAATAAGTTCTATTTTGGTTTCATCCATCCATTAAACCTTTCTCCAATAGCTTGTCCACATGATCTTTAGCAAGCAATTTTTTTTGGAGAACAGTGGCTTTCTTATTGCAACTCTGCCATGCACACCATGGTTGCTCAGTGTTCTCTTGATGGTGGGCTCATGAACATTAACATCAGCCAATGTGAGAAAGGCCTTTAGTTGCTTAGAAGTTACCCTGGGAACTTTTGCAACTTCGCAGACTATTACACGTTCTGCTTTGGAGTGATCTTTGTTGGTCGACCACTTCTCGGGAAGGTAACAGTGGTCTTGAATTTGTACACGATCTGTCTGACTGTGCATTTGTGGAGTCCAAACTCTTTAGAGATGATTTTGTAACCTTTTCTAGCCTGATGAGCAACATCAACTCTTTTTCTGAGGTCCTCAGTAATCTCCTTTGTTCGTGATATGATTCACTTCCACAAACATGATCAGACTTTGATAGATCCATGTTCTTTGAATAAAACAGGTCACGTACTGACATTTGATAGTCATTGCACTGACTGAAAACACCTCTGCACAGATGGACCTTAATTTCACCTTTAAATTAACTGCTAATCCAAGAGATTCACATACTTTTGCCACTCACAGATATGCAATATTAGATCATTTTCCTGAATAAATAAATGACAAAGAAAATATGTTTGTCTAATTTTTGATTGGGTTCTCTTTGTTATTTATATATATATATATATATATATATATATATATATATATATATATATATATATATATATATATAACCTTATTATATAGTCTATATTACCTTAAAGTCAAGTCTTTAGTAATGAAATGCACCGTAACACTGTTACTGCTCGAATAATTTCCATGCGCCAATTTGAAGTAGGCTACATTCATATATACGCTTTCAAACATTTCCGCATGTAGCGTGCCACAGTTGCCAGGTTTTTACAACAAAACTAGCCCAATTGTGTTTCGAGGGGGGTCCACGAGTAAAAAATAAAAATAAAAATAACGCATTCTGGAGGGTAAAATACACGTTTTTTGGAGGGGTTCCCCTGGTAAGATTCGCATTTCAGGGGCTAAATATCACATTGTTCGAGGCAAACCGCGGACTTGGCAACACTGTCTAAGCGTGCCAACTTGATGCTTCCTCTGAAGACTGCTTAGATGTGTTCGACTTGAAGCAGCGCTGCTAGACCTATCGGTGTGTGTCAAAGTACTGTGAGAGCTTTAAGAGAGCGGTGGACGTCTTCTTGTGCTTTCTCTCGCCGTACTTTGATGCCATACATCGATCGGTCGTCAAGCCGAACACACCTCTTTACTCTCGCGTGTCACGTGACAATGTAATCGCAACCTCTGCGGTTGAAAATTCGCGTTATTTTAAAATTCATATCTCGGTATTTTTTGGCTGATGTGCCGTATATACGGTATATATCTCGGTATTTTGTATTTGGATTAAACAAATAAAGTGAATGTAAGCATGAAGGCATATATTATGTGCAAAAAGGGTTCAAATCACATTACATTCTAACATTGCAATCTGAAAAAAAATATAATGCTTTTAAAGCAGAAGTTAAATTTACTACACTAAAAATGAAAATAATAAAAAAGCACAGACTAATTGAGTAAAAAGGCTATTTTGATTACCCCATTACACTTTACAGTTAGTGCTATCATACAAATACACTTACTTGTCGGTTTAAAATTCTACATATGTCACATTTATTTTCCAACTACAAATATTTCAGCAAAATGTATATTTTAGTCAGTCATTGCGCTCTTATTTCATTGAGCTCCGTCTGTTTGGCGCGCTCGTTCTAAATGGTCTGTGAAGTTTAGCGGAGAATCGCAAAGCAAAAGCTCACGCACTTCTGACTGCAAAATGGAAATATTTCCATGGCTTTCTAACATTTACAGATGGAGAATATACCTGTGAAATGTAAGTTATGCGTTAAGGACAACAGCACGTCTCTGTCAGCGACACATGCAGCCTTTCTGTCAGAGCCTCTTTAAACTGAAACTATAAAGTATTGGCTACTATATCTTACGATTTTTTTAAAGCCCTTCATATAAAGCCTGATACATGTAGAACAAATTGTATTATGCACTTTCTCCGCAGCAGTTCAGTCTGTGTCCTCCCTAGATATTTTTTCAGATGCGCTTGTATCAACCTACTTATATCGATATTAACGGTATTGCTTCATACCGTATCGCTTATAAAGAATATATCGATATATCGTACAAACTCGATATACCGCCCAGCCCTATTCAGCCCTAATTGGCACTACCCTCTTTCTCTTGCTGTAACACAATGGCAGCTTGCGATTGCTCAGAACGGCGTCTGTGAGCCACTGATGGCTTCATCACTTCATTTAAACAGGCTGTGGATGAGGGACAGCTGCTGTCTCTGCCTGGATGGACTTTACCTCCATTTGAGCTTGGACACTTGGTCAAGTTCAGCTTGCCAACTCTATAAACACAATTATCAAACCATCAGTCCAGATAGCCTGTCCACTCTCTTTGTGTCCATTTGCGCTCCTTGGCTTTTAGCAACTATGGACAGCTGAACGCAAGACTGCCATGTCCCAGAAGACTCCAAAAACACCACCGACTCCAGACATGCACACAACACGCTCACTGTTAGGGCTGGGCAATATTATTTTTCAAGCTATAGTGATAATTTCTTTTGATGATTAATTAAAGAGGACCTATTAAATGTAATATGCAATAAACAAACAGACAACCAAACAAACAAACAAACAAATAAATAAATACTTTAGAATTTTTCACAATGTAAAAATAGATGAAAGAGCAGTATTTACCTATATATTATATTTTAAGATTTTAATACATAGAAAATGCCACACATGCTTTAGCACAACAATGTAAACAAATGTAGTCAATGAAATGGACAATGTGAACTGATTCACAGATATGAACAAACCACACCAACTTTAAAAACAAGGAATGATTGTGAAACCCGTTTAATGACAGTCTTTAGGGACTTTAATGGCCAATTTAAACATGGCAATATTAATAGTTATGACTGATTGATGGATTTATTTATTTATTTTAATATTATTATTATTATTTTGGTTACAAATATTGTCAATTATTATTTCATATATTTCCCATCCCTACTCTCGCTCTGCGTGTGTGTGTGTGTGTGTGTGTGTGTGTGTATGTTCATGTGAATGTACTTACCAATAGTTTTGGTGGCAAAATTAACCCCAATGTGATCCTACATTTAAATATTATTTTTTGTTTTGTTTGTTTTTTTAAATGAAAATGAAAATTACAAAAAAAAAAAAAAGATTGATTGATTGAAAAATAATTGATTGATTGACTGACTGACTGATTGATTTTATTTATTATTTGTTTTATTTATTTTTTGTTACAAAAACTGTCAATTAATATTTAATATATTTCCCATCCATAATCACTGCGTATGTGTTCATGTTTATGTACTTACCAATAGTTTTGGTGACAAAATTGACCCCAAAGTGATCCTACATTTAGATTTACTTTTTTTACTTTTTTTTTTTAATGAAAATTAAAATAGAAAAAAAAAAGAGATAGATAGATAGATAGATAGATAGATAGATAGATAGATAGATAGATAGACAGACAGATAGACAGATAGATAGATAAACATATTAGTTATTATTTATTCATTCGTACATTCATTCATTTATTCAAATATCTTCAAATCTGATAAAACCTTCCTTTGGGGGAATTTATTAATACCTTCATTTGGAATTTAGAAAAAAAGCGTTAAAATGATATAAATAAAAAAAACAAACAAATAAATTAGAGTTGTACTCATAGAGAAACAAATAGAAATCGTGTATTTATTTATCAGACAGTTATTGCAAGAATGAGAAACTACGAAAAGATAAAAAGATGAGAACATAAAACGAGAGTGAGAGAGTGAGAGAGATTTGATGTGGAAGATAAGAGCAGAAGCTGTGGATAAATGTCTCTGTTGAACTATATGAGGTACTTAAGGCAGGATGTAGCGGCTAAAAGGGGTTAGAGCGTATGTATCATTCACAGGTTAATAGAGAGAATGACAGAAGTGATGAGTCATTCTGTGAAATGGGCTTTTGGCTCAGGACTGAAGAGATCTGACGTACATACATTTGAGAAGGACTGATGAGAGAGGCAGACAAGGAATCGCCCTCTCATTTAAAAACCCCTAATGCACCATCCATAAATCAAGACCGGTCGCACACGACTGTGCTTCAACAAGACATTGCTTTAAAACCTCATGAAATCACTTGATAAGTATTTTTACTTGCAATATTTTCTATTGAAACAGGAAGCTTAGGCAAGACGGTTCTTTCTTTTTTTTTCAATTTTATTTGATTAATTAATTATTTTTTTAATAGCTAGGCTTTAGTTACATCATAACCATGTTTTTTGTCTATTAAAACACTTGAACACAATTTCTACAATGAGCAGATTTCTCATTTTTGTATTAAGAATCATTTTGATATAAAACATGGTGAAACCTGCAAGGTCAATAATCCTCATAAAAATATCTAATTTGACCAGTCTGATGAAAATTAAAAGAAAAATAATAATAATCTAGAAAATAACTATTCAAGTAGTAAGGAAAATGTGGCATACATTTTTACTTAAGGGTTACACCAAATAAAATTGATATTTAATATATAATATTCTATTAATTCTACACATGAAATTTATATTTATTATATAAAACTGATATTTGTAAATGTACTAAAGTACTGATTCAAAGAAAATATGGTATTATTATTTTTAGATTCAATATATAATTTTATATTCATTCTATCTATTAAACATATGTTTAATAGATAAATGAAATTTGGAAATAAAAATATGAACTTTTATCTTGAAAAATTATTTAAAACATTCTTGTAAATAATAATTCAAGAAAATGTTTAATTATTATTATTTATTTTTTATAAATATTTTAGTAATGGATGGTTACACCACATGACAATTTTAGACTCATTTTATACAGTTTCCTACAATGTCATTCTACAAATTGACATCATGACAAAATATCTCTGTTAAGACAATGGGAAAGTCAGAGCCCCGAAGAGCAACAAAGAGAGAAAAGGTCAGAAAGTATGAGCGGCAACAGTCATCTGCCCATCACGGTTGAAGAGAAACAGTCTTGTACTTTTAGGACAATTAATATTTCTATAGCTACATCAATCTTTCTGTGAGATTGATTTCAGGATAACTGGTGTGGATTGTGAATGTCACAGCAGGAAGTCATGGAATGAAATCGATAGGAGGTCAGGTGACCCTGTCTGTACTCCCAGACAGACTGCTGATGCGACGCAGACTGCTTGGAGCTTCAAAGTAGATTGCAGCTCAGCTACATCAAGATTCTAGTCCCACAGCACACGAGGGGTCCGGTCAAGTCACTCCGAAAGCTCACTTTCATTGATGACCAGATTGATTCCACAAGACAATTACATTTTTCTTCAGTGAGTGTAATCTTACCCTTTTAGAGCTGGGACACTATGAGAGCACAACAGAAACACCAGACACTTTGAAAACTTTCCATGAAGACATAGATAGATGAGAACTTTTTACTACTGGTCAACTGATTTGGCGTTTCAATGATCGATACCAACGACAACATTAACTAGAAGGCAAAGAATAACTGTTGGCTCGATATATAATTGGTATTTTTTTAAAGTTGTGAATTTATAAATAAAGTTTGTATTTTATTTAAATAATAATAATAATATTTTATTTAAAAATTATATAACAAATATGCTTGATCATAGGCTGGCGATTTTGTGGTATTCTGATACTCAATCTTTATTGTCTTGAAACTTTGAATGATATGCTTCATATTATATGAATGGAGGGTATATGTTCTTCTGAGCCCAACTCATATTGTACATTTCAAACTATGTGGCAGCACTTTTTGTATTTCCTTAAGTCTGCACAATGAACTCTTATGTAAAGTTCTCCCCATAACAAATATTTTAACCTTTTCCCCCTATATTTTGCCTATGCAAGCCCTATTTTGTTATTATTATTGTTTATGCTTTGTTTATACTCCTTGCTTTGTTAAAGTAATTAAGTAAACTAATATACAATACTAATACAGTGTGTGTGTGTGTGTGTGCGCGTTTTTGTGAAAAGTCAGGACATAGATTTGTATAATGACAAAGGTATGACATAGGTAGACTATGGTAGAAGGTGACTTTTCAGGACATTGGCCCATGTCCCCACTTTTCAAAACGCTTATAAATCATACAGAGTGAGGTTTTTTGGGGGAAAGTTGAAATGAACAGTCTCCTGTGCACCCCTCTCCTGGGGTAGGTTTAGGTGTAGGGTTGGTGTAGGGCAATAGCACATACAGTAAGTACAGTATAAAAACCATTACTCCTATGGAATGTCCCCACTTTTCACAAAAATGAACATGTGTGTGTGTGTGTGTGCACGTTTTTGTAACAAATGAGGACATAAATTTATATAATGACAAGGGTATAACATAGGTAGGTATTACAAGGAGAAGGTGACTTTTCAGGACATTACCCCATGTCCCCACTTTTCAAAACGCTTATAAATCACAGAGAATGGAGTCTCCACTTTTCACAAAAACAATCGTGTGTGTGTGTGTGTGTGTGTGTGTAAACTAACACACACACACACACACACACACACATATATGGGCTATTTTACAGAATTGGTGCAAACTGCTGTCCAACAAACAAAAAACACATTTAAAAAGCATTTAAGTATTCAAATTTTAACTGTTTATTAAGATCCTTCTATTATCTATTGAAACCCACAATAATATTTAAAATATTAGTAAGCTTAATATATATTAACATACAGTATATTATCAATTCATTGGGTAATTTCAATTGGGAGGTGGCTATCACGAACCCTAACCCCTAAATTTCAACTTATGAAAATGATATTGAAATAATTTTTTTGTATTTTTTTCCATTGTTGCTTTTAAACGTATCTT
The DNA here is from genome assembly GCF_012432095.1 of Onychostoma macrolepis. Taxonomy (NCBI): domain Eukaryota; kingdom Metazoa; phylum Chordata; class Actinopteri; order Cypriniformes; family Cyprinidae; genus Onychostoma; species Onychostoma macrolepis. The sequence continues at coordinate 26,899,370 of NC_081172.1, forward strand.
TTTGATTATTTTAAAAAGTAGAATTCCAAAAAATATTTATTTTATATTTTCTTTGTAAATTATGAAACTTTATTTAACAAAAAGTGTCCCGAATTTTTCATGTCACTACTGAAACAGTGTATGTTTTAGTCCATTGGCTGAGACTGATTTTAACCACACCCCTAAATTTATGATCAGGAAATATTCCTGTGTCCCCCTCTCTCTCATAACTACATGGTGAGTAGATTTTTGAGGTAAATGTGTTCAAAATTCGGAGAAATCTGTGTGTAACTATAAGGAACGTCACTACCGGACAACTTTTTTCTGAATTAAGCACACTTTTTGGGGAGTTATTCCATAACATTTAATTTTTATATGTGTACACCTGTTCAGAAGTGTGCTACCTAACCATGTGCTGATTAGCATCTTTGACCTAGGTTCAAAAGTATCTAAAATTGTCACTACCGAAACATTATTTGGTGGCGTTTCAGGAGTGACATCTTTGTTTTTTTGGGTGTTATTCCATAAAATTGACACTACCAAAACAGTCACATGTCATCATTGTTTCAGTAGTGACAAAAGGGAACACATAATCCTCATATTTGGGGAAAAAATAAAAAAAATTAAAAAATTGTAGTACAGTTATGTATTTTAGTATGTTTAAGTAGTGTTTTATTACACAAGTTAAAATGTGATGCGGTTGCTACCAAAGCATTACTGTCACTACCGAAAATGCAGTCACTACCGAAACATGAGATGTTTTGTAAAAAATAAAATACACTGAATTATTAACTAAGATGTTATGATAGTTTTTGGTTCAATGTATATTCAAACTAATGAATCCTTAACTTTGAAATCAGTATGCGTTTTGCCTTTTATACAATTTTTTTTATATAAGTTTAATATTAAAAATTGGTGTATTAAATATATTTTAAATACATATATTATATATTAAAATGTTTAATAATTCATTTTTCATACATTATTTTGTTTAGTTCAGATTCGTGGGAGAAACATGATCTCTATTTAAAAAAAATAAAATAAAAATCTGGATTATCAATCGTGCAGCTCTAACATATATATATTAGTGGGGGAAATTATTCGATCCCCTGCTGATTTTGTACATTTGCCCACTGACAAAGAAATGATCAGTCTATAATTTTAATGGTAGGTTTATTTGAACAGTGAGAGACAGAATAGCAGCAAAAAAATCAAGAAAATTATAAATTGATTTGCATTTTAATAAGTCAAATAAGTATTTTACCCCTTCACAAAACATGACTTAGTACTTGGTGGCAAAACCCTTGTTGGCAATCACAGAGGTCAGACGTTTCTTGCAGTTGGCCACCAGGTTTGCAAACGTGCTGTCAAACGATTAATACCGATTAATCACATCCAAAATAAACGTTTTTGTTTACATAATATATCTGTGTGTACTGTGTTTATTTATTATGTATATATTAGTGTTGTCAAAAGACCCGGTACTTCGGTACCAAGTCGGTACTAAAAAACATCACGGTACAAGGTTTTTTTAAGTACCGGTGGTACGGAGTATCCGGTCAACCCAGTTCTTGACGCGTACGGCCGTATGATTTCCGCAATGCAGAAAACACGGACGGAATCTCGGAATCCAGTTAGAAAAACGGAATTTACAGTTTAGCACGGAATGTCACGGAATTTGTCAAAGTTTGGATGAATTAATCAAAAGTAGGTCATTACACTTAAATCAAAGCGCGACATGGACAAGTATCTGTAAATATTAAGCCGCAAAAGTCAATTCAGATATGAATCCCGCATGTTCTCCGAGTCTCTATGTGAATGGCAGAGACGCACGTTTTTTTTTTTTTACTACACACACTGAAGCGTGCGGTGATTTCAGCATCTGCCGTCTCAATGAGGACATAAATACATAAACAACATCATGACACTTCACGAGCATTTAACCGTTTCATTTGAGTAAAACCAGCGTCATATCATATAGCTACACACAGAAATGTATAGGTATTCACGGCAACCCGTCAAAATAAAAGTGTATCTTAAAGACATCGTGCCAGTAATGGACAGTAATAAAATATATTACTATTATTTAGTAGAATGTATGTGATACTATTACTACTGTTAAAAAAAAAATTATATTTGTTTTTAAAGAAATAATCACACAATATTTCTTCCATATTTTTATTTTAATAGTAAATCCCCTTTATTTACCAAAAATAAAATTAATTAATTAATTAAAAGGCAAATTAAATTTTGGTGAAACTTCACTGTTTACTGTTTTTCATACTTTTCTTACTCGCGGAAAAACTTGAAACACAATTTAAATAAGTATAAAGAATGGCATTGATTTTTGTACATTTTATTTTTGTTTGACTTTATTATTAAAAATAGTGTTATGGTACGAAATTGGTACCGAGAACCGTGGATTTTCACTTGGTACCGTGACAACACTAGTATATATAAATACACACACACATACAGTATATAGTTTGAAAATATTTACATGTATATACATTTATATATTTATATTATTATATTTTATATTATATATAAATATATTTAATATATAAACATAACATTTTTCATAAATATTTACATGCATGTGTTTGTATTTATATATACATAAATATACACAGTACACACTCATTTATTATGTAAACAAAAACTTTTATTTTGGATGCGATTAATCGTGATTAATTGTTTGACAGCACTAATATATATATATATATATATATTGGAGTATTATATGGAGTAATATATAAGTATTGTAGTGCCTACCATTTTTGTTCACAATATGTAAAGGACTTTGAACAAAATGCTGGATTCATGTCAAGAGATGGCATTAACATGCAGCCACAGGTTTCATCAACATTCACTTGTCCATGGAATGCAAACCAAAATCATCTGCGACATTACACATGTAAATCAATAGCCGTAGCCCTATCATTTCCTACCTATCAACGTTTCTGTCCATTAAAGCGGTCCATTAGCTAAACATCCGTAAAGATGCCTTTGTGCTGCTACCTCCCAAAACATCCCCGCTGTGGCCGGCTCACCCAACATTCCTTTTAATCATACAAATAGGGGGAAAACTGCAAAAATTCACCCCATTCCTATTTGGCGACCAGACGGGGATAGAAAAAAGCCAAGTTGAACTCCATTATGAGCTTGCTTTACCACACCTCAACACATTTAATTAGATTTTTCCCCATCAGATTGCTTGGGAAAAGAAGAGGAAAAGGTAGCAGGCTAAATGACAGGTTGCTTGTGCGATTCAGAGTACCGAAAAACTGGAAGCCAACTGTTAGATGCAGATGGTCTGAGTGTCAAGCCAGCACACAATGCACAGAGCAGGACAGGAAGATAATAAACAAAGTAATGACACATAAGGAGAGAACGCAGGAATGAGAGAAGGATAGAAAGAGATGAATGGCTGCATAAAGAGACAGAACAGAATGAGTGATCAACCCATCAGGGTGTATGAACTCTCAGCACATCTGCTCAGTGCCCACCGAGGGTGAGCGGTCTGCATTTTCCTTAATCTCTGACACAAATCACAATTAGTTACTCTGATCTCTTAAAGGGCTGAGTTGAGACCTTTTTGTCTGGAATGTAAGCAAATCAATACAATACATTATGCATGCTGGGCAGGCAATCTCACTGAGACCTGCCTTGAGCTGTTGAGCTAAATCTGGACTGGGACAGGATATCAGCATGCCCGATGCTTGCTTTCATACAAGAATGCATTTACTAATCAAAACGATGAATTGTAAGTCCTTCTGTTACTGCTCACATGCTAAAGATTGTAATCAATAGCCAAAAGGCAAAGAGTCGGAGTGGAAGAAAAAAGAGCCTAGAAATCCGTCTATGTGACTCTTCCAAGGAACTCATATGGAATTTCCAGGGATAGGTCTTGATTAAAATGACAATCCCAGCCATCTGGGACAGTGTGCGGGACATTTGGGATCAAGGAAGGAAACTATTGCTCAGAACATTAGGAGAAGTTTCCATTAAGATGATCTTAGAATGGTTAAGCAGATCGTCTCTAATGGGTTTGAAGGAACATTTTATCGCTCAGAAGTTGCTCTTTCATAGCTTAGGCGAGTTAATGGACTTCTTGGTTAGGAATCAACTTTCTCAGATGTTCTGCTAAAACTCCTCATGAGGAATAAAAATAGACAAATGAGACAACTGTTGACGTACAGTAAGAGTTTAGAGAAAAAAAGTGTGGACAGCATAGCCCTTATACGTAATTCAGTCTTGAATCTAATATTTGATTCAAATATTTGGATTTGATGAGAAAAGGTCTGATCGTCTGTTTGCATTGGAAAGGTTACTTTGGAAACGTAACCGGTTACAGATTACAAATGACCCTTTTTGAAATGTAATAAGTAGTGTAACTTTTTCAATTACTTAATGTAACTGAATACATTTGATTACTTAATTACTTGATACTTGATTACTCTAAATTTCTCATTATTCATTTTCAAGCATTTAAACCAGGAAGGGCTAATCTTACAGTAGTACTCAACACTGATTACTGTAAGACTTTCAAAATCCTTCATCACTTAAATTAAGATTATAAAAAATAACTTTAAAGGACAGCCACCACAAAATCAGACTTTAGCACCTCTTTTTGCCTTGAGATCATTGTGAGGTTAAATACTGATTTAAAATCATAACAAGATTATGCATATCAAGATTAGCTGTGCATATCTAGGAATCACTGGCATCTAACAATGCCTAGAAAAAAAAAAAAAAAAACTTAAAACTTTAGTTTTAGTCTTAAAACCTTAATATTAAAAAATAAAGCAACTACAATGCAAGTTATCGAGTAAGAATCCTATTCTGTGTCCAAAGCTGAAACATTGGTGTCTCATATCTTAGAGCAGTCAGTGAAATCTGGGAAAGAAATCTATTAAATCTCTGTCTGTCTGTCTGTGTGTGTGTGTGTGTGTGTGTGTGTGTGTGTGTGTGTGTGTGAGAATATTCAAATGTAACCCCCTTTGTAAACATTTTTATAAGTAATTGTAATTTAATTACACTTTTTTCCCCCCTAAATTAAATTACGTAACTCTGTTACATGTAAGTAGTTACTCCGCAACACTGAAATTCACATAAACAACAGTGTTTATGTGAATACTCTCCAAGGTGGAGACCCTTTAACTAATTGAGTTTGAGTGGGAGATGTTTATTAATCATAAAATTTCTTTTTTCTAACTTTCATGTTATACATGACATAAATTTGTCTGTACTCTGAAAAATTTCCAGTCCAAAATGTATGAGTCAAGTCTGACAACAAGTCCACACAAGTCAGTCTGAGTGTGAGTCCCAAGTCCAAGTTCCCGAACTCTCCTTTTTACAGCAGTCTTGTTACATGATTTGACTGGTTTGGATGCTAAGTTTGGGACTTTATGGAGAGTAGAAAACGCACCGCTGTAATGGAAAGGAAAACAATGTGGCACAATAATCGTTTTCACAATTGCTGCAAGCCAAAATCTAAATCAAACAAAAAATCGATTAATCGCACAGCCCTAGTTCGAGTGATTAATGAGATATCTTCTGAAGCTCCATGAGGTCTTTTTGTCTTGACAACATTTAAGCAGGAGACTTCAGCAAATGTTTGCATTTGCTCTCCATTTATTCTAATTGCTGTCTAGGAGACAGAATTGAGATATTAAAGGAATCTCATTTGTGATTTGTCATATATATCTACGAGACTGAATCGGTATTAGAAGTAGCAGACCTCAAATCAGCCGTTTACCCCACACTTACCAATGTTGACTTCGTCATCCGTTTCTGCGTCACCAATACACTCAAACTGGAACTCCTGTAACGACAGGGAGAACTTCTGCACGGCTGCCGAGAGGTCTGCAACAAAGAAAAAGAGATTTGAACCATGAAATGTATGTATCTCCTGCAGAACAATTTAACAGAACTAACATGGTGCATAAAATATCTTAAGCTATGACATTCAATCAAAGACTTTACAAACACATGAAAGCCAACTAAGAATAAAAATCAAACCAAAATCAAAGCCACTTGAGTCAAAGGTGTCTCCTCTTTTCAACACAACCTTATAGGAGTCTGTATAAAAAGGCAAATACATAATCTTCACTCCCTGCTGAGAGTAAATGAGTTCTCATTTGGAGTGCTAAATGTACATCTCAGTCATCAAGAGTGGGTGGAAAGGACTTGAGCAGGAAATGCTAAGCAACTCGATCAAAAACGGTAATGAGACTGCAGAGAAAAGCCATTTCATCATGCCTTAAAAGAGGTGATAGACCCGACTGCTCCACCAAATACCAACAAAAGCTCTCTGACAAAGAAAACTCTGAAAAGGTTTCTCATTACTTTTTCCTTAATCTTCTATTTGGAAAAAGGCAGGATTGGAAAATGGCTCTTTCAAGCTTAAGAGCATAAGATTTGTCAAGTGAGCAATATGTAGGCATTCACAATGTGGCAGGGAGGAATACTAACTTTGCACTTTTGACTGTTGTTTTGGTAAATTTTTCATTGACCATCTATCAAGAAAGGCCATGAGGATGAATTGTAATGCTTATTAGATAGACCAGCATTAATATACAAACTGACACTGATCTGCCACAAGGGTGGCTTGTAATTCCAGAAAGATCAAAAGTTGATTCCATACAATTCACAATCCTATGGCTGCTTTGCTGTTAATTTCAATTTAAGTGGGGCCTTATGGATCGCTTTGTTCAAATTTATCAATAGCATTAACACTGAACACTGAAAAACAGCAGAGAGGTCTGAAAAGAGAACATAAGGTTATAGTTGAGGCCATATTTCCTCGTAATTTGTACTTGATGACTTTAATTTTCTTCCATTTCTGCTTTTTGTGCACCATACAGTTGCATAAATTTGTGCTCATTTTCTGCCCACTTTTTGACCTAACAAGGTCAAGAGCAGACAGAAATAACATTTCTGTAACTTCTGGCTTTTTGAATCTCACATATCAAACATGCATGCAGAATGCAGAGTTCAGGGAGGAACACTGCAATCTCACTTATAGTAAACACTGGAACATTCCACTTACAGGGTTCAATTCTAATGGCTACAGATTCTATGTGGATAAATTAGCCATGATTCCTAACTAAAGAAAACATTGCAGCAAAGGGCAACAGGATGTGATGTGATTTTTCCCACATTCCATAAAAACAACAGCACATCATCCACTTCTGGATGAGGTTGCAAACAGGATGTAGGATGAAATTTGATAACAGTATATGAGAAAGCAAAATGAAAATCAATTAAAATGCAAAGAAAAACTAGCAATGCTAAGTTTGTAAAAAACAAACAAAAAACAAACAAACAAAAAACTTTATAATGTGTCGATGGATGTTCGAAACGTGACATGTTATTGAAATCTGCATTGAATTTTCATTTTTCAGTTATGAAATAAATTAAAAGGGGTCATATGATTCGATTTCATGGTTTCCTTTGTCTTTGGAGTGTTACAAGCTGTTTGTGTATAAATAAGATCTGTAAAGTTGCAAAGATTAAAGTCTCAAAGCCAAAGAGATATTCTTTATAAAAGTTAAGACTCTGCCACGCCTTCCTAAAACGGCTCGTTCAAACACCCCCCCCACATGTCTACGTCACTGTATAGAGATTTGCATAACACCGCCCAAACGTATATGCAATGAAAGGCGGTGTAACTTTTATTCTCGCTGTAGTGCCACTGCCATGTCGTGAAGACGCTGTGTTTCGTTGTGAAAGCAAAAGTACTTTGTTTGACCTTCCAAATGAGTACACAACTAGAAATCAGTGGTTAAGTTATATTTACAACACTGTTCCAGAACAGTACAATGCAAATATTCAAGTGTGTACTCATTTATAGTGGGTTTTATTGTTTTAGTCTCATCGCGCAGGGACACGGCATCACAATACGGTAAGGGACATAACATTTCCGTCACACGCTTGAGGTATTCAGCCAATCACAACCCAGTGAATAGCTGGCCAATCAGACCACACCTCACTTCTCAGAACGATGAGCTTTGTAAAAATCGGCGCGTTTCAGAAAGACGGAGCACAGAGGAGCAACAATAATGTACAGTATGTGGAAAATAATGTGTTTTTTGAACCTCGAACCACGTAAACACATTGCATTACACCAAATACACAAAATGATGTTCTTTTCACCAACATCATATGACCCCTTTAACACTTTCAGAAGGCATTAACTGTGTTGAATCTTTTGAATTCTGAATTAAATTTCTCTTCATGTCATTCCAATTCAACATCTTATGTGGTGTGGCCAATTCAAATAAAATTCATGATTTGAAAGGGAGCTAAAATTTAAAAGGGATAATTCACACCAAAACTAATCATTTACTCACCCTCAAGTAGTTCCAAACCTGTATGAGTTTGTATCTTCTGCTGAACACAAAATATGATACTTTGAAGAACATGGGTAACCAAACAGTCGCTGATCTCCTTTGACTTTCATAGTATGGAAAACAATAATAAATAAATAAAAAATACTATGAAAGTTAATTGGGACCAGTTTTGCCCAAACGTGACAGCAACAAACTAAACCCCTCATAACACCTTAGTAACTGCGGAGCAGTGCCCTGGAAACCATGCACAACACAAGAAAATGCTTAAGCCTAGTCATAGCTTCTAACTGAGATAAACACAGGAATTTAATCCAGCATCAGGTTTTATCTGTGGCCTTATGCGTCACCCAAGCACTGAGACCGCATAACAAGGTTATCCACCGATGTGTTGAGTGAGCATGTATATCATCTCATGCCATGCACCAGCTCTGAGACTCCAGGGTGCTGGTCAATAATCTGTTTGAGATGCGAGTCTGCTCAGTCAAGCTGAATGAGCCCCATCAATAATGCAGCGCCCTTCACCTCTCGTACCGACAGACAGCATCACCACTACAGCGCTGATCCACAACCACAGTACTTTCCTAAAACCTTCACGGAGAGCATTAATGTCTAAAAGGCCTGCCTTTACACAAGATCAGAGGTTGAATAAAATGGAAGTGGATGTCTTGAAGGGGAGAAGGGGGAGGACACCTGCTGCTGTCCAATCGGAAACACCTGGAAAAATCACACCTCTGCCACTGAGGTCTCCCTAGTGGGCATTTTGCTTCCTTTTCCCTCCTGTATTACCTCAGCTCTCCAAACTGTCTCTTTATCTCTATAGGTAATGGCTTGTAGATCTGCTGTCCATCTCCACAGAGCTGTCACTTTGAGCTGCTGTCGTTTCTTCCTCTCGCCCATTAAGTGTAGAACATGCCATCCATCACAACATGCCGCCTTCATACCTTCAGGGAATCGCTGAGCTGGGATTTGTAAATGGGGTGTTCTTGGCTCTGTTTCAAACCTCAGTGAGCTGCCTCACTGCCTACTGTTTACATACAGTAAGCAGTTGCTTTCTAAGTCAGCATCCTAATCTAAATAGAATATGTTAAGAGATTGATAGTTAATAGTCTTTAATGTGTAGAGATTGAGCAATAATGGCTTTACTGATATTTTTCTCAGACATCTTTTTTTTGTTGTTGGAAATTGGATATCAGAACCATACTTAAAGGGATTAATTACTCACCCTCATGTCGTTCCAAGCCTGTAAGACCTTCGTTCATCTTTGGAACACAAATTAAGATATGTTTGATGAATTCCGAGAGCTCTCTGACCCTCTCATAGACAGTACATACGTTGCTTACATATGTGATACTCTCCAAAATGGTGCCAGGGTGACGCACAGGAGACGAATTGTTGAATAAAGTCGTTATTTTTGTTTTCTTTGCGTCAAAAAAGTATTCTTGTAGCTTCGTAAAATCACGATTGAATCACTGATGTCACATGGATTATTATAATGATGTCCTTACTAAGTTTCTGGACCTTGATCGTGTTAGGATCCTTGCTGTCTATGGGAGGGTCAGAGAGCTCTCGGAATTCATCAAAAATATCTCAATTTGTGTTCCGAAGATGAACGAAGGTCTTACAGGTTTGGAAAGACATGAGGGTAAGTAATTAATGACAGAATGACTGCCTTAGATCTTGACCCATACTAGTAATTTTCTGAGGAGCCTAATTTAACTTGAGCTTTTTCAACAGCCTTTGTGTCAGAAGCACACCCATGATGCCGAAAGATGTTCCCTAGGTAGGCATCTCAATAGGTTTTGGAACACAGCTCTTGATTTAGACATCTGGTGTAATGAACACACTGCCAAGAGTAACACTAGCTGTTCTCACCACTGCATGATGGGACATATGCCAGTAAGAACGAGTACAAGATTTTACGTAATTGCATAAGTTCACACTGGGTTTTAATAATAAATCAGTAAGAATAAGATAGAATACTGGATTCAAGAAGGATGACAGAGCAGTGTGAGCTGTCACAAAGCATCACACACTCAAACTGACTCGCAAAAGCTGCAAGTGGTCATAGAACCAGCTGGAACCACTCCCTATAACACACATACTAAGAGACACTATGTGTCATTACCTCCCAAGTTTCAGGGGTAGAACAGAAAAAAAACAAAAAAAAACATTCCCTTACAAGACAATACAAGCTCAAAGGGCAAAACTAGATAGCAGCAGAGAAGCATGTTCAGAGGACATTTCTTAAAAGGTCACATATATCCACCCTGCTGCCTCTCAGACCTTGCAAGATTTATTTTCTTTTTCTTGCTACTTCATTTTCTCTCTCTTACATTCACTCTCATTTAACTTTAAAGAAATAGTTCACTCAAAACGGAAAATTCAGTCATTATTTACTCGCTCTCATGTCATTTCAAACTCATATGGTAATTTTTCATTTTTGTGGAACAGAGAATTTTGGAAAAATCTTCACTTGCTTCTTTCATACAATATTCATAGACTAGTCTCTTCTGATGCCGTAATATCTATTTGTTTGAGGAACAGCCCAAAAAGAAAGTACTTGTTCAGAAATATACAAAAATATATCATGGTTGTGATAGGAGTTCATCATATGGCCTCAGAAGACTTGGAATATAACACATGGATGCCATACTACTTTAATGGTGCTTTTTTTGTCCTTTTTTTGGAGCTTGACAGACTTGTCACTGCGAACTGTCACTGTATGGAGAAAAAAAATAAAAAATAAAAAAAAAGAGTTGTGTGAAAATCTCTTTGTATTCTACAAAAAATAACAGCACAAGCACTTGGAATAACATGAGGGAAAGTAAATAATGACAGAATTTCCACATTTTATGTGAACTATCCCTTTAAACATGATCCAATGTGCACAGAACATGCATGTCGCCACTTAGCAAAATTCCTGTTGTGACATTAACAAGCACAATGCATCTGGCGTGCAATTTTTCAACGAGTGTAATTACAGGGCATGCTGTGAAACCTGGCAGTAGAGGCAGTGTGCACATATGACGGGCTTCCAGCCTGCTTTTATCACAGGATTCATCTGATGTCACACCTCCACACAGCCTGCCATGGAAGAGTGCCTCCATAGCTCACTGCCTGTTAAGGAAAGGACATTTCCTCCGGCCCTGCTACAACAACAAGCCATAAGAGACAGTGACGGTGCTTGTGTTTAATAGTGTGTTGCAGATAGTGGCCGGCTACGTGTATGCGTATATGTTTTTTTATGTGTGGGTGGGTGTGTGTAGAGAAAAGGCATTTCAGTTCTGTCTTCACATTCCAAAACGTTCCATCGGCTGGAAGACAGTCAATAATGAGGCAAATCACACCTTTTATAGTGATAATATGATCTCACACAAAAGTCTCTAAAAACAGAATGAGAGAGCATCCGCTGCAAAACTTACTTAAAGCATGCAGTGTGTGTTCAGTGAATTCCACTGGATGATACTAAATTTAAACATCAGTTTGAAGGAAGCTTTGAAGTCAACATAAAATGACAATCAAATACCATTTTATACCATTTGTTTAATTTAAAGCAGTACAACTTTAAATTTAAGTAGTATAGCAGAGTGTGGCCAGGATTTAAAGGGATAGTTCACCCAAAAAAATGAAAATGACCTCATGATTAGCTCACCCTCAAGCCAGGTGTAAATGACATTCTTCTTTCAGACAAATACAATCGGAGTTATATTAAAAAATGTCCTGGCTCTTCCAAGCTTTATAATGGCAATGAATGGTGGCCAAGATTTTGAAGCAAAATTAAGTGCATCTATCCATCATAAAAAGTGCTCCACGCGGCACAGGGGGGTTAATAAAGGCCTTCTGAAGCGAATTGATGCATTTGTGTAAGAAAAGTATCCATATTTTAAAACTTTATAAAGTTTTATCTCTAGCTTCCGCTAACTGTCGTACACACGTTCACGAGAGAGTGAACAAAGTTTTGTTTACAGCAGCGGTTCTCAATTCCAGTCCTCGCACCCCCCTGCTCTGCATATTTTGCATGTCTCTCTTTATATACATATATATATATATATATATATATATAATTTAATCTGATTCTGAATCTTTCAGCTGTATGAAAGTCAATCATGTGGCTATCATAAAAAAAATAATAGAAAAAGACAAAATTCTCTCCCATAAAGTAATCAGTTTCCTCATAAAAGTCAGGGTACTAAATTCAGTGCATTGAAGCCTCTCCAACACTGACATCCATTCAAAAAATAAGAAAAGCCAACCCATTCTCACTCCAAAGGGGATAATGATAATAAAAGTCATGCCCCAAATATCATGCCATGATGATAAAATTATATCCCAGCAAATAATTGCATGATAATAAGATTCCCATGCCCTTTGCATCAGTATATCAATCGCAAATGTTTCTCAATGAAAGCAATAAAGGCCTAAAGAATGCTGATGGCATCTGTAGAATGACGCGTATGTCATGGAACTGTAGCGTTTATCAGCCACCTAGGAAGATAAGCCGTGCCTAAAACATTTCACAGGTATTGCACATCAATACGTCTTTCTGTACTTGTGTTTTCAAGTTCAAGGCGGCAGTTCATAACAGTGAATCTAAGTATCTAAAATGAAGCACAGACTATATTCAAGTGACAAACAAACAAACAAATAAATAAAAATTTCCAAAAACAGGCAAAATGGGCAATCTTTCAGCCTAGGGTGAACTCAGAATGTACATATATTTGTCCCAAACAGATGTCATTGAAATTTCATGGAAATCTGTGAATGGCACTCTGTTTCATGGCAGGATTTTGATCAGCCCCTGGAGTCGTAGTCACCATCAGTGTGCATACATTCATAGAAAACAATGTGTTTGAAAAAGTCCTTTAATAGCAAGTCCGTTCACTCCATGGCCATCTTGGGAACAAGTACATGCAAGCACAGCTCCCACCTGCCTGGATGTGGAAACACTGCAATGTCAAAAATCGCTTACCAATAGGAGTCACTTTTAGTGCATGAATAATATCTTATGGTGTTCTAGACTATATGGTAGCACCTCATAAAATCAGACAAAAATAACATTTATCAGATATCAGCATTTTAAAAACATTTGAGTTTTTTGCTATATTGAAAGCCAATATATTGAAGACTTAAAAAAAAAAACGTAATTATTTAAAACATTAAAAAGATTGATTTTGCCTGTCTTTTCTGTGTAATACAATATATGTGTTGCATTCCTAAATGCTTGTGGATGCATTTCTAAAATGACTTTACATGTCAAACCATTTGTAAAGTAGACAAAGCGATTATACCATTTCAAAAGCATAGCCTTGTCTAAAAAACAGACCTACAACTGTAGTATCAGTGTATCTGACAAATTCCACAGCTCTTGGAAAAAGTCTACTGTGTATTTTCATAAACGCAGACACCAGCAAGACCACTTACATCATTTATTTGTCCATAACAGACTGTCACACACGTGAAGGGACCATTAACGTTTCCTTTGTTCAAGGTTCATATAAAAGTCATGAAACAGAACCGCCAAATTATAATGTTCTTTTGAAGATTGACAGGTAATGTATTACGGAACGTCTCAGAGAGAACTTGTATTCCTCTGATACCCAATCAGATGCTCTTGACAGAAAGACCGTACTGATTTGCCATGAGAGCAGCCCATCAAAGAGGCCCTCGTCTACCTCCAGCTTAACAAGAAGCAAGGGATTGTTCTCTCATCGAACCTTAGGAGTTCCCTGTCCTTTGATTCCACTCAGAGGGGATCGAAAGTGGATGAGTCTTGCTCCAGGTAACGATGACAATCGCTCATCAGCCTCTCAGCGGGGGTGCCCATGTGTCAGCCGGAGGAAATCAGGCCTGGCACTCCTCCAGTCAGCACCTCTCTGAGCACCGATCCCCCAGTCAGGCCTGCTGTATCTCAACCTAAACAACACTGCATGTGCTTGAAACTCGAAAAAAGACATGGAGAGGGTAATAAATATTTGATCTTTGAATTTACATGGCCAGGTGACGTCTTTAAGACCTGATGGAAGGCTATTGCTTAATAATAGCTCATCAGCTCTATCTCATAGGGCCCACAGCACTTTAAATGTATCTAACTTGGCGCCACTTTTGACACCCGTAGCTATGTGTTAATGTTTGCACTTTTCAAGGTGACTTAGATTAAATCACGTGGATTGTTAAAAGAAGAGTTCACCCAAAAATGAACATTTCCAGAAAATGTACCAACCCTCAGGCAATCCAAGATGTAGATGAGATGTTTCTTCATCAGGACAGATTAGGAGAAATTTAGCATTAAATCACTTGCTCACCAATGGATCCTCTGCAGTGAATGGGTGCCATCAAAATGAGATTGCTGATAAAAACATCACAATAATCCACAAGTATATCCACAACTCAAGTCCACCAATTACAGCATTAATTGCTTGTAAGAAACAAACCCTTCATTAAGTCACATCTGGCCAAAATACAAGTCCATAATCCATAATAATGCTTCCTCCAATAAAAAAGTCATCTCATCTGAACTCTCATTCTGACGGCACCCATTCACTGCAGAACGTCCATTTCTTCAAATCTGATGAAGAAATAAATAATTTCCACAAATTTTAATGAAAATTATCAACAACAAATTTGATTAACAAATAGTTACGTGCATAGAAAACTTTCACCAGTTATTTCCATGGACAAAACACATCAGAAATACACTATAAAACAGAGAGAGCTACTCCTTTAAACTTCACAGTTGTCTCTGAACGAACGTTGGCGTGTGCATGCACATCAAACAGATGGCAATATAATTCTGTTAAATATGCATCTTTGGACTTGTAATGAGATATAAATGTAATATGATTTACATACATAAGTTCCAGTACCTTATTATTGTGGCCAGGTTTTAGAATATAATATCTATTTTAACCCATTTCTGCACATAATGTGTAGCATAGCCTACATAGATGATTTTTGTCAGTATGCAAATGTTTTGAAGGAGATCACTGGGGTATGCAGGATGTTTTTTTTTATGATAATAAAACAAATAAATGCATGCTTTTTAAATCAGATTAATCAAAACATACTGTAATAGATTAACCCATTATCAAAATAATTGTCAGTTGCAACCCTAGATTCAACAAAATTAGCACTGCCGCATTTATATGGGCCACAAAGTAGAATTGTTTTGCAACTTTATGTTAAATTACAACATAAGCCCTGTTTTTTAGTGAGCTGCCTACATTCGTTTTAGTGGCCTGCATTTTAAGTTAAGTTATCATAGGTACTCCTGAAACATGCAGGATGATTAAGTGAGAGAAATGTTGAAAATATGATTCCAATTCATTTGGTACCAAAAAAACTGGTTACAATATAAAGTAGTTTGCTTACATCGTATCTACACCAGACCCAACCGTTGTTACTCATGTCGCATCGTGATAGAAGCCGTCTACACTGGATCCAATGTAGGCAGAATACATTTTTAGGATTTTTTGTCTTTAGTTGCATTGTGCCGCTCCTGTAGACACAGTACTGGCAATATGTTAACACCATGTTCTTTTGAAATCATTTAGTCCCATGCACTTTATTTGGCTTTCTCAATTAATAGTTATTCAAACATAGCCATGTATTAAAACATTTTTGGCACACATTGCAAGTAGGCCTGTTTTTCATTTTTGCAGTAGTAGAGGCCTATATATTCTGAAAAACAAAAACAAACAGTTTAACTTCTTACTGAACACTAAGCTAATACATATTAACTTTTTTATTCTCTGTTCTGTTCTAGTATTCTGACTTGTAATATGTCTGATATGAAACTTTAGGCTGTATTTCTCTGTGCCCGTGGGTGAGTGTGTACCTAAAGTCTGTCAAGTATTTCCAGTGGAAGCTTAATTAGACGTTTCTGGCAATCTGAAGTGAGGTGTCAACACACTGACAAATTTCTTCAACATGCCAAGTCAAAAATTTATGTAAAATTCTGACACATTTACCAACTTACAAGAAAGTTGCATCATTAAAGAGAGGTTAAGGTAACACAATAAACATAACCAACCAGCCAAAAAGATACCCAAACATTTCTGCCAATCAAACGGGTTGCAGCAGCAAGACAAGACCTCCATTATCAGCCTCATTCAGATGGAAATACTAGCTGTCAGACATGAGAACCACAGACCACGGACAACTTTGTTCACGGTGGCTCAACAGCCTCAAAAATACATTAATTCTGGATAGAATCACTCTTACAAGTCTTACAAACAAGCCTCTTACAGCAAAAACAAAGTGGCATGCATCTCAAATGGTAATCATGCCACGTCTACAAGAGGAAAGACAGAATGACAAAACCAGGTGTCAGCTTAGCTTTGATGCACTAGATACACAAAAAGCAAAACAATGCCTGAAATATATTGCATAAACAAAACTAAACAGCCATCCAGTAGAACAAACAAATGCATCTCATTCAGATTCCATCAAACAGTGTCACTTTTAATTAGCAGCAAAGAGCATATCGTTTAGTGCAAATTTCTCCTTTCTGCTGAGCAAAGGGAAATACTTCTGTTTAGCACAACACATCAAGTATTAACATCTGTAGGGATTATTTAAAGATCATTGTTATATGCATTAGCTGAATGGAGTTCAGTTACATATGAGAATTCATCTGGATAAATGATCAATTACACAGTATTCTATATCTTCATATCTTGGCATGAGTTTTGTAAGATGTAAGACAGTAAAATGAAAGACAGGCCACTGGGTGATACTGCTAGTCAAGGTCCAATGATAATACTGGGATTTCTTGCAACAAACAACAGAATTTAGCTTTTCATAACCATCTTCCTTTTCACCAAGGCTTAGAATTAAACAGGTAGTTTTGTTATGGCTATGCCTTAAAAGCTTTTATTTAAATGCCCTATTTGCATGTGAAATGAGAAAGTGTTTACTTTGCTATCTTGTCCAATACACTTCCCAATCATTCAAATACAGCCTCTTTGAAAAGTCTGCAATTACATTGTGACAAATTCATAAAACAATCAACACTGAATTTAGGATCAGGTAATGGTACTGAAATAATACATTCTTAATATTTGTTTTTAATTTAAAAATAAAACATATGAAATTCTAATTTGATTTTTTCTGGACTTTGTGATGTAAAACAAATGGTCTGCCAAAAATGATGGTAATTAAATGAATATATAATTAAACTTTTCAAATAAGTAATCAAGTGAAAATGTAACAATTTTAATTGTACTTCTTGGCAAACCAAGTGCTTCACAACCGAGGTTGACTGTAGTAGTAGTAAAGACCTGAGAAACAGCAGTTTTAGACTTTAGTCTTACTCTGGTACCACTTTATTTTTTTGTTACACATTACATGTACTTACTATTATAGTAACAATAAATTATGCGTAATTACATGCAAGTAATAAGCCAAATCCTAATCCAAAACCTAACCATAAGGTAAGTACAAGAACATGTAGTTAATTTATATTACTCTGTACTTAAATGTATAATTACACTGTAAAAAGGACACCATAAAATAAAGTGTAACCCTTATTCTTTAGACAACCTTCTGCTTCATTCATTTAATTGTAAGAAACGTTGTGAATGCATTCATATATAGATTAAAATATGTAGAAGGGCCTGAAGAAACAATGCAGCATCTTGAGAAAAATAATAAAGATATACTGATGTATAACTGTACCTAGTTCAGGAAGTTCAGCCGAGTTTCAGTTAATGGTTTGTTTGGACTGAGGAGGAAGTTTTCAGTTCTGTAACTCACCGTATCTTAACTTAGTACATTGAAACTTTATTTTCAACAATGTGATATATTTCAAAAGGAACCAGGATATTCAACAAGATAAACTGTGGTCGTCATATACCAGAATGGAGCTAAGTGGTTGAAAAATGTGACTGAAAAGTAAAAGTGATTCCTAGTCATTTGAAAAGGAAA
Organism: Onychostoma macrolepis; assembly: GCF_012432095.1. Taxonomy (NCBI): domain Eukaryota; kingdom Metazoa; phylum Chordata; class Actinopteri; order Cypriniformes; family Cyprinidae; genus Onychostoma; species Onychostoma macrolepis. The sequence goes on from NC_081172.1 coordinate 26,917,630, forward strand.
GTAGTTTCAAAGGCAGAGCACGTAATAACATTTTGATAAAATATTTCAAAGACAACTGTTGCCCTGATGAATAATGCACAGTAAGACATGGATCAAAAAATATAAATAGGCTTGATTTAGATTTTTTTTTTCCTGATATAAAACCTCAAAGGATAAAACAAGGCTTTGATCAAGGTTGTCAAACCAGTAGGCCAAAAATCAGTTTTTTTTTTTGTTGGGTTTTTTTGCAAACACATTTCTGCTAGGGTTGGGCGATGTCAACAAAATTGGCATCGGACGATGTCTACGGTGAAACATCGCGATGGACGATGACATTAGGGGGTTTAGGGGGTGTGCCCGAATTGTGAATCCATATTAAGAAAGACACGGAAAACACATAACGATTCCTAACGGTTGCCTGTTACATTACAGTACATAAAATTTCACTTACCACATAAACAGAGTAAGGAGAGATGACTGAGGACGATACAGTATACAATACAGTATAATTACCCAATGATATAACTGCGAGAGAAAGTATTGCAATATGTATTTTCCTCCCATCTCGTATTTATTCCCTTTAGGGGTTCCGAAGTACACGTCATTTTCTTTCCAAACACGATATTGGGATGCGGTGGATTGAGGATGGATGGGGGGGGGGTTGCACGATGTCTATCAGCCATCGGCCCAACCCTAATTTCTGCAACATATAAATACTGTAGCTAAACACTGATTGCTGTGTAAATGGATATGTTTTTCTGTCTGCTGCAAGAAGTTCTAATACACAATCAGTCGCATGCCATTTTCACAACTGAATGCAATGAATAAAAGTTGGTTATTTTAGTACCATTGGTATGATATAGTTTTTGTTATAATTTTTTGGAAGATTTTTATTTTATTTTTGTTTAATTATCAATTTTTTGTATCTTTTTTTGTTTTATAGTTCCTCTTGTTGTTGTCCTTTTTGTCAATTTTTTTAAATGTCTATATACATGGCACTTACAAGTTTAGAATGATTAAATGTTAAAATTATGTTTCTGAAAAAGTCTTATGCTCAACTAGGTTGCATTGATTTAATTAAAAATACTGCAAAAGCAGTAATATTTTGACAATTTAAAATACATTTTAAAAGTCAATTTATTCCTGTGATGCAAAACTGCATTTTCAGCATCATTGCTCCAGTCATCAGTGTCACATGATGATTTAAAAATCATTCTAATATGTTGATTTTCTACTCAAGCAATATTTTTTATTGTTATCAGTGTGAAAAACATTTAAGTTTTAGTTTTTAGCTTTAGTTATTTTAGTACTTCAAATTAAACTAAACAAAAATGAGAAGTGCTGCCTTGGAAACTATAGCTGAAATAAAATAATTTTACATTTTTTAATATTTTATTTTATTTCAGTTGATGTTTATTTTATTTCAAGTAATGTACATGTTTTTTATGGTTTTAGTTTTAGCATAAATTTAAATGACAACAATTGTACAAAATAACAGTTTTGCACACAGAAAACACCGTTGTCAAAATGTTCCCTTTCACACAGATCAGTGAAAAAGACTAAAAATGCTGTATTACGCATGCCAGGCCAGTAGATGGCGATGTCACTTTGTATAGAAACACTATGCGCCTACTCACATACGCATTCCTATAGAATGAATATGTAATACGCATGCGTACGACACCACCATTTTCACAAATTTGTTTTTTGGTAGTTTACGGTAGATGATAATGGTATTGTTTTAAAAAATTTGCACTTTAAAACCCATTTTCAATATGGTTGCATTGTCAAGCTCCCAAAATGCTGCTCTCATGTAAATTAACGACCAAAACAAATATAAAGTTTTCTATTTTTAGTTCAAAACAGTGTCGTGTAAACAGCCCCTCAGGTAACAATAATAAACCAATGCAGCAACTAAGATGTACTATATTACAGTATCTGTAATGAGCATAACAAAAACAAACAGTGAAACACTGGTTTAGAAAATCTGTTAAAATACCGTCCATGTATGTTCATTTAGCAACACTTGAAATGTTAAATGATGTTTTAGTCAATAAAGAGTGTTTCTCTCATCCAGGGCTCCAGGTCATATAAGGCAACAGCTCTTGGGAGTGAATCTATAAAGGTCAGAGCCGTATTCACGCTGACATTTTTATAGATGGAATGGCCAGAGAAACATTTTCTAACACAGTGGAAACTGTGTAACTTGTTTCTTAGAGCCTTGAAGAATTAGAACCTTTCACTGTATAAGTAACTCCCCACAATCCAATCTTTGTTCAGATTAATTAGCCTCCCAGCATCCTGAGTCCTACTGATACAAACTAACACAGACTCGGGCACACACTTGCTGTACTGTCAGTGAGGAAAGTTATCAGTGTGGGAGGAAAGGACAAGCCTACCCAACATTGTTTACAGCGCATTTCCTGTGGCAAAGCCCCTGGAGTATTGCACTTACTCACATAAACACACACCACTCCCAGAAGACTAGTGAAATCCAAATAGAGACCTTACTAATGCAGCGATAGAGGAAGAGAAATGCTTTCAAATTTAGTGCACCGGCGGCTTGTTCTTTGCGAGAGTGAGTGGAGCACAAATGTCACTTATCAATGCCACAATGTGGACTTGATGTTTTCTATGTCTGCAATGCTGCTCCTAAATGTGGTTTCTTAAACTACAGTAATAGATGACAAAAATAATTAACAGTTCAAAATTACATTTTTATATTTAGTTTACATTACAATGATTGTACTAAAAATTGAAAAGTTCTTTGCATTTTTTAAAAGTTTTAACGTACAGACGATTACTTTGTCAAAATGGTCCCCTTCACACAGATCCACAAAATTGACTAAAACAGTTGTAAAACAGGCCAGTAGTTGGCGATACTATTTGCCTACGCACATTCGCATATAGACTGAACATGTTGTACGTTTGTGCATGACATCACCATTTTCACAAATTTGCATTTTCATAGTTTACATGGAGACAATAATGGTATATTTTCAAAAACTTGCACTGTTTTCAAAGTTTTGCGTTTTCAGGACCTCAAAACACCATTGTTGTGTCAATGAATGGCCAAAACACATAAAAGGTTTTCCATTTTTAGTTGCTAATGGTTGTCGTATAAACACCCCATTAAGGTCGGGACACACCAAGCCGACTTCAAAGAACTAGCGGCGACAAAAGCCGATGGTATTGTCACCTTGCGTCAGCAGCGTCTGAACCAAAAAGCTGTGCTTAAACACTGCACAGACTACAGCCAACTGCAAACTAACATGTGTGTTCTGCACCTGCGTGAGAGGAATTAACTGTCTATATCAGCAGCCATCAATAGTATATATTCATCATTCAAAAGAAGAAACCGAAACAAGAGTTACGCATATATACAAAATGTAAACCAAGCAGCACTTGCTTACCATTTTGAATATCAGTTATTTTATTAACTTTCTTCATTTTAAGCTGTTCATGTTGTAATGAAAATATTTGTATATTGGAATGCTTGGGAAAGATCACGTAACATTAGAAATTGCTCGTTTTCATCACTTTCAAGTTTAATTCTCGTGCACTGACTCGTTTGCTAAACTGAACATCCAATCAGAGTTCTCATTCTTGCCGAAGGCCCCAGCACTGATTCAACATGTTGAATTGAACAAACTACCGCCGACGTGAGCCGACGAGAGCTGACGTGTGGAACACACCAAACAAACTAGCCTGACAGATGGTTCATGTTTTTCAAAGCACAGATGCGGGAAGTGGAATTGTTAAAAAATGGGCTTCGAGACCTTGCATTTTTCTCAAGTTTAACTTATTTTCACTTGAGCGTTGGATCAGTAGTTCCCAATCCTGGTCCTGGAGAAGGCTCAACACTGCACATTTTAGATTCTCGCTAATCAAACACACTCATCAGATAATTATTAAAGACTCCAAGGCCTCAAATTTGTGTGTCAGATATGAGAGACATCAAAAACGTGCAGTATTGGGGGTTCTCCAAGACCACGTTTGGGAACCAAAGTTTCAAAAAATATGCAAGACAGGAAAACATGCAAGATGGTCAAATACGTCCGTCAAGTGCTTGTTTACATAGAAAAAACAATGGAAAAATAGTGCACTGGAACGGAAAAACCCATTCTTTGTGAATCAGCCCTTACTCATGAGTGCTTAGTTCTGACCTTTAATATATGCACTTTTATACATTTATATTTCTGCTTTTAAAACCAGCTTAGACTTGATGGTTGTGTACAGTAGGTCTAAAGCCATAACTTAAAAAAATTTGCTTTTCACTTCTCCCATAGTGTATAATGTATATAAAAGTAAAGATTCTGAAAGCATCGAATGACATCCTATAATAGTTTGCCATAGCTTTACAGTAGTAACAATAAATGTGCTATTTTATTAAACAACCCAAATTCCAGAATGTTGGGACATTTTTTAAAATTTGAATAAAATGAAAACTAAAATAATTTCAAATCACATGAGCCAATATTTTATTCACAATAGAACATAGATAACATAACAAATGTTTAAACTGAGAAATTTTACAATTTTAATCACAAAATGGGCTGATTTCAAATTTGATGCCTGCTACAGGTCTCAAAATAGTTGGGACGGGGGTATGTTTACCATGGTGTAGCATCTCCTCTTCTTTTCAAAACAGTTTGAAGATGTCTGGGCATCGAGGTTATGAGTTTCGTTGTTGGAATTTGGTCCCATTCTTGCCTGATATATGTTTCCAGCTGCCGAAGAGTTTGTGATCATCTTTGACGTATTTTTCATTTAATGATGCACCAAATGTTCTCTATAGGTGAAAGATCTGGACTGCAGGCAGGCCAGTTCAACACCCGGACTCTTCTACTACGAAGCCATGCTGTTGTAATAGCTGCAGTATCTGGTTTTGCATTGTCCTGCTGAAATACACAAGGCATTCCCTGAAATAGACGTTGTCTGGAGGGGAGCATATGTTGCTCTAAAACCTTGATATACCTTTCAGCATTCATAGTGCACTCATGCACTCCCATATCATCAGAGATGCTGGCTTTTGAACTGAACGCTGATAACACGCTGGAAGGTCTCCCTCCACTTTAGCCTGGAGGACATGGCGTCCGTGATTTCCAACAAGAATGTCAAATTTGGACTCGTCTGACCATAGAACACTTTTCCACTTTGAAACAGTCCATTTTAAATGAGCCTTGGCAAATCAGACACGACGGTGCTTCTGGAGCATGTTCACATATGGCTTCCTTTTTGCATGATAGAGTTTAAGTTGGAATCTGCAGATGACACGGCAGATTGTGTTTACCGACAGTGGTTTCTGGAAGTATTCCTGGGCCCATTTAGTAATGTCAATGACAGAATCATGCCGATGAGTGATGCAGTGTCGTCTGAGGGCATCCAACAAAGGTCTTCGGCCTTGTCCCTTACGCACAGAGATTTCTCCAGTTTCTCTGAATCTTTTGATGACGTTATGCACTGTAGATGATGAGATTTGCAAAACCTTTGCAATTTGACGTTGAGGAACGTTGTTTTTAAAGTATTCCACAATCTTTTTACGCACTCTTTCACAGATTGGACAGATCTTTTCACAGATCTTTACTTCTGAGAGACTCTGCCTCTCTAAGACATCCCTTTTATAGCTAATCATGTTACAGACCTGATGTCAATTAACTAAATTAGTTGCTAGATATTCTCCCAGCTGAATCTTTTCAAAATTTCTTGCTTTTTCAGCCCTTTGTTGCCCCCGTGCCAACATTTTTGAGACCTATAGCAGGCATCAAATTTGAAATGAGCTCATTTAGTGGATAAGTGTAAAATTTATCCGTTTAAACATTTGATATGTTCTCTATGTTCTATTGTGAATAAAATATTGGCTCATGTGATTTGAAAGTCTTTTAGTTTTCATTTTATTAAAATTTAAAAAAACGTCCCAACATTTCCGGAATTCGGGTTGTACCATCTGAATTTTACCATGTTATGTCAACAAATGGAAAAGTCAGCCAGCCGTTTATCATGTTAATTATTGTGCCTTTAGCCCCAAAAGAGGCACTTTTTACTTCAGCCACCATACTTTTACATATTCTTCTGTTATTGAAAAACTGTTGCTTTACCTTGTACAAAACTGAAAAACAATAACAAGACCCACGTCTTAAAATACAGTCAATAATTTTATCAATTGCTAGGTAAATACACAATGTTTAAAAAGTATTACATCAAATTAACATAATTATAGGTGTGACCTTTGTTATTATTAACAGCTGTAATTACTGTTAATGAGTCATTTTAAATTTGCTGATATTTTAGCATGTTTAGTAAACCTTTGGAAGGCTGACTGACCAAAACATTGCTAAAAAATATGTTGTAATGCTGCAAGCTTGAGTAGTGTGCAGGATTTATACATTTTTGGAGTCGTATAAAGCCTTCAGAGTGCCGTGACCTGTAATCTCCATAGTACATCCATTATCGAAAGCAATTTTTCTGAGACAAGTAAACATTATTTTCTATGGTAATCGACAATCTCGCAGACACTATAAATGGATCTCAACTAACCTAGACATTCACATTCCTTTACCACAGGTGTCAGCAATCTTGCCACACTGAGAGATAATCACTGCACGTGAGCAATACCGAAAGAGGTGTTTTTCATTTAAATAAAGTACCTTGAACCTTCATACCAATGCACATTTTGAGCTATATTATTCGTACATTATTCCTCAAAGTCACACAGCCTGTTTTATTAACATCAGGAACTATAAATACTATTTAAACTAGGATTTTAACCTATGCTAGTCAACAGATCACATGACCACTGCACATACAAGATCAAGGAAGCAGTCAGAAAACACAAATTGAAACAAAAATAACCAGCCTGTACAAATTTAGGCTCCAATGTACAATACTTCTTCCTAAATATTTCACTCAGAGATGAGGAGCAATTGTATAGCAGTTACATAGACATCATTATTTTAATGTGGACAGAAATCCGACCCTGTCATCTTTCTTACTCAGTGCTGAAGATCACTAATCACCTTCATAAGGCAAAGGGCCTTTTGATCAGGCAGCACCTCTAACCCATTAGGGCGGTAAGTAGTCTCTTCAGCTTGAGCTCCCCTTAATTACCTTGACAGACTCTCTGCTGCAAAATTAGATGGGACTAATCTTGTTTGCAGAAGAGCCATGGTTCGTTTCAAACTTCCATTGCTAGGTGAGAAACTCAAGCAGAGCTAGACTGGTTTGTTACATATCAGCTGCAATGTATGATGGCTAGCTCCTAATATAAACAATTCTTGTTTGGATTCACATGTGCACTGATCAAACACTAACACTTAAATGAACAACATGCATTAATCAAGTAAACTGCAGATTTGAGTATGGATGGTAAGGGCACCAAAGTTAACAGTCTACAGACTAAGCTCTAAAAAAATAACAATCACAATTGTGACTCAAGTGTAACATACTGTCAGTATGGTTGTTTCTGCCAGGTATTAAAAACAACGCAAAAGCAAAAAAAAAAACGGTTTAGAACGGTGCCTAGTGTGCAACTTATGCCACAGAGTATTTGTGTGCATTTTATGTAAAATGTGGTTGTACTATACATACATTTACCTAGACATTAAAACATACAATATTAATGTATTGACAGCATCTGAAGCATAAATAATTTACATGCAAACAACTTTTGAGATAAAGACTTACAAATTTTTATTTAATCTATGAATATCTAATTCCAAAAATTAATCGGTTATGCTTTTGATTGCATTTATTAAAAAATAAGCAGCTGGTACATTTATTTTATTTGAAATTATAACATTTCATTCTGTTCTGTGACTTCTGGTGCCAAATTATATCATCTTAAACAAGACCACTTTAAAACTTCAAAATGAATAACATTTCTGTAATCATTTATCCATTACGTATTAATTATTTAATAAGTTTTCAGAATATGCTGTTAATAAAAAATGACAAAAAAAAAGAAGCCGAATATGCTGTGAAGAAATATCCCTAAAGTACACCACAAATGCACCATAACATGATCATAAACATTTTTTTTTATTGTGCACTGTAAAACAAACATTCAGAATTCATTTTATTAATTCAAATCTTTATTCAGCGATCTTTGTTTACCACCCTAGTAGCGACCGTGATATCCAACACTTTAAAAATGTGTTGCCTCAAAAAATGTTATTACAATGGTTTTTACATCATTTAGATTACTTTGGTACTGCTTTTAATCATTTTTGTAATACATTTTTAATAATTAAAAAAAAAAACAGTTTGTATATATTCTGACTGCTTTTTTTTCTATACTGTTGAAAATGGTTATACTTAGGTTTGGGGATGGAATTAGATATGTAAAATATATCTATATATAAAAAAAAAATAAGTAACTATATCCATACATCCATATTGTACATTTCAACATCTACACATAAAGTACTTGTAAATGTATATTTTAAGGGTCAGAAGGTAACAACTGCATATTTTCAATTACATTGTAATTTTCTTGCTTAAAAAAACGTCATTTTTTGTGTCCCACTGCAAAGAATGGGGAAATATGGTAAAGAAGCACAAAGAATGTATTATATTACATTAAGAAAAAGCAAGAGAAAATTACCACCCCAGATTCTAACCGAGTCACTATGTGCCGCCATTAACCACAGGATTATGTGACCTTTCCAAAAACATGCACCCCACTGAAGCATTGAATGAAGTGAACAAAATTGCACTGCCGCCCGGTGACACATCAGTGTGAAAGACACGGTATTATTCATTTGGGTTCATTTGACTGGAGAGAAGTATTTTAAAAGCGTCTCTGAATGATAAAAGGAAATGCTAGTTTTAAAAGTTTCCTGCTGGGTAGAAAGCAAGGGTAAAGCAACAAATTTACTGTACAGAGGAGGATCATAGACCTATTTGAAAGAGACCTTTTAGGACAATTAGTCTTTGTACAATTTTTGAAAGTGATGTTATTTTTTTGTGTGTGTATTAAACTGCAAGGTTGTCTTGTCTGTGTGCCATGCAAAGTAAGCTAAAGGACATGAGAATTTTATGTGTCAATGAAATTAACTTTAATAGACAAGTAACTTGTCATGTCATGATTTACTCACCTTCATGATTTTCCAATCCCTTATGACTTTTGTTTTCCCATGGAACACAAAAGGGTAGATTTTTAATACTTCTTATTTGCTCTTTTCCATGCAGTTGAATTATGACTGATTGCTTTCTCCAGTGAAACATTTGTCTCATTGGAATGAGAGAAATATGCACAGATCAAGTGCCATTCACAAGCAAAAACAGTCCAAAATACAGTATGCCAATGGATTTTGATGTGAGAGGACAACAGGTGATGGACTTTTTCACTGGAGGAAGCGTTATTATGGTTTATTATGGTTTATGGACTCATATTTTGGCCAGTAGCAAAAGTTTAAAGGTAAAATGTCTTAATAATGGATTTGTTTCTTATAACATGCAACTTTTACTTCACAAGACATTAATTGATGGACTGGAGTCATGTGGATTACTTGTAGATTATTGTAATATTTTTAATTAGTTGTTTGGACTCTCATTCTGACGGCACCCATTCACTGCAGAGGATTCATTGGCGAGCAAGTAATGGAATGCAAAATTTCTCCAAATCTGTTCAGATGAAGAAACAAACTCATCTACATCTTGGATGTTGTAAGGGTGAGTACTAGTGCGGTTAAAAAAAACGATTAATCACGATTAATCGAATCCAAAATAAAAGTATTTTTTGTTTACACAATATGTGCGTGTATACTGTGTATATTTATTACGTATGTATATATAAATACATACACATACATTATACATTTCGAAAATATTTACATTTATTTCCATGTATATACAACATCCAGAAATGTTGGGACGTTTTTTAAATTAGAATAAAATGAAAACTAAAAGACTATAATTTTAACTGCCATATATGTAATACTGCATCATCAGGTACTTTTCTTCATATGTTTTGGGAGTGTCCTACCGTCATTAATCTGTGGACACATGTAAACCTGGTTTTATCCTCCTTACTACAAATTGATTGCTTTGCTAAACCAAGTTTTTGTCTTCTTAATGATAATTCTGGTCTCTGTATAAGCTTAATACAAAAGTGAATGTTGTTTTCTGGTTTTACAGCTGCGAAGAAGACAATAATATAGAACTGGTTTACACCGCACATGTGTGGAAAAACATATTGGATCCATAGCCTCCTGAAAACAGTGACTTGTGAATGTACAACAGTGTGAATTAATGGGGCTAAGCCTTCTACTATTGATGCTTGGCAGGGTTTTTTCTTTAACATACTCGATTATATAAAGGAATGACATGTTTTTTCCTCCCTCTCTCTCCCCTTTTTGACTGGACTTTTAAAGTATTGATTATATGTCTTTTGTTTTGTTTTCTGAAATTTTGAAAAGATTCGGCTGGGAGAACATCTAGCAACTAATTAAGTTAATTGACATCAGGTCTGTAACATGATTGGCTATAAAAGGGATGTCTTAGAGAGGCAGAGTCTCTGTGGATTGTGGAATACTTTAAAAACAACGTTCCTCAACGTCAAATTGCAAAGGCTTTGCAAATCTAATCATCTACAGTGCATAACATCATCAAAAGACTCAGAGAAACTGGAGAAATCTCTGTGCGTAATGGACAAGGCCGAAGACCTTTGTTGGATGCCCATGGTCTTCGGGCCCTCAGACGACACTGCACCTCTCATTGGCATGATTCTGTCATTGACATTACTAAATGGGCCCAGGAATACTTCCAGAAACCATTGTCGGTAAACACAATCCGCCGTGCCATCTGCAGATGCCAACTAAAGCTCTATCATGCAAAAAGGAAGCGATGTGTGAACATGGTCCGAAAGCACCGTCGTGTCCTGTGGGCCAAGGCTCATTTAAAACAGACTGTTTCAAAGTGGAAAAGTGTTCTATGGTCAGACGAGTCCAAATTTGACATTCTTGTTGGAAATCACGGACGACGTGTCCTCCGGGCTAAAGGTCTTGTGTAATTCAGCAGGACAATGCAAAACCACATACTGCAGCTATTACAACAGCATGACTTCGTAGTAGAAGAGTCCAGGTGCCGAATTGGCCTGCCTGCAGTCCAGATTAGAGGCCTGCATTCCCGCAGACCCGACCAGATTTCTTGCGACGCGGGATTAAAATCCCTAATAAAACGCGGTTACGGTCGGTAACTCTGGTGCAATTTGAACGGGAGTGGGCGGTCTAACAATATCCCGTTCCCGACGTCTTTTCAGAACAGCATATCTGCCCTTTATTCAAGCACCTGTACAGCCTGTACTCGACTGTTATGCACGCGCTGCACCGTGCAACGCATGAATCAGTGCTTCGTTTTATTTGCAAGGTCTGTGCGCAGCATGTGCATGACGATGCTCAGAGCAGGCTAGCCTACCAGTGAATATATGGCCCGCAGACAGAACAGGCAGGTGGTCCATGAGGGACAGAGCAGAATAAAGATGGAGCAAAGTGTGGATGCGCTGTCCTTGAAGAACGCTCAACTCGGTTTTGTTTATATTTTGCTTAGCCTATCATTTTAATGACAGATGTCGAATTTATTTATTTATTTATTTTTCTTCCACGACACTTTTCCTAGGCTAGTGTTTTTACAGCAAGATCTTAAATGAATTTGGTATTTTGACAAGACGAATAAAATTATAATAGGCCATTTTTGTACAGCATACATTTTTTTTCCCTCTGCGACACTTCCTATTGTGTTCTAAAGGTTAAACAAATTGTATCCTGACAAGACGAATAAAAATAAGGAATACAATTTTTGTACATTTTTATTTTCTTTTTTTCCTACTGTGTTGGCAGCAAAATGTTAAACGAATCTTAAGTCTTAAGACACAAAATTCGTTTAACATTTTGCTGTCAATAAAAGACTCTTGACAAGACGAATAAAATAACAAATACAATTTTGTGCAGACTACACTTTTATTTGTTAGCCTATCTGTCTTTCTTTCAGTAGAGAAAATTTAAATGTGTGATTCTGGAAACGAGATCTAAATTTAGCGGGAACGGTCAGGTCGGGAAGAAAATTATTCAAAGCGGACAGCGGGTGAACAAAGAGTTAATATATAGCGCAGATATATTTAGATATATATAGAGTTAAAAAGTCCCGCGCAGACCTCTAGTCCAGATCTTTCACCAATAGAGAACATTTGGCGCATCATTAAACGAAAAATACGTCAGAGATCACCACAAACTCTTCAGCAGCTGGAAACCTATATCAGGCAAGAATGGGACCAAATTCCAACACCAAAACTCCAGAAACTCATAACCTTGATGCCCAGACGTCTTCAAACTGCTTTGAAAAGAAGAGGAGATGCTACACCATGGTAAACATGCCCCTGTCCCAACTATTTTGAGACCCATAGCAGGCATAAAATTTGAAATGAGCTCATTTTGTGCATAACATTTTTTAATTTCTCAGTTTAAACATTTGTTATGTTATCTATGTTCTATTGTGAATAAAATATTGGCTCATGTGATTTGAAATTCTTTTAGTTTTCATTTTATTCAAATTTAAAAAACATCCCATTCCCAACATTTCCGGAATTCGGGTTGTATTTATATTCATATAATTGATATTATATATAAATATTTTTAATATATAAACATAACATATTTTTCTTAAATATATACATGCATGTGTATATATTTATATATACTAGTGCTATCAAAATAAACTTTGCTGTCGTACCATGGGTGCAGCAGGCGCAATGATATTATGCAGCACTGCTAGCACAAGGAGCGTGCCTTGCAACCATGGAGACATTTGTGAATCCTTGATTATTATGCCAGAATGAGAGAATAGTTCTAGCCAATATCGGCCTAGAAAATCGCAACTTTTCATTTTCTCTTAGTACACGATGTAACTACAGAAGAGTTAAGTTTTAAATAGGAAAAATATCGAAACTCTTTGGTCATTTTTGAGCGAGATGCTAACGGTCTAATCAGATTCAGTGATCTATGCTAAGCTGCAGCTAAAAGTGCTACCGCCAGACCCGGAGATCGGATGAATGGATTAGAAAACGGTAAAACTCAACTGTTTAAATCTTGGGGAGTTGGAAAATGAGTCTATTTTCAAAAATAGTGGACTGTTCCTTTAATGAAGCAGTTGAGCTAGTTCATTAAACTGGTCTGAATGATTCATTCACAAACTGGACTGATCTGATTGTTGAGTTCGACTCTCTGACTCAACAATGAGTTATCGTATGGTTTCAGAGGACTTGGAATATAATCTACAAGTCACACTGACCACTTATATTACTTACATTACTTCTATGGCACTTTTTTGTCCCTTTTTAAGTTTTAAAAGTTTTATTTTACAGTCACTGTAAAATAATTTAAAAAGCACAGGAATAAAGACCAGCATACCCCTCAGAACTGAAAAAAGAAACAAAGTCACACAAATTTTGAAAGATGGATGATTAAATGATGAAAGAACTTTCATTGTTGGGTGAATTATTTCTTTAAAAACATTAAACAGTTCTCCCATTGTCTGCTGTTATCTTAGAGCTAATGTGGCATTCACTAAAAACAAGTTATCTTTTGTTTCTATGTCTGAAGGTCAGCGGTTCCACATAATATTGAAAGCCTCAATTACACACGCATACACAAAAAGAAGCCACAGCATTTTCATGGCCTTGGCACGGGAATCAGATAATCCAGGGGGGGCAACCTTGAGGGGGTTCATACTGTATTTACCCACAATGATCTCAAATCACAATTCCAGCATTCCACACACAGTACAGTACATCTACATTCATGCAATTGGCAGACAAATACTAGCTGAAAAAGCATGCATGGATGCAAGCACAGCTGCATATTTCAAGAATGCACTGTAAATACCAGCACAATCTCATGGCAGTTCCTATTTTACGTTTTGGCAAATTGGTGGCTGATTTGTATGAATGTGTTTGATCTGCTTTAATCCCGGTTATGATTTTATTTAGGGGTGAGGTTAGTGGACCTGCTTACTTTCTTGTAAAAATCGATTTACATTGTATGAAATCAGGTTGGAAATATACCATCTGAGCACCGTTGGCATCCTGCATACTAGTTAGGTCGAAAAGAATTAAAAAAATTACCTGCATTTCACCATGATTCTTTTTTTTTTTTTCAGGAAAAGCACTGATCAGTGTAAGCAGCTAATAAACCAAAGGCCTCTAGTGACAGACTACACTGAGAATCACAACAGTCTCAATGTATCTGTAACCTTGATCAGTAAACTATTTGCCATTTAGAACTTCAGATAAACTCTGAGAAGATACTATCTCACAAACATTCAAACATGAATTGAAATAGAAATGTTGACATTTCACAATTTATCTTCTCCTTTTCTGTCTCTCTACCCTGACCAGCAAAAATATAGTCTGCAATTCTGTAATTTTATAGTTAGGCTATCTTATTACATAACTGGATGTATATTAACTTATCTGATCAGACGAGCATTTAACTGTGTTGAATGTAGTTGACCTTGATAAATTTGTGCATAATTTGATAAAGTGTAATGACTTACTTGTCTTCCTGTCATGCTTTATTTTTAAATCGAAGGGACAACATTCAGTAACAGAGTTAAGATAAATAATATGTTTTAAAACAATTAAAATATCACATTGTTCAATTAATTTTTTTTTTTTTTTTTTTTTGATACAGTTGAGAAATGTCAGTGAGGTGAGGATAATTTAGTTTGATGTGATTAAAACCAGCCACATTTCATGAGGTGTTAATTGTTAGATACAGTAATTTCATCAGTGATTTAGTCTTTTTTGGATTTAAAAAATGGGACATCTGTTTATGGAAATAAGAGTAATATTTCTAATACAAGTTTTGAATGTTTTATTATAGTTATTAGTGATCACAGGGGAGAATAAACAAACTCGGATATTTCTTATTCATCACGTTGGTTGTCTCAAAATCTAGTGAGACGCCTACCTAGACACCACTCTTGAGCATCCCACGCGCGCTCATGCTTTCTAAGTAGACAGCACACTAGGTATTGAGTTACAGCCCACATGAACGGTGATATTAGAGATGCGGGTGTTATTGTATTGATGTGTTGTGTACTCACTTTTGAGCGCGCAGATCAGCTGGTGTCCATCTTTAATCAGCTCTTTGATGAAGCTGTTCGTTCGATCCAGCTCGATCTCGTGACATTTGAGTCTCTCTCTAAAGTCCGGACTGTCCACAAAAGAGTCACTGAACTCTAGAGTCGGCAACCCCATGATCAGACCTGAAATAAAGCCTCACAAAACAGTGCAACTCGGTAGTTCCTCAGAAACACTGGCGCATCCGTGTCATCGTTATCATCCTTATCCACACTCAAACGCCGAAAGTGTCGCTCTCTTGCAGAGATTCATGCGAAAGTTTCTCTTCACTTCCGCGCTCTGAAGTTTCATCAAGCCAAACTTCTGCAGCAGCCAGCTTGAGATCATGAGACTCCTGCTGGTTACATTAGATAACACCCGTAAACCTGCTGTAGCCCGTGTAATGGCTTTACTCTTCAACGTTCAAACACTTTCATTAATTAGGTAAGTTGCTTACATCTCCTTGTCAAACAATACATAACTTTCATGTATGTATGTATGTATATATATATATATATATATATAAAATCACTCAGTTTCACTCTATATAGGTTTCAGTAAGTATCGAAGCTAAAATGTACATCTAGTGCAATTATTTTTAGTGTTTCTCTAAGACTTATATTAAAAAAAAGACATTAAATGAGATTAATGAATCTAAATGCACTGAATCCAAATGTTCATGTTCAGATGAACTGACAAATCTAAGAAGATTATAGCCTTTTATTAAATGTACTGAGACAAGATTTTTGACAAGATCTATGGTGAAGAGGGCCAATAAGGGGTGGCCAGGGGCATCTTGCACTGTTGATTGTTGGTGTGGACATGTGGACATGTCCTCCTCGGACCTACAGCCATGGGTGATGGTGTTCATAGATCCCTTACAGGTAATGAAAATAATCCAGCTCATGTAAAAACACACAAGCAGTGCAGATTTACTCAACAAAGTGCACAACAGAACAGTGACTCACTTTATACTCAGAGAGAGGGGGAGAGAGGGAGAGAACAACATATCAGGAAGATCGCTTTGACAATATCTTGTACAGCCTGAAGGGTCATACGGCAGTGTACATCTATCTGTGTGTGACATCAGGAAAGCTCCTGGATGTCTGATGACCTGCGGCGGTTCTCAATGTCTGATGAAACAGGCCAGCCGTATATGGCTACAATAAACCAAATGCTCAAACAACTCCTTAAAGGGCTATACCGTTCACTCACACCACCTATAACCCAGATGTAAAACTACCAAAACCACATAAATGTCAACCAAGGAAATAAAACAACCGAAGTGAACTATAAAGCAACAGAAATCATGTTTATATGTCAGTCGATGAATATCGTCATGTCATAGGGGCATGTTTCATTCTTTTCTTCCCCTTTTCTATACTCCAAACAGGCAACTGTAATTATACTGTCTGATAGATTGTGACGGAACTAATGAGAGTGGGGAGAGGGTGAATTCTGAATTAATACCTAACTAAATGAAAGTAATTAGACTTCAGCCTAATTGGAGCTGGTAGAATCGGCCACAAATACAGGGCACGCTGGGACGATAATGATGTCAAATTCCAAATGAGCATTCAGTCGACGCAAAGCAGGAGGAAGAATTTAAAACACTTTGGCCAACTAATTTACATATGCAATTCTAAATTTGCCATTACACCAAAACTGAAAAACAGCAGCAGCAGAATGAGATGCTACTAGTTTAAACAATTATACAACATAAAAGACAGCCTATAAAGAGGCATTCACACTGACAGCCATATGTGGCGACAAAGCAACCAAAGGTCATTTATTTTCAGTTAGATTTGGTGATTTAAGATGACATGAGCAACAAAGACCTGAATGCATCAGTGACCACCCACTTTTTCAGTATAATTTTTGCTGTATTTCTGTTTTTCCCCCACATTTATTTTCTTCATTTCAAAAACATTTTCAATAGAGAGTCCTAAGCCTTGAATCACAATATTAAAAAGTTTGTTGGGAAGCAATAGTATTTTCGAATATGCTCCGACTAATGCTACTACAGATTTTATTTTTAGACTGAGTTTTAGAAATGTATTAGTTTTACTTTTATTAGTTTTTGTTGCTTTAATATTTAATAATAAACTCTCAGAAAAAAAAGACACCATAAATGGTGCATATTGGTACCTTAAAATACATATGGATCTCTAAAATGTACATATTAGTACCTTTGGAAAGGGTGACAGAAGTTCCAGTGATAACTTTTGTTCCTTTTTTTCTGAGAGTGTAACATTAAGAATTAATATTATTTCAGTTTGAGTAATTTAGTAATTTTAGAATTTAAAAATTGTATGTGTATATATATATATATATATATATATATATATATATAAATACCCTCAAAAGAATATTTGGTCCCACTTTATGTTAGGTGGCCTTAACTACTATGTACTTACATTTAAATTAATTATTTGGTACAATGCACTTATTGTGTACATACATGTTTTTACATTGTACTTATATTTTTTAAAATACCTATATGTAATTATATCTGTAATTATTTTCTGTAATTACATTTATAATTACACTGTTGACCCATCCCTTACACCTTAACCCACCTTTAAACCTACCCATACTACCAAACCTGTCCCTAACCTTACCCGTATCCCACCTCAATAGCAGCAAAAGTGTTTTGCAATACAATATGAACACAATAAGTACACTGTACTTATTTTTTGATGTTTAAATATTTAAAGCTATTATTGTGTTAAATGAGAAAGTATCAAGTAGACATTACAAATAGTAGCTTTAGAAATAAATATTTTATTTAATTCAACATAAAATTTATTACACATAGACTACATTGGCCTAACATAAACTATGGAACGTAAAAGAAGATAATTTGAGAAACATCTCACTGGTAATCAAAACAAATTTGTTACCAACAGTCTTCAAAACACCTTATTTTATGTTGCACAAAAGAAAGTACGGTAAGTCATTCAGGTTTCAAACGATGAGTAAATGCTTCCAGTTTTTATTGGGGGGGGGGGGGGGGTAAACTATCCATTTAATGTTTTTTATTAATGTTTTTTATTATTAAATAAATGAAAAGATACTCTAACAAAGAAACTAAAATTATCAGCAGGTGGCGGTAAATGTCTTTATGAGTCATTTGTTCATTCGATTTGTTCAAACGGCTTATTCATTCAGGAATTAAACGGCTCTCTCTATGAATGAGCCATTGAATCATTGGTTCACTCGATTTGTTCAAAATGAGGATTCATTCAGAAACTAAACATCGCTGTGCTGCTCAGATGCACAACAGTTCTGCTGTGGATATATAGGTAATATTTTCGTTGGCAAAATTGAGAAAAAACACAATATTGTGTTTAAAATATAACAAAATATTAACTTTTTATTTACAGAACTGTTGTATAAAATCACATTTGCACTCTTGCATAAATAGCACTGGTGTGGTATTGCTTTTGCTGATCCTCCTGTGATGCTTATCTTGTGATATAAATATGAGACAAAAAGTCATACAGGGGCAGTTTTTTCCCCCAATATCTTGAATTTTAGGGCATAACTGCATTTATGGAGTTGTTGCCCTGCATCATATTTGTCAACAGTCAACTGTATGAAATGTATGATGGGTCTGGGTCTGGGCCAGTTGTCAGCGAATCCACGCAGTCACAGCCTCCACCATCACCACAGCCACTAGCCACCACTCACACCAGATCACACTCACCTGAGTTCTGATTACCTGCACCTGCTGTCTCCAGTCAAACAGGGCTGGGAAGGTTACTTTTAAAATGTATTTCACTAAAGATTACAAAATACATGCTTTAAAAAGTAATCAGTAATGTATTTCGTTAGATTGGTTTAGTAACTTAATCTAAATACTTTAGAATACTTTGAAGTACTTAAGCTATATAACACAAAGTAACATAACTTAATGTCTTGTTTTTATGTTTTCTCTTTGCATTTTTTAATAACATCAGTTTTCCACAGCATTTCTATGAACAACAACAACAACAAAAGTTATGTCATTTAAATCTACCAATCAATATAAATTCAATTTGAATACAATGAATGGGATTCTGTGCTGTTTCATGCTGCATTCCAAGCTTCAAAACGAATCCAAACACACCAAACATATCATAAAAGTAGCCAAAACAACTGGCACAGTTCTCCAAGTTATACAATAGATTTGTTTAATGAATGGACCAAACTTTAAGTGATTACTTCATAATCCTCTCTATGGAGAAGCGATCGCTGAGTCAAAATGGACAGGGCTCGTTTTCCAAAGCAACTATGGTTGCAAGTAATGTCGTTATAGTTCAATGTAATTTAACAACCACAGTTCGCTAACGATGCTTTTGGGAAACATACCCCAGATCTATCCAGTTTAATGTGAACCATTCACACTGGTTTCGTTAAACAAAAGAAATGATTCATTTAAAAGATTGACTCAAAAGAATCATCTGTCATTTTTAATTAAATTCTTAGAAATATTAAACGTAATGATTCAACACTCAAAATATGAGAAAATGGAAAAACGAGTTACTGGATACAATTTTTCAAAGATCAAGAACAACTTCCGTCAAGATGCTTTTTCAGATTAGACGTTGTATCCTCCGATGCTGATAGAAGTTTTGTTGCAGGTAGGCATTGCACTGCACTGAGATGTTACACTACCTTTTTCAGATTTGCATTACACAAATGGATTTCTGTTGTGTCGTCCATTTATGTGTCGTGATGAGCATATGCACTCTCACTACGAGTTGTTAAATGAACAGGCTGCTGCACTTTTTATTTTTTTTCAATGGAGAATCGGTTGCCTTATTGGTTAAAATCCCCAAACTGTTTACATAAATATTAAATTAAGAAATTACATTAATTTAATCAAAGTAATCACTTTGGTAATCTAAAATACTTTTCGGATGTAACTGTAATTTTATTACCACCCATTTAAAATGTAATTGTAACGAAATACAGTTACTCATATTTTGTATTTTAAATACGTAACGCCGTTACATGTATTTCATTACTCCCCAGCCCTGCCAATCAAGCCACCTATTTGAGCAAGCTCCTCTCAGTTCACGTCCTTGAACTATTCCAGACTCTATGTTTGCTACTTACCTGTGTGCACTTACCTCTAGATCCTCAGACGATTCTCCGATGTTGTTCTCCTGTGTTCCTGGTCACCGATCTACAACGAACCTGCAAAGATATCATACATCAGCATTCAGCTAAGAACCCTTGAACTGATCATTGTGTTTGATACTCACCTGCCATTGCTCCTAATAATCTGCATCTCCAAGCCTGTCAATAAACCTGCCTGTTCATTCACTTCACTGTTGTCTCTGGCTCGATCTGTGACAGAAGACCAGACCGGAAACATTCACCTCCATGGATCCCCGACTTCCCACTCCTGCTGATGTTCTAGAGGAACTGGTCAATACCCTCCAGGCTTCACTCATGCCTGTAACAACTCCTCAATCTGACTCTGTCAGTCCCATGGCCATGTCTGCTCCCTACGCAGGTGAAGCAGCTGAGTGTAGCGGCTTCCTCCTTCAAGTGGCGCTCTTCATCGAAATGCAACCATCTAAATTCACGATCAAGCGTATGTAGCATTATTGATTTCCCTCTTCACTGGTCGAGCGTTGTTGTGGGCTAAGGAGATATGGAACGCCAACAGTACTATTATTAACTCACATGAAGCTTTCACTAACCATTTCAAGGAAGTGTTTGGTTCCGCTACAGGAATGCTCTCTGTATCAGATCAATTACTGCTGTTGCACCAAGGCGCTTTGTCCACCAACGATTACACCTTGCAGTTTCGGACGCTGGCGGCGACCAGTGTGTCAGCTTGCCACACATCCGAAGCCGCCCACCAATCTGTCGCACCCGCCACCAGTCCTCCAGTACCAGAGCCGATGCAATTGTACTCCACACAGCTCACTCATGCTGAATGTGCTCACCGCCTCATGCCTTTACTGTGCTGCAGCAGATCACTTCATTGGGACCTGTCAGACCCCACACCCTGCGTTGATTACCCTTAAACTAGAGCCAGTAATATCCACATTCTCCTTGTTATCAGTGCAACTACTCACTCCAGACCATTCTGTTTCAGTCCCAGCCCTCGTCGACGTGGGCTCCTTAGGCAACTTCATCTCACAAGACCTTTTAAGTTGTCTCCATGCTCCACCGCTGAGACTCAAGATTGGCAGTTTGCATGAGGAAGAAATCACATTTCTGGTACTGGAGGGACCCACGGTGGACATCATCCTGGGATGCCCCTGGCTCGTTCTCCACTCTCCAGAAATCAGATGGGACTCATGTGAGGTTACTGCGAGTTCTGCCATCAAAACTGCCTTTCTGCCCTTCCTAGACCGTTCAGCGAGCCATGCACCGCTCAGATCGCCTCCACCCGCATCGAAAGTCCCGAACCTCTTGAGGCACCCGACTTCCCACTCCTGCTGATGTTCTAGAGGAACTGGTCAATACCCTCCAGGCTTCACTCATGCCTGTAACAACTCCTCAATCTGACTCTGTCAGTCCCATGGCCATGTCTGCTCCCTCGCAGGTGAAGCAGCTGAGTGTAGCGGCTTCCTCCTTCAAGTGGCGCTCTTCATCGAAATGCAACCATCTAAATTCACGATCAAGCGTATGTAGCATTATTGATTTCCCTCTTCACTGGTCGGCGTTGTTGTGGGCTAAGGAGATATGGAACGCCAACAGTACTATTATTAACTCACATGAAGCTTTCACTAACCATTTCAAGGAAGTGTTTGGTTCCGCTACAGGAATGCTCTCTGTATCAGATCAATTACTGCTGTTGCACCAAGGCGCTTTGTCCACCAACGATTACACCTTGCAGTTTCGGACGCTGGCGGCGACCAGTGTGTCAGCTTGCCACACATCCGGCCGCCCACCAATCTGTCGCACCCGCCACCAGTCCTCCAGTACCAGAGCCGATGCAATTGTACTCCACACGGCTCACTCATGCTGAATGTGCTCACCGCCTCATGCCTTTACTGTGCTGCAGCAGATCACTTCATTGGGACCTGTCAGACCCCACACCCTGCGTTGATTACCCTTAAACTAGAGCCAGTAATATCCACATTCTCCTTGTTATCAGTGCAACTACTCACTCCAGACCATTCTGTTTCAGTCCCAGCCCTCGTCGACGTGGGCTCCTTAGGCAACTTCATCTCACAAGACCTTTTAAGTTGTCTCCATGCTCCACCGCTGAGACTCAAGATTGGCAGTTTGCATGAGGAAGAAATCACATTTCTGGTACTGGAGGGACCCACGGTGGACATCATCCTGGGATGCCCCTGGCTCGTTCTCCACTCTCCAGAAATCAGATGGGACTCATGTGAGGTTACTGCGAGTTCTGCCATCAAAACTGCCTTTCTGCCCTTCCTAGACCGTTCAGCGAGCCATGCACCGCTCAGATCGCCTCCACCCGCATCGAAAGTCCCGAACCTCTTGAGGCACCCTACGTCCCATCTGACTATAAGTCGTTCCAGGATGTCTTCAGTAAGCAGGCTGCCACTCACCTCATCGGCCATGGGACTGCGCCATTGACTTGCTGCCTGGAGCTAAACTCCCTAAGGGTAGAGTTTATCCTCTGTCCAACCCGGAGCGCAAGGCTATGGAGAAACTCCAGCACCCACAAAGCCTTCGTAGAACTCAAGACAGCCTTTTGCACGGCCCCCATCCTTCGCCATCCAGATCCACACATTCCGTTTGTGGTAGGAGTGGACGCTTCCACCACCGGAGTTGGGGCCGTGCTCTCCCAACAATATGGTGAGCCTCCACACATCCTTCGGGGCCTTTATTGAGCTATTCTTGTTGTGTGATTCTTCAGCCCGTTACAATATGTGTGTGTGTGTGTGTATTAGTGTTGGTAATGATTAAAATGGAGCACAAAGCTCCATTTTGCATACAGTTGAGTGCGCAAGCCTTTAAAGTATACTCCTTTGTCAGTTTATGTCAGAGACTTATTCAGAATCAGCACATGGTCACTGTCTAGGGGGCTTTGTTTTCAAGAATGCAACTCATGGCATTCGCTGTTCTTCTGCTGGCGGTTATCAAACAGCGTTGCATTACTGAGGGCGCCCCCTTCTGGATTGAGGGTGAATTGCCTGTATTCGCTGTAAGGCCTCATGCACCGAACCAAGATGTCCGTACCGTGACGGTTCAGTACGAATACATGTACCGTGCCACCCCTAATATATATATATATATTAAAAAAATACACTGTATGGGTCAAAATGATAGATTTTTCTTTTATGCCAAAAATCATTAGTATATTAAGTAAAGATCATATTCCATGAAGATATTTTGTAAATTTACTACTTTAAAAATATCAAAACGTAATTTTTTATTAGTAATATTCATTTGCTAAGAATTCATTTGGACAACTTTAAAGGCGATTTTCTCAATATTTAGATTTTTTTTGCACCCTCAGATTCCAGATTTTCAAATAGTTGTATCTCGGCCAAATATTGTCCGATCCTAACAAACCATACATCAATGGAAAGATTATTTATTCAGCTTTCAGATGATGTATACATCTCAGTTTAGAAAAATTTACACTTATTAAGACTGGTTTTGTGGTCCAGGGTCACACACACACACACACACATATATATATATATATATATATCCATGGTTGTCTGATTAGTTAATCTCAAAATTATTATAATTAAAAAAAAAATACACATCTATAGGCACATACATTTTAGCATCTTAGACTCATGGTAAGTCTGTCCTGAAAGATTTCCGCATTATTACATAATTCTTTCTAAGGAGAAAATTAATGGGATTTTTACTTCTGCAGTTCTGCTGTCTCATTTCACACGCAAAACCCAAATCAGACAACAAGTCTTTTGGTGTGCAGGCTGTAAATTCCCACACATGTCATTTTTGTAATTTAGCATTCAACCTCTTCGATTCAGCAACAGTCAGTTCAAGTGACAGGGAGAATTGGATCTATTTCACAGTCTTGTTGATGAACCGGAGACCTCCTCACAGCCTGAGACTCAGACATGCTCCTGTGATGGGCGTAATGGCTGAGCAATTGCTCTGTGAATGTGAGGCTTAATGTAATTGTGTTGCCTAGAGGAGAATTCGGTGACAAAAAATGGTCTTTTAAAAAAATAATTTAAAGGGAATCATGCAATAGCAGCTGCTGCATGAGGCTAGGCTAATTGCAGTGTTGTAGGGTCACCTGTGGTGTCTTTCAAAGCAATGTGGTTTAATTAGCATGAGACCCAGCATGGAAACAGGTACTGTATAGTTTGATTTAACCACAAATACACTCTCAGTCAAGCATTATAACCACACTGCAATAGCACTGACATCACACTTACTGTAGTCCCAAATGCATCCATCTGTACTGTTGCAGAATACAAAGTATGCATGCATGCACTTCCAAGCCACCCACCCACTGTGGCAAAATGGTGCACCAATGCAGTAATACCTGTGTTTGGTAATTGCACACACAATAGATATCAGTAACCTCGCAGAAACCGCATTGATTAGCTTCCCTGCGCGGGTTTGTTATGTACAAGCTGCTGATTATATTTCAGCTGACGTCAATGAATTATTTAGCATCTTGGCTGAAGTGTGTGTTTGGAGGCCTTGGCTTCACCAGCTGCATGGATGTCTCCTGTGTGGATGCTCTTGCGTGGACACACGGATGGGGTGTCCCAGGGGTCCTGTTTGACTCATCATCGTAATGAACGGTGAAATTATGAATCAGTCAAGACACTTTAGGAGATTTAATTGTCGTGCTCGCTGAAAGTATAAGAAATCAGATTGGGGAAAGATTAGAAGTGAGTGTTACTTGAAACTGCTTCAGAAGTTGGAACGATTACACTGTGTAACATTTGAAACCAACTTAGGCTCTCTAGAAACAGGCTATGTGCCTCTTCCTAGATTTTTGCAAAATGTATATACATACAATTCATTGCGGTTTCAAGCTGAAATGAACAATATAGTGGCAGTAAATCACCAACAACTTCCGTTTTACCTTTTCAAATTATGATTATAGGGGTAGATTATCAATTAATAAAGATTTATTTATGTGTGGTTCCTGGCACAATACTTATGTTATGGCCTCAAAATGCTTTTAACATAGCACCTGATTTGTAAATGTAAACATTTTAATGTTTTCATCACATAATCAGCTTTATATATATATATATATATATATATATATATATGGCTTTTCTAAGGTAGTAAACTTGCTTGGTAGCTCACCCGGTATGGCACTGCAGTCTCATGAAACATGATAAAACAGCTTGAGGATTTGTAAAAACAATCTACAATAGCATGGTTGCTTCAACAAAGGAATTTTTGTCTCATTTTTGCTTTTGTTAACACTATCTACTAGGTTTGGGGTAGAGTTTAGTATAGGTGGTATGTTTTTTTAAATGCAATATAGAGCATTTACATTTTAGTGGCACTTAAGAGACATTTCATTTCTGAACTGCCGAAATACATACGACAACCCATGCAAAAAAAAACATGGTCAGATTCACGTTCATCTGTTCAACCGAATAAAACTGAACTTGCTTTTATCACCACAGACATATGTTTTTTAGCCTGACATGCTACCTAACTATTTGTGTCTTTTTCCATTTTCATATATAGCTGTATCTGATGTGGTAAATAGTGAAGTCATTTTTCAGGACAAGATCTTATGGTGTTTGAGGAAAAACTATACCTTTGATGTTACAGTAACTATGAATGTTGATTTCCCCTTTGTATTTCAAACCTAATTCTACCAGACACTGACATTTCTGCTTTTACTCATTTTGTTTAAATATTTCAGTTCTATTTAATTTAAAAATGAAGCAAAATAAAATTGTAATAAATATTTTTTTATATTTAATTATTTAAAAACATTACATTCATATCATCATACAGACCTCACAATCCACAATTTATCTTGTCATACACATCTGAACACTTGACTAAATCATTTCAATGAAACCAAGAGGAGTACCACTCCACCAGCTGTTTCTGAATGTCAGACTTTTAAAAGAAGAAGAAAAAGAAGAAAGAAAAAAGAGGAAGAAAAAATTTAAATGATTTTTTTTCTTTCGGGCAATATAAAAAAAGGGTTTTAAAACATATATGAAGATGAAATCAAATAATAAGGACATGAAATCAATGCAAATATTATGATGTACACATTTATCCTCCTGATACTATGAAAATACATGTCTACTATTGAATGAACATGCAGTACTGTAAACAATTACATGATAAAGTTCTCTGATGATACAGCTATTTTAGGTCTCATATCTGGAACATCAGATGTTATTACTTACAAACATGAGGTTCAGAACTTTGTCCAGTTTCCTTAGCATTAACACAAAGAAAACAGTGGAGATGATGTTTGACCCCAAATCCATCGGAGACCACTTACCAGTGGTCATTAATGGTCAGAATATAGCCCAGGTGGACTCTTACAGATATCTGGGCATTCACATTGATTATAAATTGACATGGAGTGTAGACATGGAGTTTTCAGGTAGAAAATGTCTGTATTAGGGTCCAGCAGTGACTGTATTTTCTTTGTAGGTTGAGGGTCT
The DNA here is from genome assembly GCF_012432095.1 of Onychostoma macrolepis. Taxonomy (NCBI): domain Eukaryota; kingdom Metazoa; phylum Chordata; class Actinopteri; order Cypriniformes; family Cyprinidae; genus Onychostoma; species Onychostoma macrolepis. The sequence goes on from NC_081172.1 coordinate 26,944,303, forward strand.
TTGGTGTTAACCAGAAAGTGTTTCTCTTTTATCATGTTGTAATCGAGAACATTTTTCGATATGGCATCTCAGCCTGGTTTGGCAATCTTAGTGTACATTTGAAAGCTCAGATTACACGTCTAACACAGAGAGCCATGAAAATTATGGGAGTTAAGGCCCGTTCACACCAAGGATGATAACGATAAAGATAACGATAAAGATATAGTTCTAAAAATTGTTCTCAATATTAAAGAATAGCAGAGTCCACACAGCCACACAGCTATAACAATAAAGGCACAGAGAAATAATATCATTGGAATCACTTCCAGAATGATTTTTTTCCAGCTGATGAATTGAGAGCCAATCAGAATCCATCCTGCTGTAACAAGCTCGAGAATTAAAGCGGCAGACCAACGTACGTTTAGAATAAACAGACGATATCGTTCGCTGGTGTGGACGCTAATATCATTGTCTTTATATTAGACCGGCTCAATAGGTAGGGTGCAGTTTAGTTGTTCACTGTATATTGTGGGTAGGGCAGAGATGGGTCGCTGTATGTATTACATGTACGTAGTATGTTATCTGTATAAAACAGCAGATATCGTATTGTATGTGTCCAATACAAATTTCCTTTGGGACAATAAAGTTTATCTTATCTTATCTTATCTGATCTTCATCCAACTAAAAAAAAATTAAAAATAAAATCTTATTGTCAGCCCATTGGAAATTGACATGCTAGGTCTGTTTAGATGGACTCTTTGGAATTAATTATACATTAAAAATCCACCAATGTTCACTGCTATTGATAAATCTAAAGCAGAAGGTTTTTCACCCTACAACTGAAGCTTGTGATAAAGGTCTATTCTGTGTAAATCTGCAGCTTTCAGCAGAACTGTGCAGGTGCAGACTCTTACATGGTTTATATGTGGATTACGAAGAGCTAGGATATGATGGAGACGAGATAAAGGGAAACTGGGAATGCCACACACAGCCAACAAACAATAGAGTTATAGTATGTCGTTATTTGTCTGTGATGGGAGAATTACTGCACAGTGCTCATCAATTATAAATGGATGTTTTTATAAACCAGGCCAGATAAAAAATGGGCAGGCTGAACATTAGACAGATCAGACACTAAAAGGTCAAAACTGCAATGAAAACTATATGTAAACCAATGTCACTTCAATTGGAACACATTGTTCGTTGAGCGCTGTGCAAACTGCATCTTGTACGTCAAAGGCGCTGCTGATTAACAAACAAATAACTCACGGGCGGAACACGACAATCCCTGTTTGCGGAGTTATTCGAATGTTGTGTGATCCTATAGCTAGGATGTATTGTCTCAGCGTCTGACACTGACTGCGATGACAGCATTGCATTTTCTTCCACAGTTTGACGTTTGAGGTAATTTCACAATTTCCGCCACTTGGCTTGACTGCAGACGGCAGCCTGTGGAGTGCGCAGCCTGTCACTGATTCCCTCTCCTCATGATTAATGACCCTAATTGAGATTCATTTCTTATCAATTAGAGTGTGGCATTTACTGGCCGGACAAGTCCCCCTCCCGCATTTATTTGTGTCTTGACTCAAAGCAAGGTCTTTTTTCTCGCAGAAACCGAGTTGGTGACACCCTTGCCCACGTGTAAGCAGAAAGGTTAGGCCTGATGACTTTTTCATGAGACAAAGTGGTAAGCACAGAGATAAAGAGAGTAGAATAGGTTAGGGTGGGCAGACAGAGCGAGGGGAAGATAGACAGGGAAGTGAGAGTGAATATAATTGGAAAAGAGAAGAAGAGAAGAGTTATAAAAGAGAAGGAGGTTAAGGGTGACTTTAGTGTCTTTGAAAACTAACCGAACTGCCTTGCTGTCCTGCATTCAAGTCCTCCTAAGTTCATATTTATAAGTTGGGAAGTCTTAATTACGATATCAGATGCGTTCAGATATACATTTTATACAAAAAACTTCAGGACAATTTTTTACTCTATTCTACAAAATGATGAATAAAAATACTCATCAGGATTGTTTTTGCTTTATGTTTTTATTCACTTTATGAAGGTGCTGTAGGCGTTATATATTCGTTCGTAATTTTGTATACGCAACAGTAACACTTTACAATGAATAATCACGTACTGTACTAATACCTAAATTAAATATTACTTTAATATGAACTAATGATGAGTTAAAGGGATTGTTCACCCAAAAATTAAAATTCTGTCATTAATTACTCACCCTCATGTCGTTCCAAACCTGTAAGACTTTAGTTCATCTCCGGAAAACAAATTAAGATATTTTTGATGAATTCCGAGAGCTCTCTGACCCTCACATAGACAGCAAGGATCCTAACACGATCAAGGTCCAGAAACTTATTAAGGAGATCGCTAAAATAATCCATGTGACATCAGTGCTTCAACCGTAAAAATTGCGAAGCTAAGGATACACTGTTAGACATTTCTGTAATTTCCACAGTTATTTACTGTATATCACCCAGTGTAATACTGCAAATTCCCTTTACAGTAAATAACTGTAATACCCTTTGCATCATGGGAATTTTCTTTGACGTCAGACCCCACATACAGAGACTTACTGTATTTTTAAAATTGCTGTATACTACTGTAAAACGGTCTCTTTGGCACCATTATACTGAGGTCGTTTTATTTTCCTAATTTCTTACATTTGGATTACAACGCCACAACAGCTTGGGACTGACTACTGCGATGTGTTACATCGCTTCTAATGATTGTTAAATCCGTTTGTACTTCGTGTCAGAAACAGCGCCAGCACTTGGAGTACATCTGTACATCAGAAATATACCGGGGCATCACATTACTGTCCGCATCCACTGTAGATAGTATATATAATGGGTTCTATATTGCTTTTTTATCGAGTCGCGCCTCGCCGCGCCACTCGCTTCTGTGGAAGATACGGAAGCAGCGGTGCAGCGCCGCTGGTTTTTCCCGGTGATGAACCCGCAAGAGTGAGAGAGCTCTGGAGAACATCTGCGCTGTGTGTCGATGCACCTTACGAGAGAATAAGACCAGCAAGCAAGGTAAAAAGATATGTACGCTTGTCTGTGTGTTTGTGTCAGATTTTTGCACACCAGTTTAACCCATAGTAACATTTACTCGTCAACATGGCGGTTACAGAACTTTACCATGGTAAACTGCGCTGTCGTTTTAAAGGACTTTTGTCAGCTTATTGAATTAAGTTACCAAATTAAAATAGTTTTAATGAGCAACGCTTATCTTATATTAACATTAGGTTAATGTAAAATAAAATTTAGTTCAGGTGTTAGTAGTTAATGTTGGCCAGTAGCCTATTGAGAAAATAAAATCATATATTAGCTAGGATAAACAAGTTTTATGGCTAGCTGCCTTTCTAGTTTAAGAATTAGTTTGTTATAGTTTTTAATGGAATTTAAGATTTACTGCATTTTTTTGTATTTGTGTTTTAAAGGCAACTGCAATGAAGCATCAAGAAAGACATGAGCAGGCCAGCCACCCTGAGACTGATAATTCATGGTAAGAGAACAACTATGTTTTTGAGAGGTTTGTGTATTCTATATGAGGTTTGCCTTTTAAAAGTGTGTTATTTCTTCTACTTGTTTTTTCAGAGAAGACATTTCTGTCAAAGCGGATGGTGAGCAAAGATGGTGGCCACGTTTTGGAGCAGCACCTGGGTTTTGCAGATGGCTATGTATTCTTTGGCTGCTTGTCTTTTTTCCCCCATTATGTTTCTGTTGCCTAAAGATTCTTTGTGAGGATGAATCCAGAGGACACAACATAATGCACTGCCAAACGTCCAAAGACAGGAGAAATGGTGAAGATGCACTGTTCCAGCATTGCAAGTTTGTATTTTTAAGTGTTATACATGCAATGTTTTAAATAAAGAATTTGATATTTTGTAGTTATTGTGTCTGGTTTAACTGAATGCAAGTAGTACCTATGTAGAGTAAAAATAAAATGAATTCTATATAAAAATGATAAAATCTAATGAAATCTATATTAAAATGAATGAATTACAGTAGTATACTGATAAATCAAATACAGTTTGCTACTGTAAATCGTAATTACAGTAACTTAAATTACTGTAAAAACCCTTTGAAATTTCTAACAGTGTACTTCAACAATTCAACAATTCGTCTCCTGCACGACGCGGAGTCCGCGTCACCCTGGTGCCATTTCTGGAGAGTATCACATACGTAAACAATGTATGCAATGTATGTACACAGATATGTTGTTTACATTGTTTATGCTTTGATCTGAACTGAAACAACGTATCCACGTACATACAGTGTGTGCAGAATTATTAGGCAAGTTGATATTCTGGTCATATTTCTTTTCCAAGAACATTTTACCAATTCCAAACCACATCAATCTTAGTAACTACTATCAATTTTGTATTTAATCATTTATAAGTGATATATAATTGCCCATGAAGGCTGAAAGTTAAAAACTCCTCATTTCAGGTGTGCAGAATTATTAGGCAGGTTTTCTTTTACAGATAAAATGAGCCAAAAATGAGATTGAACTCAAGAATAAAAGTAAAACAATTATTAAATGCCCATAAGAAGGATGCAATACTAATGCAATAATAGAATTAGCAAAGTTAAGGCATGACCACTGGGCAGCAAAATTCTCATTGGTTCAGCACGGTCAGAAAAAACAGGTGGAGAAGAAAAGACACCTTAACTGCAAAAGAATTAGGAATTAATGTCAAGAATTAGGTGAGAAACCATAAGGAACCATTTAGTCTCCAGCACCATCATTTTACAGAACTGCAAGCTTGCAGGGGGGTTTCCATAAGTGGAATGTGTCAGGTTCTCAGAGACTTTGCTTGGGTAAAAAAATATTTTAAATGACTCTCACTTAATAAAAATAACATGCTGAAGTGTTGTGAAATACACGAAGACTGATTTTTTTATAGGCTTTATGGACAGATAAGTTGAGAGTGACTCTTGAAGGACCAGCATCACATCTTCTTGTGCCACAGTTTGAAAAATGTGAAGTTTTAGGAGCTCATTTTTAATCAATCCTGCAAGACAGACTTTTCAGGATAGGAGATGAACTAAAATGAGCTCCCAAAACTTACTGCCAGATTCTGGAAGATAAATTCTTCAAACAGTGGTACAAGAGATGCTGGTCCTTCAAGAGTCACTCACAACTTATCTGTCCATAAATCCTATACAAAATCAGTCTTCATGTATTTCACAACACTTCAGCATGTTATTCTTATTAAGTGAGGGCCATTTTAAAGAATTTTTTACCCAAGCAAAGTCTCTGAGAACCTGACACCTTGTAACTCTGGAGACTCCAGGAAGGTTGCAGTTCTGGAAAATGATGGTGCTGAAGACTAAATGGTTCCTGATGGTTTCTCACCTAATCGTCTGTAATTCTTAATTCTTTTGCAGTTAACATGTGTCTTTCCTCTCCACCTGTTTTTCTGACCGTGCTGACAATGAGCATTTCTCTGCCCAATGGTCATGCCTTAACTTTGCTAATTCTTTTATTGCATCCTTCTCATGGGCATTTAATATTTTTTTTTACTTTTATTCTTGAGTTCAATCTCTTTTTTGGCTCATTTTATCTGTAAAGGAAAACCTGCCTAATAATTCTGCACACCTGAAATAAGAAGTTTCTGACTATCAGCCTTCATGGACAATTATATATCACTTATAAATTATTAAATACAAAATCAATAGTAGTTATTAAGATTGATGTGGTTTGGAATTGGTAAAATGTTCTTGGAAAAAAAATATGACCAGAATATCAACTTGCCTAATAATTCTGCACACACTGTATGTTACATACGCTGTTCACGTATGTGATGCTCTCTAAAATGGCTCCAGGGTGACGCGGAGGAGACGAATTGTTGAATAAAGTCATTATTTATGTTTTCTTTGCACACAAAAAGTATTCTTGTAGCTTAGTAAAATTACGCTTGTACCACTGATGTCACATGGATTATTTTAACGATGTCTTTACTACGTTTCTGGACCTTGATCGTGTTAGGATCCTTGCTGTCTATGTGAGGGTCAGAGAGCTCTCAGAATTCATCAAAAATGTCTTAATTTGTGTTCCGAAGATGAACGAATGTCTTACAGGTTCGGAACGACATGAGAGTAATTAATGACAGAATTTTCATTTTTAGGTGAACTATCCCTTTAACCTTAACTATGATATGAGTCATATGAATTCATGTGTGAATGACAACTGCCTTGACTATGTTTGTTAATTAAAACCTTCAGTTTTCACACATGAATTAATTTGACTCATGTCGTAGTTAAGGTTTAATGGTGTAAATTATGTTCAGTTTCTTGCACAGAATAATTGTTTCACTTCATAAGACATCATTATATCGTCAGCAGCCACGGGTATTAATTTTGTGTTGACTGTATATGCTTTTTTTGACTATCAAGTGCCGGTAGCTGCTGACTTGCATTTTATGAATCACAAGGACCATGGTTTCAGCTTAGAATCTTATTTATTGTTCTACTGAAGAATCTAGGATGGCCTGATGGTGAGTAAATTAACAGCAAATTGTCATTCTTCAGTGAACTATTTAATCAATTAATGAAATTAATAAAATAAGAAAAATGAAAAATGAATGAAATAAAAAATATGAAAAAACATTTTTTCCCCTTTGAAAATCTAAGTCTATCCGTAAAAAAAAAGAAAAAAGAAAAGAAACGGTAAAACCTAAAATGCTGCTACATTTGATTATTATTATTGTAAAGTTCTGCCAACCACAGCTGCCATTTTTAACTGTAAATTTCACAGATTTTTGAATTTTTTTTTAGACCAATTAGACTTATAAATTTCTTATAAAGAAGCATAATTTTACCGCCAGCCTTTTAGAACACACTCGGAAGTGCCGGAAGTGCAGCTATGATGTCTTAAAATATAGTCAGCTCACTAGGTTTTGGTACTGAGTTAATGGCTTTATTGCTTTTTACTTTGAAAGAGCGGCCAGAGAAACGCCCCAACATCCAGAAATACATTATATGCAGCATGTCTTCCTTTCAGCAGTAAACTTTCACAGTCTGATCTATTACCTGAAAGGACATTAAGAAGAGCGGAAATTACTCTAAGACTACCTTCTTCCTTGCTCTCTTTTCCCAGTTGGCTTTTAAAGCAAATGCACTGTTCTCTGCACAATACATTCTAGGCTATAAAGATTGCAATTAGACGCCTTTAGATGTTGCTAAAGGAGAGGTTCAATGTATAAGACTTTTTTTTTTTAATACTCTGACGATTCACATGGAGGGGCTTGTCTGGTTAGGGCCCCTAGAGCAAATCTGAGGCTGGGATGATAAATAGCCAAGTTCCCCTTTCAAAGGATTGGTGATGTCTGCACATGCATTTTTGTTCCACTTTTAACTGGTGGGCGCTCGTGGGGCTTTATCCTCCACTGCTTGCCCTTCCTCAGCCCGATAAATGGCTTCACCGCACCCAGTCATGCCACTCGGCTAATGTCTCCTCTGCGGGCAGGCATTTGAGCACATTAGAAATCATTACATAGAAAAAAACAAAAACATTGAAAAATCCAGGATCAAATTGCAGCGCTGAGCACAGGGGAAAATTTGCACACAGTGGAGAGGATGAAAACAAGAAAATGTGATTTTATATTAGAGTATTTGATCATTTCTATATAAAGGGTGTGTAGACATTTTAAGCTTTGGCTTTTCAAACTGAGACAGAGGATATGAGGCACCACGTAGGATTTAAATCAAACTTTGCTTATCAATACATACATAAAACACGTGCATATACACTATAAATTACTCACATATAAAGTACATGTATACTATTGGATGTTCAATATATATATATATATACACGTACACACTAATATGAAATCCATACAAATACACCTTATGTTAGTAATGAATGCATACACACTTGTGAATAACTTGCATATACATATAAACTTGACGCATGCATACACCTATAGAAACTCGCTTATACGTATAAACTCGATCCATGCATTATATATAGATCAGTGGTTAAGACAGAGTTTTTAAAATGCCAAACTCAGTAAACACATTATTAATAAATCAAACTATGTACAGTAGCCTATAGTATGATTTATTAATATTATGTTTATTGAGTTTGGTCTTTTAAAAACACTGTTTTAATGCATTAAACTGCACTGTAGTAAATCATATTTAATCATATATAAAATGACTAACTGTCAAACTGTAAAGCTTGTATTACTCATGTAGTGATTTAATACAGTGAGTTTTTGCAGCCTAGGCGAAAATTCGAGATGGTCCTCACTGAAGAACACAAGATCCAGGGGGTGGAGTTGGATCTAGATCCAACTCCTCCCACCGTACATAGACCTAAACCTACCCGTCTCCACCCCCTGATCCATAAACCCACCCATCCCCACCCCTAAACCTACCAATCTCCACCCCCTGGATGTGGATCCAACTCCGCCCCTGGATCTTTTGTTCTGCAGTGAGGGGCTACTGGAAAATTCAGCGAATATCAAACATAAAAATAAACTTTATGATAAATGCTTTATATTTTGTTGAAATGTAGTTTTTAAAATAAAAACTATTATGCCGAATCGTGTAATTGGCCAGCGAAGAAAGTCCATCTGCAAAACGCTTAACATGGCTTAATGCATTAAAACAGTGTTTTTAAAAGATACTCAATAAACATAATTATTAATAAATCATACTTTAGACTACTGTACATAGTTTGATTTATTAATAATGTGTTTACTGAGTTCCTTATGGGAGGAAACGCTGTAATTAAACACATTGAGTTCTTATTCTGGACTCATCTGCTTGTCTGTACATCGTATGGTTTATTAATAATGTGTTTATTGAGTTTGGTCTTTTAAAAACACTGTTTTAATGCATGAAGCCACGCTAAGCGTTTTAAAATGTCCCAGCATCTGGAGATGCCGCCGGAAGTGCCGCTGCTTCCTTTTACACTGAAATGCCTTCCGTTTGCACTGAAAAGTTCACGCACATCCACATATGAAATCACTTCCATATAAGTATATACACAACTAAAGCATGCGTCTTTCTAATCAGAACTGTATACGTTTGTGAATTGTATTTTGTATGTTTGCGCGAGTGATGTATGGGTGTATGCGAGCATCGAGTTTAGTTGTATGTGTGAGTGTTTATAGGTGTATATGCATGGATCCAGTTGTATATGCGAGTATGTATAGGTTTATCTGCATGCAGCGAGTTTATATGTATGTGCGTGTGGTGTTGTAGGTGTATATGCATGGATCGAGTTATAAGCGAGTTTCTATAGGTGTATGCATGCGTCAAGTTTATATGTATGCAAGTTATTCACAAGTGTATATGCATTCATTACTAACATAAGGTGTATTGGTATGGATTTCATATTAGTGTGCACGTGTATTTCATATATTCTGAACATCCAATAGTATACATGAGAGTCATTTATAGGTGTATATGCACGTGTTTTATGTATGTATTGATAAGCGAAGTTTGATTTAAATCCTACGTGGCGCCTCATAAGAGGACATGCTATTGCAAAGCCAATGCTTGATTATCAATGCTATCTTATGAACCTCTAGGGGGCGATGTTACCTCTTTTCAGCTGACTTGCACAGACGGAGTGACAGACCTTTGCAACATGAGCTGAGGTTTCTTGCTACAGTCCTTTGAAGTCAAAAAGGCCATCTAGATATTTCCAATTATCAGAGAGCAAACAGATATTTCAGATTTTTAATATCCTTCTGACCAATACTGAATCTCAAGCAGCGTAATCACACTTTAAATAATGGAGGTCTCTGAGACACGCTCGCCTATTCAAATGCAAACAAATCTCTTTGGAAACTGTCCTTTCACCCTTCAGATACAAGAAATGTGCAATAAATTTGAAAGCTCCTGAAATATGACACATTAAGCCACATCATGGAAGTGACCCTTTTTTTTTTTTTTTTCTTTTTTTTTTTATCAGGTTTTTGTCATTTGCACGCAGTGTTGCAATCTACCATAAAGTCTGGCAAGGATATATTTTGTCCTGCACCTGAACCCAATTTTGGGTCTTTAGGATGTGCACACCTTTTTACATTTCTTTAATCTATATAATATACTTATTTTGCTGGCAATAATAAATGAAGAAACTTTAAACAAACTTCTTTAAATATATTATGTGCTAGTTTCAAAAATATTGTAATTTTTAAATCTTTTTATTTGTATTGATTCAAACTCAACTAACATAACATTCCAAACATGCCAGTCAGTTTTTACTCAAAGTATAGCGTTGACTGCAATCATCAAGCTATTTCTTTATGTAACGAATTATTTCTTTTATATATATATATATATAATTTTTATGTAGTATATAAACATTTGATTATATACAAATCGCCACCTTAGAATTATAAGGTTATATTTGCATTCTGAGCTGTTTTGAGATATTGAGCTTCAATTCTTTTATAAAACTTATAGACTTCTGTAGATAGAACCCTTTTTGTTTTCTAAAAAAAAGGCCCAAAATGTACACAGTTTACAAAGGAAACCTCACATAATGTAAATAAGTTGTCACAGATTAAGAATATGTGAATAACTCAATTTCGACAAAAAATGTCAGATAGAACCTTATAATTCCAAGGCGACGAAACTGTATTTAGACAGAAAATGTTAACTGGATTGCAAAAAAAAAAAAAAAAAAGGGGTAATCCTAATAAAAACATAACATAAAATTGCTACACATAATACAACACATACACAATACAATATATTTTGAAGGTTAACCCTGTAAAGCCTGACATAAAGTAATAGTCAGTTTTTTTTAAGAACACTTTGTTGAACTAAATCTTAAATAAAATACCAAAAAAGCATGCATATGTATTTTTTTGAGTATCGTATTTGATACATGTAGTCCTACACTGAGCAAAAGTGTACTGCAACATGCAATGCAATAAAACAATACAATGATGGTTGAGAGATACACTTTCCTCAAAAGCCTGATGTATCATGTTTGATACTCACAGTTTAACATGATTTACAAATAATCTACAAATAATGAATGAAATGAAATATTACTAATAATATAAAACTTATTCTTGCTTTACATTATAAAAAATCAGGAAATATTTACCAGCAAAAAGACCATGACCTGAAGGTGGATATTTTAAAAATTATACCGAAAGTCATTTTACTTGTGTACAACAGGTTTTTCAGTTTTTTTTTTTTTTCAGGTTTTTCATGATCAAGTTTTGATCATATTGAGAATATAGAGACCTTAGATATGTCTGTATCAAATGTGATACAGAAGGCTTTTGAGTCAAGTAGCTTATTTGCTGATAATTTGCTGAAAAGATTAAACAAATAAATAAATAATAAAAAAAAAAACACTTTTAAAGTGTTCCAAGCCCTATTATGTACCCCTAAAGTGATCAGTAAATATATTTTTTACTGTATTTTACTTGCATTTCAGAGCAAGTAAAATAAATATGGATATTGATGTAAGACCGAAAAAATATCGACCCCTACCACCCACTGAAAGAGCAGATGCTGCATCTCAAATCTTCCTTCTATTTCTTTTCTCCTCCATCTGGACATTGAGATCTGGACCCTCCGCTGTGCTGAAGACTTTGGGTTTTACAGCTTCACTGTGACATCCCTTAGCACCAGTTACACCACAAAAGTGTTGTATTTAAGCCACTAAGTAGCTGCCTTGATCTGACTTTCAAAGCGAGCATCAGCAGTCCTGAATCTCTCTTCCATCTTGATTTTCATCCAGTTTCAAAGTGATTGATTATTTGTGAGAGAGATGGGAAAGGTTGCTGAAGATATCATGCAGTTATAATTCCATATTTCATGCTTGAAACACACAAGCCTATCAGAGAGTTTGCGTGACTCGTGTTTGGTGGAAGAAGTTAACTGTGAGCTACATCGATGCCTGTAGTATGTTCAAAACCATCTTAGCCTGATAGAATGCATTTTGATGTTGACTGGCCGAGCCTTCATATTTAATGAAGGACTGTATATTTTAGAGACTTCAAGCAGCAGTTTGTAAAAATACAGTCAGAATGTATAGGGAAAGATTTGAAAGTCAGAATCTGCTACACTTTTTTTTTTTTAGTAACGCACTCATCCCACTATATATGCACACTAGACACTTTCTATAAACACTCCCTGCTACAAAGACTCAATAAGATAATATATGTTTACTTGAATATTGCACTACAAAATAATGTTTACTTGAGCATTGCACTTCTAAATCTTTTGCACTATGCGCTGCTTCCCACAAAATCTCTCTTCTGAACAATTTAATGTACAAAATATATATTTTCTGCACAATTTCATGTACAAATATCTCTTTAGCACAATTTCATGTACAGTATTTATGTAAAGTTCTTATACAGTCTCAGTTTGTGTATGTGTAGTCAACTAGGTATAGTAGTTATAGTATTTATAGTATATGTATAGTCAGATGGTTAAACTGTTGTATAGCTCTATTGTTTTTCCTATATTGGCATTGTTGTATGTTTATCTCATGTTTAACTAGTATGTAGCACCGTGGTCCTGCGAGACACGACATTTCGTTCCACTATATGTCCACACATGTAGCAGAATGACAATAAAGCTCAACTTGAACTTGAACTTGAAAAAAAAGTAAGCATGCTGTTTACACAAATAAACAACATTATTAACATTATTGTGATGGTCACTGCTACTAGTACTAATTTATAGAAAAAAAAAAGAACTCAATTACCACATAGCACATATTATCAGTGATATTTACAGCTTACTTGATACATTTACACCTCAGACGATCGCAAACACCAATGACCGGTGTGACGGATCGGTGGCCCTCCCCCTCATCATCATCACCACCCCGTCCCTTATTCGCCGCCCTTCACCAACTGGAGTGGGTGGATGAGAGGAGGGGCGTGGGATCAACGTGGGCTGGCGGCGTGTGATGAGGCACAGCTGGACTGAATGAAGCCTCATCACCGCCGCCGTTAAATGCCGAGCGCGCCTCTCCTCGAGAGACCGGTTTCTTCCCCCGTGCGTGCACGCTGGTGTCCTCGTGGGTCCAGGAAGGGTGCGTAGAGGGACATCGCGCCACCGGAGATGTGAGCTGCAGAACCCGCGGTCCGGGAGAACGCCGCACCCGTATTACGGCCGTCGGGCCAGGATGCCGGGCCGATCAAGTCCCGCCAAAGGCCGAGGAAGAAGAGGAAGAGCCGCCGCTCAGAAGAAGCCGCCGCCCCTCGTAAACCGGACCAGAGCGGGAGCGCGTGCGGCCACCGGACTCCGCCCCTTCCCTGGACCCTTCCCCTTTGGAACACTGCCCTCCTTCACGAGCCCCGCAGCACAACGAGGACACCAGATCCCCCCCGTTTTGTTGGACACTTCTTCCCCTGGACACTTTATTTTAGTAATTTTGTTTAATAAAAGCCTCTCCGAGGCCTGACGCCACACCCACTGTGTCTGTCGTTGGCTCCTCCCGTCACACCGGGTATAACACATTCAAAATATTTACACCAGAGCAGATATTCGTGAACAGAAGCTTAGTTACAGTCATAAACACAAGCATGCTTTGTATGTAGGCCTACACAATACAAAAACTAATCATTCTTACTGACATTAGGCTAGTAACATTATAACTCATATTACTTTTATATCATACCGCTGTCTATTTTATAGAACATTAGAAAAAAAATAAAAATAATATCCTGGCATTGTGAGACATTTAGATGCTGTGGATGAAACTTCATAATGTTTCACATGATTATACATTTAGTCAGGAATTATAGTTTGGAAAAAGTCTAACTAGTAAAATGTGTACAAGTCATGTGAAAACTAATACAAGTAGGTTAAAGCTGTTGTGAAATGTTAAAATACTTTCTCCTATTGCAGAGACAGTAGCACGTAAGCCACTTCTACATTGAAGTGGGTCTTATTCACTAATTGCATGGATTTACATCTTGGATAGCTTGAGGCTGAGTAAAATAACAGCAAATTTTCATTCGAGTTCAATGCCGGATTCACCCAAAAACTTGTCCTCAAAGATGGAGCAGTTTAAACAATAAAATCAGAAGCTATTGCTTATGGGCCACAACCTGTAAGTATGTTTTATTCTTTGTTGATGTGTTCTCCATTTATAATTTCTATTGTTAATTTTATGCTGTAGTTCGTATAAAGCTTTAGTACGGATAAAACCGCATATCAAAAGATAACATAAACAGCAGTATAGGCCTACCATTTACAAATAACAGAGTATCAAAAAATATGAGAAATAAAAAACAAACAAAAAAATACCATTCTGAAACATCCTGTAAGAGTTGTGCTTGCATAGGTTCTGCTCTGTCTTCTTCAGTAATATTCTCTGGGGCTGACTCGAGCTCAAAGTGATAAGGCAATATTGATGATGCCATAACTACCCGTTATGATAAGAGGTGTAACGTTTCCGGACAATGTGCACTAGGCGGTTAGCGAATCACAACACCCTGGGCCAGCTAATCAATCTGAGCCCATTGCGAATTTCTGAGGGAGGAACCAGGAATTCAAACAGCGTTTTTTTTTTTTTTAAGAACAGAAAAGTGGTGTAGAATAAAAGTAAAATATATGAAAAACAAAAAAAAACAAAAAACATTTTTTACATTTTTAAAAAAATTTTTTTTACAAAGAATGAACACGTTACAGTGCACCCGATAAACAAAATCGTCAAAGATTAATAAATAGTATAATAAATGTATTGTTCATTGTTTGTTCTATAATACATTAACTAATGTTAACAAATGACACCTTATTGTAAAGTGTTACCACAAAATCAAGCCTTTGAAAAAAGCTGGTAGACCACCCCTTTAACAGCCAATCAGAATACATTAAATTTTAAAGAGCCTGAGCATTTAAAAGCATCAGGTGACAATAACTGCAGTACTTGTTTATAATAAACAGAAGGTTGTATGGGCCTTATAGTAAATCGAAATTGCATAACTTCTCTCAAGCAACTTTCCTTATTTACTGAAATCACAAATAGCTCTCAGATTTTCAGCCCATGCCTGTTTAATGGGTTGTAATATTGTGTACCTTGTTGCCAGAAAACACTGAAAGGCATTGGTTTTGAAAATTGAATGTGACCTAAGAATTTAAGATGACACAATCTATTGTCAATGTACATCTACCATATCCTTCTCATCAGATTATATATTCTAACAGGGTTCCTAACCTTATTCACTCAACACATCTGATTATACAGGTAAAACGGGCTTGTGAAGGCCTTAGAGTTGCATGCGAAATATAGAATCGTATATGATTGTTTATAAAGAAGACACTGACACTGCTCAATGTTCTAAAATTATGTCACCATAGCTCATTCTATGCACACGTACACACACTCATTTTACTGTCATTCTATCAGCTTACAAGTAAGGAAAAAATTAAGAGAGTTTGGCTATTCAGTGCTGTAATTGATGAGGAGTTTGCCTCAGCTCAGGTGTGCAATGAATTTTTTTCTCTTTAATGGAACTCTAGCATGCCCTTACCGATGCATTAGTATTCAGATGATGGCTCTATTGCCGGGGCTGAGGAGGGGACCTTGATAAGATAGAAATGGCATTAAGAGTTTTCATCAGCGGCAGAATTACACAAGGCGCCTTTAGCCCCTTCTCCTCACTCCCCGTAGACCACTTTCTTGGAATCCTGAAGCATTGAGGCTTCTGCAAACTTTTTTAATCATGACTTTTCCTCATGGTCAGATTTATAAGTCATTAGTTTACTGTCCTGTCTAGCACCCTGTCAGAAAAGTGCATTTAATCTCATGCGCACTGAGGTGAGAAGAAGAAATGAAACCCTCAGCAGCGACATCACGCAAACAATCCCTGGAAAAATGTCACAGACTTCTTATTGCTGATAACGTTGTTTATTTGCACATGCTGTCTGCATAGTTTTAGCACTTGATTTACAAAAGAAATTGCCATTTTGAATGATCAATGGTTGATTTTTCTCACTCAGTGTGGAGCCGGACCTACTTTTCTCTGTGTATGGATGACATGAAACTAATGACATACAGTATGTATGCAATTTCCTACAAAATACAGGTGCATCTCAATAAATTAGAATGTTGTGAAAAAGTTCATTTTTTCTTGTAACTTATTTCAAAAAGTGAAACTTTCATATATTTTAGATTTATTACATGTAATGTAAAACATTTCAAAAGTTTTTTTTTTTTTTAATTTTGAGGATTAGAGCTTACAGCTCATGAAAGTCAAAAATCAGTATCTCAAAATATTAGAATATTTACATTTGAGTTTCAATTAATGACCATCCCTACAGTATAAATTCCGGGTATCTCTTGTTCTTTGAAACCACAATAATGGGGAACACTGCTGACTTGGCAATGATCCAGAAGACGAACATTGACGCCCTCCACAAAGAGGGTAAGTCACAGAGGGTCATTACTGAAAGGTGTGGCTGTTTACAGAGTGCTGTATCAAAGCATATTAAATGCAAAGTTGACTGGAAGGAAGAATTTGGGTAGGAAAAGGTGCACAAGCAACAGGGATGACCACAAGCTTGAGAATACTGTCAAGCAAAGCTGATTCAACCACTTGGGATAGCTTCACTGAAGTGGACTGAAGCTGGAGTCAGTGCATCAAGAGTCACCACGCTCAGACGTCTTCAGGAAAAGGGCTACCAAGCCACTTCTGAACCAGAGACAACGTCAGAAGCATCTTACCTGGACTGTGGAGAAAAAGAACTGGACTGTTGCTCAGTGGTCCAAAGTCCTCTTTTCAGATGACAGTAAATTTTGCATTTCATTTGGAAATCAAGGTCCCAGAGTCTGAAGGAAGAGTGGAGAGGCACAGAATCCATGTTGCTTGAAGTCCAGTGTGAAGTTTCCACAGTCAGTAATGATTTGGGCTGTCATGTCATCTGCTGATGTTGGTCCACTGTTTTTTCTGAAGTCCACAGTCAATGCAGCCATCTACCAGGAAATTTTAGAGCACTTCATGTTTCCTTTTGCTGACAAACTTGATAGAGATGCTGATTTCATTTTCTAGCAGGACTTGGCACCTGCCCACACTGCCAAAAGTACCAAAAGCTGGTTCAATGACCATAGTGTTACTGTGCTTGATTGGCCAGCAAACTCGCCTGACCTGAACCCCATAGAGAATCTATGGGGTATTGTTAAGAGGAAGATGAGAGACACCAGACCCAACAATGAAGATGAGCTGAAGGCCGCTATCAAAGCAACCTGGGCTTCCATACCACCTCAGCAGTGCCACAGGCTGATTGCCTCCATGCCACACCGAACTGATGCAGTAATTCATGCAAAAGGAGCCCCTACCAAGTATTGAGTACATATACAGTAAATGAACATACTTTCCAGAAGGCCAACAATTCACTAAAAATGTTTTTTTTTTTTTATTGGACTTATGAAGTATTCTAATTTGTTGAGATAGTGAATTGGTGGGTTTTTGTTAAATGTGAACCTAAATCATCACAATTAAAAGAACCAAGAACCACAATTAAAAGCGGCCACTGAAAAGGCCCTATCACCCTTAGATTTTAATCTCGTTTTAGGAACATGAAGAATCATCTGATTCGAAGATCTCAAGTTTCTTGAATTTTGATAAGGAATTAAAAGGTCAGCAATATATTTTGGAGAAATGCCATGCAATGCTTTAAAAACCATCAACAAAACCTTGAATTCAATTCTAGATTCTGATGTGACATTTTGGGGCAGCCGTGGCCTAATGGTTAGAGAGTCGGACTTGTAACTTGCAGGTTGCAAGTTCGAGTCTCAGGTCTGTCAGGGATTATAGGTGGGGGGAGTGAATGTTCAGAGCTCTCTCCACCCTCAATACCATGACTGAGGTGAGACTCTTGAGCAAGGCACTGAACCCCCAACTGCTCCCCAGGCGCCGCAGCATAAATGGCTGCCCACTGCTCCAGGAGTGTGTTCGTGGGGGTTGTGTGTGTGTGTGTGCGTGCGTGCGTGCGTGTGTGTACTTGGATGGGTTAAATGCAGAGCACAAATTCCAAGTATGGGTCGCCACACGTCATTTTCTTTCCTTCCTTTTTCTTTTCATTCAGCATAACCTCAAGTTTTCCTGTTTAGCATGATGATGTTTAATGCCCCAACAACCAGTGTAAGCCTTTTTCAAGACAAGTAAAAACTTTTAAAAAATCACAAGGGGTTATTACTGATGTATTTTATGTCATAGAATAAAACTTGAAAATATCTTGTTTTCCACAGACCTTATTTCAGGCATTTAACCAAAAGCCATTAAAAAAACAAAAAACTTTGGGACGATGAAACCAGAAGTGCTAAAGTCATTTCTAGGTTTAGGCCTATAAAATATGTCATCCCTGCAGCACTCTATTGTTGCAACCCTAGCCCATGTTATTATGTTTGTTGCACGTGTGCCTGAATCACTGAATGATTCATAAGTTCTTTGTGCCTCCAAAGCTGTTTTGGATTGAAAGATGAACTCTATTGTAATTGCACTGATGTTTTTGCTAAGCTTTCTAAGTGGGTTTAACCACTAAGCCAAACAGGAAAGGAGTGCTAAATACCTCCCGCAGTGCCATATGAAAAGATTATGTTGTCATTCTGCCATTAAAAGTCCCTTAGCCATTTCACTGGCCATTTATCTTTAAAACGATATGTCCTCAGAGACCTCCAAAAGACCTCAGTAGGGGTTCACCACATGGTGAGCGTTCGAAGTCATTGGACACTCAAGTCCAAGACTGCATGTGGTTGTTTTCTAACACAGAGCTTTTAGTGGAGGGGCAAACCAGATTGATTGTGGTGTTAGTAACTAAACTGCAGACACCTCCACCTAATGTTCTTTACATCAATCAAATGACGCCACTGTAAGCTTGGACTCAATTGATTTCTGTGTTCTTCAGAGATATATTATTGCCATTCTTAGAACATCTGAAAGCAGAGCTGGGTAGATTTCCTAGATTACTTGATTGCAATCCCTTAATGATTCCAAATTACATGACAAAAATTGCAGTTAGTAACGTACAGTAATCCATTACATTACACATTTCACGTAGTGTAATCAGACTACTTTTTTCAGATTACTTCTAGATAACTTTTGACCTAAATGTTTGGCACGTTGAAATGCAATAATCTTGTATCATACAGATATATGTCACAAGTCTGCTGCTAGGAAGACACAGGCACAAGGAAGATTATAGAAACAAGTCCTTTTAATAGTAGTCCACAAGATGAAGAGGGTCTAGCACACAGGGTAACATTCACAAAACCTTTTGTTGTGTGCTCGTCATTTTACTGAGGACTGCTTCTCTAATTTTGTCTTTTATCTTTGTTAGCTTCTAATCTTCTTTATTTGAACTTACAAACTCTCCGAACCAACCTGTAAGTACGATTGATACGTTATGTGTACATTTTCAATTGAGTACTCAAAATATCAAGTTTTTGTGTTAATATGTGATGTATACCTAGTGCAGCTTTAGGTTTCCAGGTAAAGCACTATATTACTGTCTTACTGAAATAGTTTTGATAATTCCCTATTAACCCACTATTTCCTAATAATGTGTCGATTAATGTAGACTGACGTTGTTCTAATTACTTTGTTTAATAATAAAGAATATAGTGTAGCACACAGACTTCATAATTATTGTGAAATTGCTGTTTATTTTACTGCACCAGTGTAGTGGCGAATTCTGACCACCCTAGTATTGGTAGGTTTAGGGTTAGGTGTGGGGGAGGGGTTAGGATTAGGGGTGGGGTTAGGATTATGCAATCAGGTAGTGATTTCAACGAGGGGGGTAATAATTTAGCAGGGGGTTGAAAATGGGCACAGCACCGGCAGTTATAGGGTTTAATGCAGGGAATAACATTCCTGGTAGAGAGAGACGAGCGAGTTAAACTGGTGCGCTGTGATACAGCTGTTCTGCGTTCTGATTAAAAGTTAAGACACAGCGTCTTTTGTCTGTCGTTCTTCAAACATTACAGTAGACATATTTTGGTTTACAAACGGTATTGTTTCAACAGTTAGTCTCGTTAGCACTCGGCTAAAGTATCCACCATTATTGTTTTAAGTGTTTACAGTTTTAGCAGCTAACCTTTAGCTGTGGGCACGATTCGCTTGCATTATTTGTATTTTTGTATTTTATGTCATTATTTTAAGAACGGATTGGAGCATTATATTATTGTTTTATGTAAAGGTGCTTTGTCAATGGTAGAGCTCGCTAACTTGCTCAACTTGCTCCTCTCTGTGCCAATCACAACAGGCTTGGCCAGCTGACCAATCAGAGCAGAGTAGGCTTATGGAAGGGAGGGGTTTGCTCTGAACTTGCTTAGAACTAATCGTTTCGAAATTACTCTAATATTAAGGGTGTATTCACACCTGTCTTGTTTGGTTCGATTGAATCTCTGAAGCTCTGTCTAAAAGCATGGTAGAGTCCGTAAAGCATCATTGGCAAACTGCGCTCTTAATTCTGAGCACCATTTGGTTGAATGCAACCAGAGCTAGAAGAGATGAGACGACCGTGTCTCAAGGGCAGGGTGTTTAACACGCTGACAGAAAGCTTAGCTAAGGACTTTATTTATTATTGACATCAGAAGCCACACTAGTCAAATGCAGTGTCTCACAGGGGTAATTAAAGATTTATGCAAATGCAAAGTCATTGTAGCTCATCGTCTGCTGCAATTCAGATAGAATGATACTGTACTTACACATGAAAACACTGAAAAGTGGAATTGCGTCTTTGTTCTTTAGTGTAATCTTTAGCGTACCTTCACTTTTTCTTGTGTACCTCCACTTCTCACATGTTGCTGCCACTCAGAACCAAAGCATCAGTGTCTCGTTTATTATAATATATTAACTGCCGCCCAGAAATTATATACAATATACCAGAAATCAAGAGAGAGAGAGAGAGAGAAGCCCTGTCTAGAGCATTAAAGTGCATTTTTTGGTGATTCAATCACAAGCTGTCAGCCAAGATGCATTTACCATTCAACCTGGAACACATGCGTTTTGAATTCCACCTCTGTTCAGATGTCTGTATTTAGTTTGCTTTATTCCAAATTCCGAACTTCTAATTGGAGATTTAAGGACAGCAAAACTCTGAATTATATCACTTATTATTGTTTTTATGTCCATAATAAATTAACATTGTGCAAGCATTTGTATAATCCTATCCTATGCTATATGTTCATGGCTCATTGCAACTCAGGTGCTCCACTTTTTACTGAAGTATAATATAAGCTGCATTCAGTTAATCAAGGAAATTGCACCTTAATTGAAATTTTGTCGCATCATGAAACTACAGTTTTGCGTAGATATGTATAGGTAGATGCCCTATTAGCGGCTGTTTCTATACAGTATGTAAGCCGTCTGCCATATTGGAATGGTCGAAGCAGATCCGTGGATACCCGAGAGCAAGTTGCCTGTAGGCTATGTGTGCAACCCTAGCGCATGCATTACTATCTATATCTGCAGCTGAACTTGAATTCTACCATTCTACCTATTCATATCTATGCAGTTTTGTAATTCTGGAAAATCACAGTTTTTCTGAACATATTCTTCTCTGTTTGATTGTTTGTATGACTCTTTCCAACAACATGCCTCTGTTTGATCCGCTATAATTGTAAGCATGATAAGAAAGTTCATGTGTCAGCAATAAAAGGCAAGTCAAATCTGAATGTTATCTGTTTTTAATACATCAACAAATCACTGTGTTTCACATGAAAGAGAAGAACACGCTCTTCTCTTTCTTACCCTGCATGACTCTTTCCACCATGCCATGGTTTGAGCCATCGCAATGGCAAACATGGTAAGAAATATCATGTGACAACATAAAAAACCCATATTAGCTTGTGTTAAAGTGCAGCAAGAGTCACTGTATTTCTAAATATGGTCTTACCTTTCTTTCTTTGCATGACACTTTCCAAATACATGGTGTGCTTTGATCTTTTTGAATGGTAAACCTATGACAGCAATAAAATGTAAGTCAAAGGTACAGCAGTTGTCCACGAGGGGCTGCCATTTTGATTATTTTGTCAATAAAACTTTATATTCCCTGCTGAAAAAAACCAATAGAACCCTGCCCAAAACACAATAGAAAATGTAATGGTTTTATAATTGGAATTATATTGGTTTTAATGGAAACTGGTGTCTACTGGTATGTGATGGATTCTATTGGTGGGATGTTAAATTCTATTGGAAAAATGCCCAAAACACACTACAAAAAGGAATTTTGTAATGGTTTTACTGGAAAAAGCTAATGGTTTATAATGGTATTTTAATGGAAACCATTGGAATTTCTGTGATGGTTTCTATTGGGCTTCTATATATTTTTTTAGCAGGGTTAATCATTTGCTGGTTCCCACCTCCCTTTTCCCTAAACATGAATTTTGTTACAAATATATTAAACCAAAAAACAAACAAACACTAAAAGCACCGAAAATCGCTGTATTTCTGAACATATTCTTCTGCTTCTTTCTTTACATGACTCTTTCCAAATGCATGTCATGGTTTGAGCCACGACAATGGGGAATATGGTAAGATAGATCACATGAAAATGCGTCAAAATGGATATCATTTCTCGCCTCACTTTTGTCCTTTGACTTTTGAACTTTTTTTTTGTTTTGTTTCCTGAACATCGGGACAGAAAAACACTTGCGTCTATTTGCTATGAATGAATTACAAAGGTTTTAAAGATCACGAGAGCTGGATGTGGAAATATATATAAATGCCTCCCTGCTTCCTGTCTGTCAGTCAGGAAACTAATTGAGCATGCACTCACAAACACAATTTGACCAAATCGTGAATAATTAACAGCAGTTCACTTCCACAATTTAGGAAGACTGTGTTCAGATCAGCAGTGAATCGTACCAGAGTTCACATGCACTGTAGCGCAGACCATCTTTTTAAAAACGCTCTTCAGGAAACATATCAAATCATACAAACCTTGGTGCGCACCGAATATGCTAGTTTGAAAGCACATTAATTAGTAAGAAAACTTGTTGAAGTGAGTCACTAGTGCAAAATGCTAAATTGTCTATTTCATAACTCATTCGCGGCAGATGTGTGCTGCCCAAATGCTGATCTGTGTCAGTATGTGTTAGGTTTAGTAGTAAAACCAAACGTGCAAAAATATGAATAAAACAGTGAAGATGGCACCTTCTCCTGAGTCATTACTTAACTACAGCAGTAAACAGCTGCCACTTGTGCTTACTGACAAATGTACCACGGTATAGAACCAAAAACATTATTGTGAAATAAGACCAATTAGGGTAATAAGCCCCACTAAACAAGTTGCTAGTTTTTTTACCTTGTATTTTCAATGTGATCAATTCACAGATGCTGTAATTCTAAGCAGACTGGTTTATCACTCTGGTTTGTGCACTTTGAATAAGTTTGCATGTTTTACACTGTGCGTGTTGCCCAGTTGTGATAGTCTCAATTATGCTAATGGCCGCTACTTATCACTGACAATAATGCAGTTGATCTTTGCCAAGGCTTGTAAAACCTCTTGGCTGATGTTGCTGAATGTTGCGCCCATAAAAGCATTACTGGATACAGCTGCCCATTTCCACAATATATCCTTTTGTCCGTTATCTCTTGTGACAGCTGTATGCTCACAATTACTTCAGATGTATTTAGAAACCTTTATCATTGCTCCTACAGAAGAGACAGTTACTTTACCACACAGAAACCTCAAAAGTTTTCGTTTCCCACAGAAATGTGCTTTTAGAATAACAAAGCCTTCCCCAGAGACTCGGCTCGCCACTGTACGCCGAACAATTCAACTCACAAACGTTACAAATTTCAAAGTTCTGTTCTTAGAGATGTGCTGTGCTGTTTTGTACTCAAGATGAATGTTTGCCTTGCCTTTTGCTGATACCTCCTCCACCTCCTATGTATGGAGACATTTATTTATATATATATATATGAAGTGAAATCTTTTTTTTGGGGGGGTGGATTTTCGTTTAAAATGCAAATAAAATGCAAATAAAAAAAACATGCCCAGGTCAAATTTCCTCTCAAAATCAAAAGAAAGAAAATTTTAAATTTTCTTTGCATAAAGAAAACGAAGCCAATTTTAGGACGATTAAGAGTTCTCTAGAATTTGAGAAATTTATTATTACATCACTTGCTCACCAACAATGAATGGGTGCCATCAGAATGTTCAAATTGCTGATAAAATCATGAGAATAATTCACAAGTAATATATGACTCCAGTCCATCAATTAACATTTTGAGAAGTGAAAAATGTGTTTAAGAGAAAAATCCATTAAGGCATTTTTAAATTTAAACTGTTAAAAAGTTGTCTTGTCTGAATCAGAAGAGAAATAAAAGTCAAAACAGTCCAGAACTGTTCTAAAGAAATACTGTATATTGGTGGATTGAAAGGACAACAGGGGTGTTGTTATAGATTATGGACTGGTATTTTGACCAAAAAAAATTTAAAATTAAACCCTCTTAATGATTTGTTTCTTACAAACACAGATTTTCACAAGACATTAATTAATGGACTGGAGTCGTGGATTACCTGTTGTTACGTATGCTAGCTAAATAAAGCACACGACAAAGGAATGTCCACAAAAACAGAGTCTTCTAATAAAAAGGCAAACAAGAAACAGAAATAATCCAGGAGTGAGAGGTAACAAACACATAGGTCAAATAATAGCAGACAAAGAAACAAGGATGAACACAGGCTTTAAATACAAAACGTAATCAAGGGGAAACAGAAACAGGTGTGGAGCTAATTAACTAATGAGGAGAACTAAGGAAACTAGGTCAACATGTGACACCTGTGGATTATTGAGATGTTTTTATCAGCTGTTTGGACATTTTAACGGCACCCATTCACCGCAGAGGATCCATTTGGTAAGCAAGTGATTTAATGCTAAATTTAAACTGTCAGCAAATGTTATTTTTAGGCGAACTATTGCTTTTAAGTTAATTGAGTTAAAACCGTAGTTCAGTAACTGAGTGAAAACTATCATTAAAACATCCCTGTATGGTGCTGAAGATGCACCATAAGGCCCATACCAAGCACAGTGGGATGAGAAAACTTCCCTTTCATCCACCCCAGACACCCTCCTCTCACTCAGCGGACCTCCAGTACAGTCAGCACTTTGAGCCCCTCACTGAGCTGTAGTTCAGAGAGCGAGACAGATTCCGCCGCCAAGAGCTGCATACTGTGAGCAAACCTAAGAGAGAAGGCCAGCTAAGCTTGTGCTTTCAGAGGTGCTGGTAAGGAGTGCTGACGCACTGCTGCTCATTAATTGAGTTTGCGCTGTGATATATAAGACATGGCAGTGAGCTTCAGCAGGGGCTTAACGCTGAACACACAGGGCTTCTGAACTGAGTTGGTTAAGGATGGAGATGGAGGCTGCGGATGGTGTTATGCAGTGCTATTCGCTGTAAGGTCATTAGGTTTGTTCGATCCTTCAAAGAGGGTAGATGCTAGCAGGGCAGGCATTGACACGAGATAAGCTAAGCCCTCTGATTTCAAACTCTCAAGATTTTTTGAGTTGAAAATAAAGCCTTTTTTTTTCAAAGAGATTAAAGAAATAGAAAGTGAAGAGTATCTACACATTAGATATGAGCTATTATCTATTTATTACTTAGGCCTACAGCTGAAGTGCGTAATTTCAAAGCTACTAGTGGCACCAAATGAAATTTAAAAAGTACAGGCTGTTTCCAGGTTTAAAATATCATTTACCACTGCATATACCACCTCCAAATAACAGATGGTCCCACCCCAAAATCATTTTTGCCAGTGTTGTATGTGACACAGTCAGGCTCAAGATTCAGCTAGCCAGCATCTATATTTTAGCATTCCTTAATTTGCTGCTTTAAAAGTTTAAGTTTAAGTATTGGTTAAGGGATCTAAAATATGGTGATGCAGAATAAGGCATTATTATGTTCCTAATAAGTACTAATAAACAGCCAATATGCTAGTAATATGCATGCTACTAAGCTAAGTTAATAGTGAGAATTGGTCCTTAAAATAAAGTGTTACTTTAAGTCCTACTTGGATGAGACCAAAAAGCACTCTAAAGTTGAACTAACTGCATTTAATGTAAATTCAAACTATAATACATTTCCATGTAATTGTAAACCACGTGCAATATTTAATAGAAAAAAGTTATTCGTTTCAGAACATTGTCTAATGAAGTTTTCTGCAGTGGAAAAAAAATACATTCTGTAACCATATAGGATAAAATAATATCAAACAAATAAATGAACAACTGTGTTTATATGTGAAATGCATATTGGTTCAAGACCCAAATTTCCCAATTATCTCTTGTGTGACTTAACCTAATTTAATTGGTTTTAGAAAGTTACTGAGAGAAATGATCTAATATTGCTCAGTTTTTGCTTAATTAACTCCATTCCATTTGGGCTTCTGTGGAAATGGAAGAGCTGAAAATAACTTTCTTTGTTAATTGCCTTGTGATTGTTTTGGTCAAAAGCAAACAGCATTGTGATAATCCTTTAACAATTATCTTGCGTTGTACCAGTTCTAGGATAACAGTAGCTCAGATGAGGTCAGTCTCAAATGCCAAGTTTATAAGCAACACTTAAAAAAATAACTAGTGCCATAATTTAATAGAATATTAAATTATGGCACTAGTCCTCACAATACATTCAGGTAATTAACCCCTACTACACATTTCGAAAGATAACAGGTCAACCGTATTAGCACTGAAAATCATTTTATTGCAGTAAAATCATAGTTAAAAGAAATGCTGGCTTCAGTTCTTTTGCTGGAAGTCTTTGTGTGCAATGACATGCAGTGCTGTATTTAGTGCTAAGAACCAGAATGAGATTTATTGCCAAGTATGCTTTCACTCACAATGAGTTTGTCTTGGTGACAGAAGCTTCCAGTGCAGAACAACATGACAAGACACAGATAAGCAAGCATCACTTTTACTTTTAGTCATAAAAAGTAAGTTTCCTCATAATGCAGTGCATGCAGTTAACCCCATTGGATTCAATAAATTCCACAAATTTCCAAAATTATAAATTTAAAAAATGTAATCTTAAAACCACTGGAGTCAGGAAAAAAAAAAAAAAAAAGGAAATTGGTCAAAATGAAAAATCTCCAAGTAATGAATTTCCTAATGTCTCTGCATGGACATAAAAGCTCTAAACTCTGATGTAACTGTAAATAAATGCAGATTTCTTTACTTCCTTAAAAAATAAAGGGCCCTTGAATCGTTTTTAATGTCAACGGAGCCCTACAACATGACAGAATAGACAGCATCACATTTTTCTTCTAGTTTATGGAAACTGTTTCGTACAAATGTGAGCTGTTGTCTGGTATTCCACAGGCGGGAGCTTTGAGGGTAATTTGCCAATGAGCAAAACAAGAGTACTGCTGTATCAAACGATTACTACTTTAGTCATGTAAACAAGGCGGCCAATGAAGTGCCGCCACTGAGAACTCTAAGTCCATGCTTTGAACCGTAAACCACAGGGCCTGGAGCAGAAAGCCAGAGCAGATGATACAGAGAAAGGCTGTGACTGGAGGCTTGTAGGGCATGTTTCTGCCTGAATATCTAAAGACCGCCTTTTGTTTGCCAATACTAAACCCAGATTAGCGGCCGCAATCGGCTAGCCTCCAAGTTAGCCTTTCAAGAAACTCTCAGAATGACAATTTATCTCTTGGGCTGGGAAGACCTTCTTCTGAACCAGATGATGTGGTTTCTGCATGAAAAGACAGAAATTACCAACAGTTTACCATGCCTCTGTGTCGAAGAATGGAGGCCAATTGGGTGAGCTTTTTAACCCTCAGAAATTAATCGGAAATCAATCTCGTTATGCCAGACAATATTCTTAGGTAAATCTAGGCATTATTTTGAGAATTCATGGAGATATATATATAATATTTACAGACAATATATATCAGTATTAGCTAAATGCTTCCAAATGGAGATCGAAAATCAACAAAAATACTAAAACCGTTTTGCTTGTAGGCTTCTTTCTGAGGACTGGTAAAATAACAGCCTGTCTCCTCGGGAGTGCACATGCTGGGATGCTTGTTGAACTGGGTCCAGACATTACCTGCTATTAATTCATTATTTATGATACGTTTTTAATGTCTTGGCATTTGCTTTGTGTTGGAATCTTCAACATTTTAATCTCCTGTGGTCTTTTTTTCTTTTTCTTTCTCAGCTCTGCACATTTCCATATTCACATCTCTTCTTTTCTCACTGCTGTCTTGTCTCAATTGTAAAGATGATGCCAAAGTCTTGATTTGTATCCATGGAAACCTCTAGCCAGTGGTGCTGTTCGACGTGAATGCCACCGTCATGCTATTGTCCATCTCACTTAAACAAGTACTGTCATATCAGATGAAAACATTGTGCGAAATTATTTCAGAATTTATACAAAGAAAACCTTCCAAATCAACAACATTAGTAAGTAAAATCACCCCATGAAATCAAAACTGAGTTGGCGTTGAAGTAATCTACAGTATACTGTGGTATTAATAGTCTTTATTCAATATAGTATGTATATTGACAAAAGTAATCATAGGAACAGCTAACCTTAGGAAAGGAATGGAAAATTTGCTGAAAATCTACTCGCCCTCATGGCCATCCAAGATGAGTTTTTCTTCATCAGAACAGATTATGAGAAATTCAGTATTACATCACTTACTCACCAATGGATCCTCTGCAGTGAATGGGTGCCGTCAGAATGAGTCCAAACATTTACATTTAGTCATTTTGCAGATGCTTTTATCCAAAGCGACTTACAATTTGGGGAATACATAAAGCGATTCATCTTGAAGAGGCAATCCGACAAACAAAGTGCTTGTAACACCATTTGATGGTGTCAAACAGCTGATGGAAACATCACAATAATCCACAAGTAATAATTCACAAACAGTGCTTGCATATTTCTCTCCTAATTCAGATGAAATGGCTTTATCACTGGACGACTAGTATTTTAAGCAAAGGTTAGAAGTTAAAAAGGTGGTTTCACTTTATTTTGATGATCCCTTTAACACATTCTGTTGACTATAAGTAACATTGCACCTACATTTCTAGCAACCCTCATCAGATTGTTAGTAGTGTGTTAGTAGACTGGTAGGGTTAGGGTTGGAATAAGTTGACACGTTCTTGCAAAGTTACTTATAGTCAGTAGAGTGTCTGTTGAGAGACCATCACAATAAAGTGTTAGCAGATATGAAGCAGACAGTCTACTAATAATCTAATGAGAGTTTGTTGACATGTAGTTGCAACATTACTTGGTGTCAACAGAATGTTCAAAAGGGACCATCAAAATAGTGTTACCCAATGTTTTTATCAGCTGTTTGGACTCTCATTCTGACGGCACCCATTCACTGCAAAGGATCCATTGGTGAACAAGTGATTAAATGCTACATTTCTCCAAATCTGTTCAGAAGAAGAAAAAACACACTTGTATGGCCTGAGGGTGAGTACATTTTTAGTGACCCATTGCTGTAAATACATATTTAAATTTTACATTCATGCTTTCGCCAGATTTTCGCTTTTATCCAAAACGACTTGCATTGTATTCAATGTACATATTTGATCAGTTCTTGCTTTTCCTGGGAACTGAACCCATGACTTTGGCATTACTAGCTCTGTGCTCTAATGTTTGACAGTAAGGATAAAACTGTTCTTATTGGAAAAAGGAAAGAAGCTACACTTGTCAAGCAATTTTATGGGGTCTTTAAAAATAATGCATTCATATACAAGATCATCAGGTGCAAAAGATGATGCTGCATCATATAATTGTGCATCTGAAATTGCAAACTTCTAAAATATTCTGTATGACTATGAACCTGCTCTCTCTGAAGTAATCAATGTCTTAGTCAGAGATCTTTGCCTATTAACATTATATAATGATAGTGACCACATCTGCATAAAATTACAGAGAGGCTTCAGTTTATTAAAGAGCTTATTTTCTGCACTTTTGAATAAGTTGATGAAAGATAAGATGTTAAAAATATACAGATACTCATATTGATCGCATAGGGTAATTCAGAAAAACTGTTATTATTTATGGATCAATGTCTTTGTATCACACACAACAAACATCTGGGGCAAACTTTAAAGGCCAGTACTCACCCCCTTGGGGATATTTCTATTTTTGTATCCCCACAAAATTTACCCACAAACCTCTAAATGACTGAGAGAAAGCATTTCTTGCTTTGGCGAGGTGTGAATGCAAAAATGTGTGTATGCTTCAGAATGCTTGAGTGACTGTTTACCCATGAGATGGCTTTTGTTTTTCCAGCTAGAGATGTTGAATGTCTCAAACAAATCAAAGAAAAGGAATTCAATAAACTTTAGTCTCATTCAGCGTTTAATCAAATCAAAGGCATTCACACCCTAGCATGAAAGCAAAATGAAATGCTGAAAACTACATGCATTTCCAGAAATATATACACAGTGCAAATGGCTCTGTCACACTCGATTTTTAATGAGCACATTCTGATTTTTCAGAAGCAGACAGTTCAGCGAAAGTGTTGGTAAACACAAAGCATTTTTAAAGCGATGGTTCACCTAAAAACTTTTTTTTTTTTTTTTTTCATTTATTCATTCTCATGACATTTTTTGTTAAACACAAAAGAAGATATTATGGAGAACTGTTTTTTTTTTTTTGGAAATCAGCAGGGTCCAAAATATCTTCCACAGACGAAACAAGAAAAAAGAAAGACATGCAGGTCTGGAATGACATTATGAGGTGAATAAAACTTGAACCCAAGAATTTTAATTCTTGGGTGATCTATCCTATTAAAAGGTCATTTCAGGATACACATAATCCAGTTTTGACATGTTTCAAATCCTCCGACTGGACAGAATATGTTGGAATCTGTGGCCGTCATACATTTGCTGTGAAATTGATACCATCACAGCACTTTTTTGACACAATTCTTCAGAAAACATCTGAACTTTAGAGCAGTTTAAGAAGTTTTCATTAATCAATCCCCTTTCAGCCAGCAGGAGTAGGCCATGTTCCTTCCAACCCCACACCTCATTAAATCTGAATTGGATTTCCTTTAGTTTTCCTTCGGAGCTGATTCACATTCACACCGGGTGATAAACCTCTACATTCTCTCATTTAACTGACTACATTTGCTAACCACACACATTTGTACTAAAGTAACTGGTCACATGCACTCACATGCACTTTCACCAGAGGAAGAATTCTCAGTATTCCGTCCTCTACTGAGTGCTGGAGCCATTAGGGACAGAGATGATTTAGAAAGAAACACAGCTGTCCTTGGTCAATGTACTGAGCAGAGATACAGAGTCGTTAATTCAAAGTGCCATCATTTCATATATATATTCAGCCCCCAACCCCAAAAAAAAGAACAAGCATTTTCTGTTCCAGTTTAGCAGGAGAAGAGTGTGAGGTTTAGTTGATCATTGTCTAACTATGGGAGGCCAGTAATGGCCATTGCCTTAAGCAAAACTCATTTAAACCTCACTAACCCCTCCACACCTCTATCTCCTACATATTCTATGAGTGTCATCTAATCGGTTTCACTGGTTGCCTAGGAGGCGTTTTCATTACATTACTTGTTTTCTTTTGACAAATTAAATGGATGAAATTTGAGGACTCAGATTTCATATGTTTGCAGTGTGATCAAACAGGAAATACACGGAAGTATTCGCACTTACAAACTCTTGACCCTTTCTAAAAGGTGTAATATATTGGGGGAGACTGAAGTAAATATTTATGATTTTACTCTGGATTTATTTTTGAAAGACACACTTTTTATAGACAACTTAACTTTTTTCTTAAAAAAAAAAATATTGAAAAAAAAAATATTTGGGATCAGTAGGATTTTTGGTCACACTTTATTTTAAGGTCCAATTCTTGCTATTAACAAACCATTAACTACGACTTTTAAAACCTCAAACTCCTAATTTGCTGCTTATTAATAAATAGTAAGCTAGTTGTTAAGTTTAGGTATTGGGTAGAATTAGGGTTATAGAATATGGTCATGCCAATATGTTAATAATAGTCATACTAATAAGGAACTAATTAATAGTGAGAACTGGTCCCTACACTTGTCACGTGTGTTCTCCTGGTTTTCCTTATTTGGCCATTTTCCTGTCCTCGTTTAGTGTCTATTAGTTTCCATAGTTTTTGATTAATCACTCCACCTGTTTCAGTTCTTCCTGATTACTTCCAGTTTATAAGTCCTGTGTTTCCCGGTCTCCAGCGTCTGCTGTTGTATGTCATCCTTGAGTTCCAGTGACTGTACCCCTTCGTTTGTTGGATTAAAGTCTATGTTGAAGTATTCTCCTGTGTCTCCTCGTTCCCTTGCTCCAGCATATCGTGACAACACTGAAGTATTACTGGATTTTTTAAAACTGATCAAGGCTGCATTTATTTGATAAATGCAAAAAAAAAAAAAAAGTAAAAGCAGTAATTTTGTAAAATATTATAGTTGAAAATAACTGCTTTCTATTTTAATACACTTTAAACATAATTTAATCATGTGATGCAAAACTGAATTTTCGGCATCATTACTCCAGTCTTTAGTGTCACGTGGTCCTTCAGAAATCATTTTGATATACTGATTGAAAACAGTTGTGTTGCTTAATAAAAAAAAAAAAAATATATATATATATTTTTTTTAATAAAAAGTTAAAAAGAACAGCACTTATTCAAAATAGAAGTCTCTCTTTTTTTTTAAAAGAAATTAATACTTTAACATGGGCATTTGTACTTGGACTATAAAGCATATAGTCCATATAAAGCTACAGAGATGCAGTTCAGCCCTGGTGAGAAGTTGTCTCCCACTCTTATTCAATAAATCAATGAAAAGATCTTCTACAACAGTTAAACCATATATACACGTAATAGCACACAGACATACATCACACATTAACACAATGACTAGCTCTCACAAACCGGACGAACACAATGACTGGGTGAACAATGGCATCACTCTCAGGCCTCTGTGTGATGGTCTTAATAGATTTTTTTCAAATGGTCAGTTGAGCAGATAAAGTCATTCATCACATCCTGATAGAGACAAGCTTCACCTTGAAGGCACTGTGGAGACAGACAGGACTGGGATTGATAGCACAAAATCATTTCCAGTTGCTTTTCAGGCTCACTCTAGTGTGTAACTAGCATTAAACCCTGTGACCTGACCCAGAGCAGGTTTACCTGCTCAAAAGTTGAAATTGTATTTTCTAGCTTGCTATAGTTCAGAAACACAGATTTGTTATAAAGGAACATATTTGATTAATTTCAGTTTGCTGAATAAATTTAGTCTTCAGTCTAGAAAAGACATCTTTGGAAGGATATTCTGGACAATTTTGTTGCACATATAACCTGCCAAAACTTAAATGGAATTGCAATTCCTTTTGCATTTGAATTTCTGATGCCTTGCACGGAAAGCTGTCAATCAGTGTCAGGGGCGGGACTATATTATGGTGCGTGTTTGTATTGAGAGGTGACATCACTCAAAGACGATTGTGATGACTGCTTTGAACATTGGAGGTAATCGGTAAAGGCTCCACTAAAGGCAGCTAACAATCAGTTTGTGCCTGTGTGAATGAACAAACAGTGCAACCTTCGTCATCTTACACAATAAATAATTCTCTCTTTTTTACCCGAAATGTAGAGATTATCCCCTGCTAACAGCGGGAGCCACATCGGTGCACACAATAGGTCAATATTCCCTATTAACCAAACGCTTTTCACCTGCCTCAAGATCTCTCAGTCTGTTTACACTCCAGTTGATGCACGTGACCATACAGAAAATGCTGCTAGTCCTACTCTGCCTGCCCCAGGTGACACTTCACCAGTCAGTTCTAGGTGCAGCCGTCACAGAACATGCCACTGCCAAGGTGAGATAACTTTAAAAGTCATGGGCATCAATTGCAGTGTATGGTGGGCGGTGACTGTAAACAGTGAGATATCTTGAGGCAGGCGCGATCAAAGCTTGGGAGCCATGGGACACGCGCTTCATAATGGATTAAAATGGTTGAATAAAATAAGGTAAGGTGGAAAATGGGTAAATAATTATAGATTTGCATTGTCTGTTACTTGTATGCATCAATTGTAGTATACACAGTAAAAGATCTTGAAGCAAGCGCGACACGCACTCCATTAAGGCCCAGATATACTTCAAACAAAGTTTGTTTTCATTCTTCCTTTGGTGGCAAAAAGAAGTTCGAAAAAGGCTGAGCAACAGTATACTGTTTTCGAACATTTCAACACCCCCGCACTGCTGGTGTCACGTGTGTTCCCATTGTGTTCCTGTCTTCCCTTATTTGGTTTAGTTCCGGTTCTGTCCATTCTGTCACAGAGGGAGTTTTGGTTCCTTGCCACTGTCGCCTGTGGCTTGCTCAGTTGAGGACACTTAATTTCTAGCAAATCGTTGATTTGGTTGCACAGATACTATTTAAACTAAACTGAGCTAGACAATGACATCTCTGAATTCAATAATGAAATGCCTTTAACTGAAAATTGAGAAAATTTAGTGTTTAATCTTATCATTATACATTACTGACACTCTATCCTCCAATTTGATACTGTTAAGTGCTTTGACACAATCTGTATTGTTAAAAGCGCTATATAAATAAAGTTGACTTGACTTGACTTCTTATTATTAGTTTCCATGGTTTTTGATTAATTACTCCACCTGCTTCTGTTCTTGCTGATTACATTCCCTGTCTTTATAAGTCCTGTGTTCTCCCTTGGTTTTTGTCTGCTGTTGAATGTCTTCCTTGCCCGTGCTCTGTGTTTCCCTGTTGGATATTAAATACTCTTGTTTTGTGAATTCCTCGTCTCCTCGTTTCCTCGCTCCTTCGTCCTCCTTCCAGCATGATCATGACAGAACAGCAGACCCACAAGAATAGTGAGCAGTGCTCCTTCTCCCCGTTTTTTTTTCTGTTTTGTCCCCGTGTCTATGGAAACTGCCGGCACATTTTTCCGCCCTGGCCTGCCAAGACCTCCTGTTCTTGGAGTATGCGCGGGAGTTCTGTGGGCTCACCGTGTGGACTTGGCTGGACGACGCCACACTTAATTCTCTGTTCTGGATCTGGGCCAATTACCATCGCCCAGTGGACCTCCCAGACACCACAGGACTGAGCTGGAGGGAGCTGTGTTCAGCCCTGATCCAGAACCAGCCCGCCGCCCCGATCCTCAGCCAAGCCTGCCATCCGCAGCTCACTCAAGCCCGCCGCCGTCCGCGGCTCACTCAAGCCTGCCGTCCACCTCACATGTGCCCCTAGGAATGCTGGTGGAGTATGAGGGGATGTCGTGGGCTCCAGCCAAAGAAGCTCGCTCCAGTGTCGGCTCCAGCCCCAGAGCCCACTCCTCGCAAGTTCCCAAAAACACATGTTTTTGGTACTTGCTACCTTATATCTTTACTCCTTCCTTTCATTCTTTTCGTGGCTTTGGAAAACTTGCATCTGATGTTTCTCTACATCGCTTTTTGTATAACTCTGGGTCATCGACACCAAGCTTTGTTGCAATTTCTTTCTTGGATTTAAATGCTTTTTCTGAATCTATAAAGTCTCTCTATGAGCGATCGTGCAGGTGCGGATATTTATGGCAGCTCAGCTATTTGACACAGTGTATTTATGTTGCTAGTGACTTGGAGACGATGTTCTCCTGCCTGACCTCTGTTGAATGAGAAACAAACTGGGAAAAAAAAAAAAAAGAAGGTGGAGTTCCAGAACACGCCAGGGCGGAACACATCACTGATTGCGTAATCGCCACGGACCAATGGTAGCTCAAAGGTGTTTAGGAGCCAAAATGAATTCCCCAAGAAAGTTTGCGTTGGTGAGCTGTTTTGAACTGCCGAAACTAACTCAAAACTAACTTTGTTTCGGCCTGATTCGAAATGACGTCATATCAATTGGTTGTTCGATTTAATTTGAAGCATATCGGGGCCTTTATGGACTAAAATAAAGGAATATATAATATAATATAATATGAAACATTCAGTTAATGGTAAATATTGACCGATTACCTCCATTGCACGATTGTCTGTGAATAATGTCACCACCCAATACAAACACGCCCCATTGTATAGTCCCACCCCTGCACTCTTAAAAATAAAGGTGCTTAAAAGGTTCTTCACAGCAACTCCATAAAATAACCATTTTTGGTTCCACAAAGAACCATTCAGTCAAAGGTTCAAAGGTTCTTTTTCCACAAAGAACCATCTCTTTCTTAACTTTTTTTTATAATCTGAAGAACTTTCTTTCGCCACAAAGAACCTTTTGTGAAACAGAAAGTTTCTTCAGATGTTAAAGGTTCTTTATATTATTCCCAGAGAGTGAAAAAGCAGACATGGTAATTAATATTGCTACTTCAATATGATAGGCTCATAACTGTAAGGGAAACAGGTCAATTTAGCTCAAAGGGAATCATTTGTAATTTTATAGGGAATTTGGACAAAATCACTGTTTTACGGCTGATCAAACAAATCGGCTAGCGATTCACTGAATGAGCCGTATAACATCAACTCTGCACTGGATATTAAAATCTAAAATATAGTGAAAACACTATTAATTAGCACAGTAACAAGATCGGCAGTTTAAGACATTAACTTGTAAGCACAAAACACAAGATACTTCTCTTTTCAATATAAATAAGGCTTTATTGGACAAATCTAAGACATATAAACTAATCTAACGCATGAACACACGCATTCACACAAGTTGCAGAAAGAGAGAAAGTGAGGAAAGGATGAGTTTAAGAGAATGAAAATGTGAAATCCCAAGTTTATAGCAATATGTGCAATTGCCTAGACCTGAACAATCATCAATCACTTCATTGAGTTTCTCAATGAGGCTAAAATTTATATTAAATGCACCAGTTCAGTAAGAATCTGGAGGTTGTACTTGCGTTACATGTTCAGGGGGTTCCCTTTTTGTCTTTGCAGAAAGGAATTTCCCAAGGTTGCTGATTGGCTGAAGTTCAGTAGTTGAAGTGACGTCTTGGAAAGTCAATGGTTGGGCATTGGCTGGAGATGCGGAGTTGTGGGCTGGTTGAAGTTTTGAGGTGGTCACAGACTCGAAGTGAACTCGGAGACACGGCATTGCGGCAAAACTTATCTCAGAACACGAAACTTTCAACGGAAAGAAAAGAAACTAAAGTAAATGAAAGAAAGGATGTAACGAGACAAGATGGTTTTTCTTTTCATCGTGGTTAAGTAGCAGCTGGCATGTAAGCCAGAGCACGCTCAAAAAGCAGCGGCTAAAAAAGCAAAAGTTAAAAAGCATAATTTGATGGTGTCCTGTGTTTTTAAACTGGGCTTTTGTACACATCCCAAATGGTGTCTTGACCAATTAGACATCGTCTTAGCTCGTAGTGTTGCTATCTTTCTCCTCCCAATACATAAATCAACATGTTATCTTATCAGTCACATGGTCCGAATTTTCCCGCTCTCGCAGAGTGTAATTTTGGACATGATTTCTATAACAAGAATATAATACATTTTACAAAGTATTGATTGATAGAAACGTTTAAAGCATGAATTTTCAAACTCATACATACTAAACATGGATATGAACCTTTAAGCTTTTCAATAGTTATTAAAAAGACATACACTATGAGTGATTAGAACATGATAGTCAAATGTGTGGGTTACATACATAATATGGAGTTATGCATAGAAATGATTAGTTGCTCATAATTCCTTTTAGCTTCATTTTTTGTCAGAGGCGGACTTCATTACTTGAATGAAAGTACAGATACTACTGGTCAAATACAACCCCATTACAAGTGAAAGTTGTAAAGAAACATTTTTACTTAAGTAAAAGTACGGAACTACATGCTTTTAAAAGTACTTAAGTATCAAAAGTAAAAAGTAAATGCATTGTTTTATTGCCGCATTGTTGTATACTTACAATAACTTATGCTACTAATGCAACCTACTGAATATACTGATTAGCTTGTATTATCTTTGGAATTGAGAGTTTTTTTTTTTGGTTACAAAACCTATAAAAATGGAACAACTGAATGAAGATAATCATCTTTATTTTTTATTTAACACTCCTACAACTACATTGAACTCATTTGAATACTTATTTAAAAGTTGCAAAGTTATTTTTCAAAGAGATATTGAAGCCTATGGTATTGTTCATTTTAGGCAAACAAAGCAAACATTGAAAAGAAAGCAAATCTTTAGTCTTTTTAGAAAACTGGAACATACTCTCTCAGTATGGCCATGGATGTGCAGATTGCACCAAAAAAACGTCTTGAACGTGTTCAGAAAATGCTCAGAAATCAGTAAACTTCACAACATGTGGCTAGTGTTGGGTATTGTTTGGATTTTATCCATTCCCATTCTGATTCTGCTTATTGATTTCAATTCTTATTGATTCCCAGTTTAGATTGTAAAGTTGTAAAAAAAAAAATGAAGTAAAACATTTTTGACCTGTATGATCATTTAGCCTATTTATTGATCATGTGTTTGCAAAAAAATATATGTATTTATGTGCAGTGTTTTTACAATAAAATAATGTTCAGATTTATATACTTCCCTGACCAGTTTTTAGCTTATGGTTTTTTTATATATGGTAACGTGTAACATTTTGATGGATATATTAGCCTACCATTTGTACAGGTGCATCTCAATAAATTAGAATGTCGTGGAAAAGTTCATTTATTTCAGTAATTCAACTCAAATTGTGAAACTCGTGTATTAAATAAATTCAATGCACACAGACTGAACAGACTAGTTTAAGTCTTTGGTTCTTTTAATTGGTTAATTTGGTTTCCAAATGAAATACAAAACTTGCTCTCATCTGAAAAATGAACTTTTCCACAACATTCTAATTCATTGAGATGCACCTGTATTGCCATAATTTAACTACAAAAATTAAACTATAGTTACTATAATGAAACTATGGTAAATTTGTGGTTACTGTAGTTCTACTACAAATACCATAGTTATGGTTACTAAACACATGATTAATTTTCCAAAGGGCTTTAATGAGTTAACATGCCTTTTTAGAAGTTTACATTAGTTTAGAGGGGAAGGTACCGAGGTTGCCAGATTTGCGTAAAAAAAAAATCAACCAAATGTACATTAAAAGACATTCAAAAACTGCAGGCTTAGAAATACTGTAAGACTTGGCAACACTGGAAGGTCCTGGCAGATCGCAGGCCGGATATTCACAGAATAAAAAAGGGTTCTGTGAATCTGAAAATGTGCATACGGGAAAAACCGCTACATATAACGACTTTAGACTTGGGGACCTTGATATAAATGTAGTTGGGTAAAAATACAATATTTGTCTTTCAAATGTAGTTAAGTTAAAGTTAAAAAAATAAAATAAAAATACTAAAGTAAAATACAGATACTTTAAGTGTACTTAAGTACTGTAACCACCCAATGTTTGGTTATCATGTTTTCGTTGTTTTTGTATGTCATACTACTCATGTGCTCTAGGGGAGCTAGGTAGCCTGCTCCTCAGTATTTAGCCAGGTTAAAGGGGAGAAGTTAGTATGGTTTGGTGAAGGGAAGCATGGTTTTCGTTACTGTCCACCTCTGTTTTTCGTGCATATATACATGGAAAGGCAGTTTCTGTGCCATTCTGTGAAGTGAGAATGTGTTCTGTGAACACCAAAGAGGTTAAAAGGTCTCATAAGGAATTTCAGTCTGGTTCTTGTCCTGGGCGGTGGAAACCATTCCAAGGAAGCTCATGATTTCTATCATGAATATACATGTGATGGTCATGCTGTGCTTCTCTTTGACCATTAATCTTGGTTATTTACCCCAAATTTGACAATCTCCTTCCTGAGTTCGGATTATCAATAAGTGTTCTTTTGTGTTAATGTTGTAAGCTGTTCTGTGAAAGAGTTGGTTGGTTAGGCTTGCTTCAGACTGGCTGGTGCTAGGATCTGATTTACGAAAATCCTGTTGTCTTGGGTTTCTTTGTGGAATTTCGGCTCCTCGTGTTTCAATGTTCTGATCGTATCTTAAATTGTCTGATTAACTCTGATACCCTACATAACTCATAAGGCATGGGAAATATAGTTGCAAATGTTCTAATACAGAACTGAAGTAATGAAAACAATATTTCTTAATGTTCTTGGAAGTTCAAAATGGCCAGTTTTTAAAATGTTTGTTCGTTTGTTTGATTGTTACGCAAATGTTAGAGACATTCCATTTACATTACAAATGTATGTTCTTTGAACATTCAGAAGCAAGCAGTAACATTTCAAAACTTTAGAGAAACATCCAACCAAGAATGTTTCATATATGCATAAATGTTTTTGCGCTAATGTTTTGAGAACATTATTAAAGAGCAGATAACTCAAAATCAATCATTCTATTAATGTTATTGGAAGAACCTTTCCAGAACGTTAGTCAAAGTTCTGAGAATTTTTGCTGTTAGTTGGACTGTTCAAAACCTAGTGAGCTCCCTATCTAGACAACATGTTCCATTAGATTTATAGAAACATTATGCTGCTTTTTAAGGTTTATTTTTTGTTAAAAAAAAAAAAGAAATAAATTTAAAAAAAGAAGAAACAAAACCCTGTAACAAGCTTTGTGAAAAAATCTAGTAAAATACAGAAAAGTATTATTTGAAATGCAAGCAAACAAACAAAAATACCCGTCGCGTGTGCTGTATTTGTTAATGTGTACGTGTGTACGTGCCACACGCTTGTTCCAAATTAGTAAATTTTGAGATTCCATTTCACTTAAACACAGTTATGTAAACAGTTAACAAGTTATTTTGGTTTTGAAACAGAGCTCATCTTAATAGGCAAATAATGTGTTTCAGGTGTAACACTGACTGCTCCATAATGAAATCTTTACTGGCTCACATTAAGGGAGAGGTTTTATTGAGGGTACTTTCACCGTATACACCAAAGATTTTAACACCATGAAAACCTTCAATTCTGCAGCCTCATTAGCAGCAGCCTGCTGGACGATCTCCAATCAAAGTCAGGTTAGATCCATGCAGCATATCGCCTGTAATCCACCCAATTTGTTCTGGAGCGTAACAGGAGAGAGACTGCGTGGAGGGTACCAAAGAGTGTTTGGAGCTGCCGCACATTGTTGACTGGCTTTCATATTGTCCTGATACTGATAAGGAGCTTAAACTGTCTCCATCAGCACCCCAGAGGATCACTCAAATCTGACAACACAACAAGTACACAAATAATTGACTGTGCCTGGTTTCACTTTAGAGGAAACAATGATGATGTAAAGGGCAATGGGATGTATTGCAAGGCCTTGTGCACATTCTGAAATCAGAGGAGATGAATCCTGCTGTTCACTTTTCCTTCATCAAATCCCAGAGTAGACAGAAATTTATTTCTGTTATTTTTTTCCGAATCGGTGTGGAATCTCACAAATGTTAAGGGCGAAGCTGTGAAAAAATATTTATTTTTGCATCTCACTGTCTTAAGTCCAATCAGAGAAGGCCAGAAAGCAAAAGCGTGCCGATTCAAATTGACCTTGAAAGAGTGTAGCACACTTTAAAGTGTGTAAATGCGTTTTTTCTTCTATAATTGTTTAATATGCAGAGACAATTAAGTAAGCCAATCGTAGGTTGTCTTCCTGAATAGTAGTGAAGTACTCAGGATATTTTCACAAGCTGCATTTCCATTACACTTCAAATTGCGCAAACTGAAATTGCGAATTGAAAATACGTCCAATGGAAGTTTTGCACAAATCTGTAATGGAAACACAACTTTTATTCATCTTGTCATGGACGCGGGAGCATTTAGACTCTGTCTTGACTTGACCCTCAAGGTTTTGACACAAACTCAACCTACACAGGTCTTGACCTGAACTTGGACTTAAATGAGCTGGTCTTGTGTTTTTCTGAACGGTTCAGTATGTCAGCTTCTGTCTTGGCCAATGACATGAATGATGGGTGGAGCCAAAAGACCAGTATGTGTGTTTGAGCCACTTTTTCTGAAAAAAAAAGTCAATGATCCCACTTTAGTTTGTGCACCAATTCCCAGTATTAACTAACTATTAACCATGACTTTTGGCTTAAATAAGCTGCTTATTAATAATTAGTAAGGTAGTTATTAAAGGGATAGTTCACCCAAAAATGAAAATTAGCCAAAGATTTACTCACCCTCAGGGCATCATAGGTGTGTCTGACATTCCTCTTTCAGACGAACACATTCAGAGTTATATTCCACATCGTCCTGTCTGTTCCAATCTGTATAATTGCAGTGAATGGTGCCCCTGTTTCTGAATCCGAAAAAAAAGTATCCAACCATTACAAAACTACTCCACACGGCTCCGGGGTGTTAATAAAGGACTTCTGAAGCAAAATTATGTGTTAATTTAAGAAAAATGTTGATTCTTAAAACTTTATAAACTGAAATGTGCAGCTTCCGGTCTCTCAAGCTGGCGTGTTCACGACAAGGCAGTGGAGCGTACGACGTAGTTTTAACTTATTGTATAAAAATAATGGGCATTTTCAAAGTCATTCATTTGTGTCGGTGTACTGCCACTAAAATAATTCAAATAAATCAAACACAAACTCTTGAATTAAATCTGTGATCTGTCTATGTTAACTCTGCCTCAGTCCTTAGACTGTTATTTCATGGGCAAAGTTCATTTGACATAAATTATGATGAAAAGAAAACAATGCTAACAAATTATAATGTAATGTAAAAGAAACAGTGCTGAGGTTCGCTTCGTTTGAAGCAGATACTGAAGCAGTCACGCGGTTTTCAGGCGAACGAAGCTTCAGACGTCATAGATCACGTGCTTTTGGTAAAACGAAGCGCTTCAATGTGAAATGTGGTGTTTTTTTGATACAAGCTTCGGTACTGAACGTAACATAACTACGATTCGCTTCAGAAGTCCTTTATTAACACCCCGGAGCCATGTGGAGTGGTTTTGTAATGGTTGGATTCTTTTTTTTAGGATTCAAAAACAGGGGCACCATTCACTGCAGTTATACAGATTGGAACAGACAGGACAATATGGAATATAACTCTGAATGTGTTCGTCTGA
This sequence comes from Onychostoma macrolepis, assembly GCF_012432095.1. Taxonomy (NCBI): domain Eukaryota; kingdom Metazoa; phylum Chordata; class Actinopteri; order Cypriniformes; family Cyprinidae; genus Onychostoma; species Onychostoma macrolepis. The sequence goes on from NC_081172.1 coordinate 26,987,190, forward strand.
AAGAAGAATGTCAGACACGCCTAGGATGCCTTGAGGGTGAGTAAATCTTTGTTTAGGTATTGGGTCAGGTTAAGGGATCTAGATTATGGTAATGCAGAATAAATCATCAAAATATACTTTATAAGCAGGGGTGCACATAAGTGGTCCGGAGGTCCACTAAGTTCAAAGCGCGCGTTTGCGTACCAACATGGTTGACAGCTGTTAACGCACAATTACCATTTTAGATCGACAAACTGTACTCTGTAAGATTTCTATTCAAACGGAAAGCATAAATCTAGACTACCCGCTGCCATTTTTAAAGCACAATGCAAAACTGTGACATTTTATTCACTGATGCTCTACAATCACCAGCGCTAATCCCGGAAGTGCATATACTTACTTGCCAGCAACCCACAAAAATAAAAGCTTGCTGATTTTAAAGGAGTCCTAATATGCTTTCACTTTTTGAATTTTAGTCAGTGTGTAGTGTGTATGTTTGGGTATAAAAAGATCTACAAAGCTACAAATCTTAAAGTCCACTCCAAAGAGAGATATTTCATTTTTTTTTTTTAAATCCCTTTTCAAGCAGGGGCGATTCTAGGATTTTTTTTTTAATGGGGTGGCACAGGGGGGGCCAAGAACCAGTCAGGGAGGGCCCATGGGAAAAGTCATGTGCCCCAACACAAGTGGGATGACATAAAAATGGAACTGCATATAAAAACCATTGAACAGATAATAATTGTTCTCAACTTCTTTTGTCCAAACAGACTGTGTGTGTGTATTCCCTTTTAATCCCCAAACACACACAAAATTCTGTCTAAAAATAAACAAACCTCTAGCATCAAACAAACCTCATTATGAATGAATGAATGAGGCATTTTTATATAGCGCTTTTAATGTGTATTGCAATACACCCAAAGCGCTTTACAATCATGTGGGGGGGGGGTCTCTCCTCAACCACCACCAGTGTGCAGCATCCACTTGGATGATGCGACGGCAGCCACAGGACAACGGCGCCAGTGCGCTCACCACACACCAGCTACAGGTGGAGAGGAGAGAGAGTCATAGAGCCAATCAAGTGGATGGGGATTATTGGGAAGCCATGATTGACAAGGGCCAGTGGAGGGAATTTGGCCAGGACACCGGGGTTACACCCCTACTCTTTAGTTTACGATGAGTGTCATGGGATTTTTAATGACCACAGAGAGTCAGGACCTCGGTTTAACGTCTCATCCGAAAGACGGTGCTTTTTTTTTTTTTTTTTTTTTTACAGTATAGCGTCCCCGTCACTATACTGGGGCATTAGGACCCACACAGACTGCAGGGTGAGTACCCCCTGCTGGCCTCACTAACACCTCTTCCAACAGCAACCTAGTTTTCCCAGGAGGTCTCCCATCCAGGTACTGACCAGGCTCAGCCCTGCTTAGCTTCCATGGGCAACCGGTCTTGGGCTGCAGGGTGATATGGCTGTGGCCATTAATCATCAATATTACACAAATAGTATATTCTCAACTATCTGATTAAAGACAAAATCATTTAAATGTGAAGCTGTTGTTGGACATTGCCAACGAAAATAAAAAATACAAGACTACCACACAAAAAAGGCGGGCCTTCATCAAACCCGGAACTAATCGAGCCGTTTGTGCCAGGCTGGGGAGAGAGGTATTGTAATAATGTAAATTATGTGAAAACTAATGCGTTTTTCGAACCACCAAGCATGAGAGCATGTTCTAGTACACCCCCAAAACAAAATTAAGACTTTGTAAAAGAGCATAATAAGTTATGAAAGTTCAAATTAAAATAGTAATAATAAAAAATATTAGCATTTTATTTGTTTACTATAAAACAATTGTATTTGTATTTAATACTTTAAAATAAAACAGTATTATCACACTTTATTTTTTAGTTTGTTTTTTATTTAAAAAAAAAACTAAAAGTGCAATAATATTATCACTGTTATTATTGTTTTATAGTTATTTGATGGGTTACACTATCTGCCGTGTGAGGACCAAACCAAATCTCCAGGCTGAAAAACTTACGTGCACCCCTATTTATAAGTATGAATAAACAATATGCTAGTAATATGCATGCTAATGAGCAACTAGTTAATAGTGAGAATTGGTTCCTAAACTAGTGCATTACCATGTCAATGTAAAAAATGTTTTTTAAAATGTCTTTAAAAACACTTCACATCTGAAACCTCTTTGCTTTTTGCTGACATAATTTAAGCTGCACACTGTAAAAAAAAAAAAAAAAAAACTAATTTTACAGAAAATAACCCTACATTTTTTACAGTAGTTTTCTGTTATTTCAAATTACATTCAAAACTTAGTATAATTACAAACAATATCTGTAAATTAACAACTTGACTGTTATTTTAGGTACTATATCATTAAAGACAAATTACAGCATTTTTAATTTTTTATACAGGGAAATTACTGTATTTTTACAGTATTTTTGTGTTATTTTAAATTATGTTCAAAACTCTGTAAAATTACGAACAATATCTGTAAATCAACAACTTGACTGCTATTTTAAGTATTATTCCATTAATGACAAATTACAGTAATTCTCATTTTTATACAAAAACATTATTGGATTATTTATACAGTATTTTTTCAGTTTTCTTAAATTATGTACAAATTTACGTAAAATTACAAAAATAATCTGCAATTTAAAAAAATGTACGTAGTTCATTATATTAAAGGTTTATGTCCATTCTATCAATTTAATGTTTTTTTTTGGAATTTTAAAGTAAATCTTATTGGTTTTATATTTAGGTGTATTTTTACATTCAAACTCTGTAATTTCATATAGAATATAAAATCAGCCTTAAAATCCACAAATCATGTAACCGTGCAATAAAAAATGTAGAAAAAAATAAAAACAATCATTGAGTGTATAAAGTACAGTCTAACGTTATAAGAGGAATGTAACAGACAGATATGTGTAATCACAAGAATTTATTGCAGAAATGTCAAAAAGCAGTACCACAGTACAGTAGTCCAAATGACCATGCGTTGCAGTCGCGGTCCTCTCTGACGGAATATAATAGTTTAGTGCGAGGAGCAGGGCATAATTTAAGTTGTTAAACGCTGAAAATACTCTCCCGATCAACTCCGTGACTGCGCGCGTCACTACTCGATCCGTACCGGAAACACGATTTGTACTGCGCATGCGCGAAATGCTTCCACTTCCTGTCACCGTCAACGTTTTTACGACAGTCTAGCGATATGGATTCTTTTGCGTTTTATATACAGCTTCAAGAATTTCTCTTAAAAGGAGAAATTCCTGACAATTCTGCAAATCGTCGGAAGGTACAACGGGCGTCGGCGAATTTCATCATCAAAGGTAACTATTAGTACCGAAAGATTTAAAATAATAATAATAATAATAATTGTTTTAAAAATATCAAGCTACGTTCACTGTAACTTACTTGTTCAGCTCCCATATCTGGTTATGTAATTTGATCTTTTTACATTGAATTGCTGCTGCTTCTGACTTTTTCTTTTTTCCTATTAAAATAGATGACAGACAATTCTACGTCGGCCCCAGTGGGCAGTACATGCGGCTAGTTGTCCTGTCAGAGGAAGAGAAGAGGTCTGTTCTTACGGAGTGCCACAATAACCCTGGGACTGGAAATCACAGTGGCGTCAGAGGCACTCAAAACAGGGTTATTGCTGGATACTATTGGCCTACAATTATCCAGGATGTGAAAGAATGGGTAATCTACTACAGATGTAGTACTTTACTTTTTTTTCCCCTTTACTTCTGCCAGTTTTTTTTTTTTTCTATACTTAAAAAAAAAAAAAAAAAAAGTCTATTTTTTTACCACCTCTGATTGTTAGATACAGTGGGACAAAAAAGTATTTAGTCAGCCACCAATTGTGCAAGTTCTCCCACTTAAAAAGATGAGAGAGGCCTGTAATTTTCATCATAGGTATACCTCAACTATGAGAGACAAAATGAGAAAAAAAAAAATCCAGAAAATCACATTGTAGGATTTTTAAAGAATTTATTTGCTAATTATGGTGGAAAATAAGTATTTGGTCAATAACAAAATTTCATCTCAATACTTTGCTATATACCCTTTGTTGGCAATGACAGAGGTCAAACGTTTTCTGTAAGTCTTCACACACTGTTGCTGGTATTTTGGCCCATTCCTCCATGCAGATCTCCTCTAGAGCAGTAATGTTTTGGGGCTGTAGCTGGGCAACACGGACTTTCAACTCCCTCCAAAGATTTTCGATGGGGTTGAGATCTGAGACTGGTTAGGCCACCCAGGACCTTGAAATGCTTCACGAAGCCACTCCTTCGCTGTTCGGGCGGTGTGTTTGGGATCATTGTCATGCTGAAAGACCCAGCCACATTTCATCTTCAATGCCCTTGCTGATGGAAGGAGATTTTCACTCAAAATCTCACGATACATGGCCCCATTCATTCTTTCGTTTACACGGATCAGTCGTCCTGGTCCCTTTGCAGAAAAACAGCCCCAAAGCATGATGTTTCCACCCCCATGCTTCACAGTAGGTATGGTGTTCTTTGGATGCAACTCAGCATTCTTTCTCCTCCAAACACCACAAGTTGAGTTTTTACCAAAAAGTTATATTTTGGTTTCATCTGACCATATGACATTCTCCCAATCCTCTTCTGGATCATCCCAATGCTCTCTAGCAAACTTCAGACGGGCCGGACATGTACTGGCTTAAGCAGGGGGACACTTCTGGCACTGCAGGATTTGAGTCCCTGGCGGCGCAGTGTGTTACTGATGGTAGCCTTTGTTACTTTGGTCCCAGCTCTCTGCAGGTCATTCACTAGGTCCCCGTGTGGTTCTGGGATTTTGCTCACAGTTCTTGTGATCATTTTGACCCCACGGGTGAGATCTTGCGTGGAGCCCCAGATCGAGGGAGATTATCAGTGGTCTTGTATGTCTTCCATTTTCTAATAATTGCTCCCGCAGTTGATTTCTTCACACCAAGCTGCTTACCTATTGCAGATTCAGTCTTCCCAGCCTGGTGCAGGTCTACAATTTTGTGTCTGGTGTCATTTGACAGCTCTTTGGTCTTGGCCATGGTGGAGTTTGGAGTTGGATTGTTTGAGGTTGTGGACAGGTGTCTTTTATACTGATAACGAGTTCAAACAGATGCCATTAATACAGGTAACGAGTGGAGGACAGAGGAGCCTCTTAAAGAAGAAGTTACAGGTCTGTGAGAGCCAGAAATCTTGCTTGTTTGTAGGTGACCAAATACTTATTTTACCGAGGAATTTACCAATTAATTCTTTAAAAATCCTACAATGTGATTTTCTGGATTTTTTTTTTCTCATTTTGTCTCTCATAGTTGAGGTATACCTATGATGAAAATGACAGGCCTCTCTCATCTTTTTAAGTGGGAGAACTTGCACAATTGGTGGCTGACTAAATACTTTTTTGCCCCACTGTACCTCCTTGATTTAGAAGTTATATTTATAGTCATCACCAACTTGTATCAAGTGGCTGATTTCTTGACATTTTGTTCAAAAAATGTTGCTTTTTAGGTCAGATCCTGTCACCGCTGCCAGTTGAATGACCCCATCAAGACTGTTGTGCCAGTCTTGCATTCTATTAAGGTACTGCTTACAAGGTTTTAGCAAACTGATGAGACTAACAAACTAGTCTCAACCTTGTGTACAGTTTTACCAGCATTTGGTTGATGCTAATTTTGTGCCATGCAGGTAAAAGAACCTTGGGAGGTGCTTGGTTTGGATTTGATTGGACCACTGCCAGAAACAGCACGCAACAACATGTCCTTACCATGACTGACCTGTACACCAAGTGGGTGATTGCAGAACCTATGAAATCTAAGACAGCAGCTGAGGTGTCTGCAATAATAACCGCAAAGCTGTACTTGTTCGGCATGGTAAGGAAAATCATTACAGACCAAGGGAAGGAGTTCGTCTGCAAGGTGATGTTTTGTAAATGTTTAATTATGTTTTTTTTCCCCCCTACTCTTGTCTCAACATTTCCACCTTATTTTTCCCAAAAGAGCTTGCGCGGCCATTTGTAAATTTAATGTGTCTGATTTCCGGTCTCATCTGCTTCCAGCTATATTTAGCTGTGCAAAACAGCTCGTTTTGCTGCTTGATATTGCAAACTGGTGTGTTTTACCATATTATTTTAATTATGTAAACACTGGTTTGTAGTGCAAACAATTTCACCGTTTACTGCACTGTTATTCTTCTCCTTATTTCCCAATCGTGCTTAATGAAGTGGAAGTCTCGCACAATCACAGAGAACGACTTACTTCCACGTTGAAAAATAAGGTGGATATGTTGTTGTCTACAGTTATTCCAGTCTTGCAAATTTAACTTATGATCCCTCTGCAGCTCAACGACAGCATTTCAGTATGCTGAAAATCAAACATGCCGTCTCCAGTGCTTACCATCCCCAAACCAACGGGCAGGTGACTCTTTTTATACCTGTCTTTTAAGATCTATTGTTGCCTTATGGTTATTCATCAACTTTCTAAATGCATTGATATGTACAGGATGAAAGAACTAATCAGAAAATCAAGCACGCACTCAGGAAGTATTGAATGACAACCACAATGACTGGGACCTCCACCTTCCTGCTGTGGTGTATGGAATCAACACTGCAAAGCAGGTTTTGTCTCACTTATTATATTTATAATATCTATGGTTAGTTGTCAATGGTAAAACTGAATTGGTGAATTTATTTACTATTTAATGTCAAGGATGGAGTTTTTCAAACTTATAGATAAATACAAACTTAATCGTTAATGGGAAGCTTCCTTATGTGATCAGTACTCCACTAGACACAGTCCCTACTTCCTCCTCTTCCATCGACACCCACGTCTGCCAGAGGTCATGAATGCCTGTCCCATGGGAGATGATTTTGAAGTTGCTGACCCAGAAGACGACATCGACACCAGAGTCAATAAGATGAAAGTTCTCAATGAAAAGGTTTGTATTTGAATAATAAAGGTAAATGAAGTAGTGAATTACTATCAGAATTAGACCTAGGCATAGGCTGATCTATGTATTTGTTTGCTGCGATTCTGCTTTATCTCTCTTTAGTTATAAAAGCAGTTGAATCTTCATGTGAAGCCACTGTCCCTCACTCTGTTACATTGTAATGATTAAACCTGGTTCATTATTGTTCTATCTTGGCCTGACTGAGACTCCATTGATCAAGAGACCAGAGAATTCTGTATTTTTAAATGAGTTTTAATTTTGGGTTCTATTCTTTTTTTTGTAGGTTCTTCACAACATAGAGCACAGAGCATGCAACAGAAGTCATTCCAAAATCGCAAGTTTGTGCGAGTATGTTCAGTTCAGGCTGGTGATGATGTTCTGCTCTCACGGGACCCCAAGAAATGACGGACAGGAGACACATTTACAAGTCAGCACCAAGGACCATATACTGTGGCCAGCATCACTTCCAAAGGTGTGGCCACTATCGTCAAAGGGTCAAAGGGTCAGAGGGTCAAGACTGAGGACATACTACAGACTGAAAAGTAAGAATGTTTGATAAACTCTGTATAAAACAGTTTGAAATTAAATGGTAGATTGAGAAATATTATACTAATGGATTATATGTACAGTTACTTCCTGGTTTTAGATAAGCCAGGTCAGTTATTTCCGGTGAACTGTCAAACTCCGCTGTGATATAAGGGGAGTGCCCTTTATTCGGTTTCTCTACATAATTCATTAACAATCTGAAGAGAATTTTTGGTAACACTTTATTTTGATGGTCCCTTTTGAACATTCTGTTGACACTAAGTAATGTTGCAACTACATGTCAACAAACTCTCATAAGAGTATTAGTAGACTGTCTGCTTCATATCTACTAACTCCTTATTGTGTTGGTCTCCCAACAGATATTCTACTGACTATAAGTAACTTTGCAAGAACATGTCAACTTAATCTAACCCTAACCCTACCAGTCAACTAATACACTACTAACACTCTAATGAGAGTTATTAGAAATGTATGTGCAACATTACTTATAGTCAATAGAACGTGTTAAAGGGGCCATCAAAATAAAGTGAAACCAAATTTTTGTTTGTATGAGAGGATCAAACGTTCACGTGTACTGTTTCAGGAATTACAAAAGCAAGTGTAAATAATTACATGAAGTAGTCCGCTAAATTGTTCCGCAAGTCATTACTATGATTGACAGTGATAACTGTAGCGACGGATGGAATAAAACATCTGCAAAGCCGATGTCAAAACAGCATTAAGTGATTCAGAGTAAATTCAGAATAACAAAACTAAAGCTGCAACAAGTCTGTGCTGGCTGAATATATTGAGCAGCTTCTACAGGTAAAGATAAAACTTTAAAAATGTAGTTTTGTAGTATTTAATTTTTATACCATTAATAATGAATTTAATTTGTCGTTAACTAGTTTAGTATTTAAATAAATAATCCTTCTAGGTTATTGGTGTCTTATTTATTTATTTATTTATTTGCTATACTTCAGTACAGTAAAAGTACTAAAAATTTCTTATAATAGTATTTTTTTATTTTATTTTGTTTTATAAATCCAGAAACAAAAAGGAGTTGAAATGGCAACTGAGCTAATGGGTGATCCTCTGCTGCCATCTACTGGTTATAATGCTAATTTCATGTCATTTTCATCTTAAAAGTCTTTGTTTTCCAGGAAACACATTTTTTTGGCACATTTTTTCATGTCGTCATCATCATGATTGAAAAGTGAATCTTTCTCTGCACAGCTAAAGAGTTGAGAAATAATAAAGGCTTTAAAATATCATGTTTAAAACATGTATTCATGACTATGAATGTAAGTTATCAAGTATGAAGAATACCATTACAATGTTGTTTGAGATAACATCACTAGCTAGCCAACGTTTACCAACGGATTACCAGGATCAGCTTATACAATTTTATGTTGTTAAGTGTTATCTTATCTTATCTTACAGCTTCATGTTATTTAATAAGATAGGCAGTCATTATTTACGGTGATTGGAGTTATATTGTTTCTGACAAGAATGAGGCAGGAGAGGTTTCTGTGAGGGTCTCAAGAGTATCTACATATATACCACAACGTCAAATGGCATTTCACTGGAAGTTTTAAGCTGGCTGAACTATATACAGAAGTTCTAAAGAATGCTCCATGCATATAGTCCATTGTCACGTATCTGTATGTCATCAGATGGACCAACTGAGAGGATGTTCCTCCAGGACCACTGCTACTCAACATTCAAATGGCAGGTAGAGCATCCATATGCTTGTTCGGGTTTGATGTGGGAGAAGGACTTGGACCATATTCAAGATGAGTATTGTAAGTATTGTTTATTTAGTGACACTTTGCATATTTAAATGATAACCATTACATCTTAAACGTTCTTTATTTTTAGTTAAAGTATGTGTTGGACAAAAATCGGCCATCGGAAGAACTGATCATAAAGCAAGGCCAAATTTGCCTCACACGAGAAGACTTCTGGAGCCTGGGTTTAAGCCAGTGCATGGACTCCAATGTGCGTATGTTTAGTGTCTTAATTTACTGCACAAAAAATAAAAAATTCCCAGATAACACATGGCAACTTTCACAGGGATGTAATCGTTTTGCAATTCATTTCAGATCGGAAATGCCTGCCTCAAGATTGTGGAAGAAGCTGCACGAAGACATGTACTTTATACTATTATCTTCTTTTAGAAGTATTCATTTGGATGTATGCATGTTTAATAACTTATGTTCTTTCCATAAGGGAAAAAATTTTCACATTGTGGACCTCTATGCTGTTCTCACCTGGAAAGACAAAAATGTGGACCCAGAGCATAGTTTGCCTGTAAGTTTTTTTTGCTATCATGTTCTTATCAACCGAGAGAGTTTTATTGGGAATAGGCACAAAAGTATGTTATTTTTGTGCATGCATATTTTTTTGTCACGATAATATTAGGAAAACGTGAGGTCCAAGGATATCATACTATTTCCAGCTTGGAGCAGGCAGGCGGATGAAGCTGATCACTATCTGCTCTGTGTTGAGTTTCTTTTAATCTTTCTAGTTGTAATATTTCCAAATTCAACAGGAAGGGTTAGTGAGTTCGATTTTCATGGATATTAACAAAATACCCATTGATTGCAGGTTTTGTTTGTAGCTAAGAGGGAGAGAGTTTTTCTTGATTCTCTTCGCCCTGATGGTTTTGGAGATGAGACCTACAGAACCATATTTAGGTTGAGACTAAAGAGAGTTAATTTATTGGCCTTGTTCCAGGCATGTTATTTGGTTACAATTTCCAAAAGGAGTCTTGTTCTCAGGCTTCAATTTTGTATAAGAGTGTTGTTCTCAGGCTTCAAATTCGTATAAGAGCCTTGTTCTCAGGCTTCAAGTTCATCAAAGAGCCTCGTTCTCAGGCTACAGAACTGATCATTCAATTACACATTATGTATTTTGTGTTTTCTTTGGAATGCCAGACACATTGCAACCTTCATTGACCAAGGATCCTGGACTGAAAAAACAGGAAGAGACCTTGAGGTATGTTTAAAATGATGGAGTTGTGTAAAGCTAATTTAAATTTAATATTCTTCTCCCATAAGGGGAAAAAAAAGACACAAAATAGCATTTTATGGTTACTGCCACTAGAAGGGCCTATAGGATCCTATGGAGATTCTTAACTGTGCAAAACAAGTGAAACATATAAACTTAGTCCAATTTGAAGCTCGAATGTGCTTTTTTTTTTTTTTTTAATGCAGTCAGATTTAAAAATAAAAAATATATATTTTGCAAAAAAAATTATTAAAACTGAATTTTAATCTTAACATTCAATTTCATAAATATAAAATATATATTTAAAACTATTAATGCTGTAAACTCATTGGTCTCCACCACAGCACTCAAATTTAAACTCAAATTTCAAAAAAAGTCAAAAAAAGTCAAAATGACAGTGATTACATTTGAATTGATCATTTGGTACAATTCACTTATTGTGTACATGTTTTTACATTGTACTGATATTTTTTAAAAATACCTATATGTAATTACATCTGTAATTAATTTCTGTAATTACATTTATAATTACACTGTTGACCCATTCCTTACACCTTAACCATCCTTAAACCTACCCATACCACTTAACGTGACCCTAACCTACCCGTATCCCACCCCAATAGCAGCAATAGTGCTTTGTAATACAATATGAACACAATAAGTACATTGTACTTATTTTTTGATGTAAGTACATAGTAGTTAAGGCCACCTAATATAAAGTGTGACCAAAAAAGTTTTTTCAGAAACTTCATTCATTCCCATGCGGGTCAAATTGACCCTCAAGGGAAGGATTTGTAGCTTTTTTTTTTTTAATTTTTAATTTTTGTTATTACAACCACAGAAACTCTGCTGTCCACTAATTGTTTTGTGTGCATGTTCCCAATTCAAGTGTGACAAAAGTCATAAAGTCTCATACCATAATGATCAATGCTTGGTTTTAAAAATAAACTAAAATCATTTCTGGCTCGAAATGATCCTAAAAGGATTAGTATATGTATGTATACATGTTTAAACAAGCCAGCAGTTGTTTTTAAAGCTAACTGTGGATGCACATTTCCTTTTCCAGTGTTTTCCTCAACAGTCTACAGGAAATTCCTGTGGCATCTACATGCTGATGGTAAGAATGTTTCATTTGTCAAAGCTGTTAAATAATCAAATCAAAGTCTTACAGTGTTATTTGTATTTCACAGTATGCTCTCAGCACCTGTACATCATGGCCATTAACATTCACAGAGGTAAGCTAGATTTTCACAAAGAATATACCAAACTACTTTTATGTGGATTTTTTGTTTTTATTTTTGTGTTTTGCACTCTTTTAGGAGGAGGTGCCATTGATTCGTCAGTGGTGGTGCATTCAGCTGATGGAGAGGTTTTGTCTTGAAGGGTATGGCAGACTCTACAGTTAAAATTTCAGTATCCTGGCTGTATTAAGTCACTGTTGGCAAAATGATACTAGAAAGGTGTTATACAAATAGAGTGCATATACATTTACATATTTTACAAAGGCATGGACAGAGATTTGCACACTGGACAGAAGCAGCATCCCAACTCCTTCAGGGAACCCTTGAGCCTGTCTTTAGGGTGTCAAACTCCACCACCACCAAACAGACACCCAGCAGAAGAGTTGTGGTTGAAGAGGACACTGATAAGGTAAATTATTTTAGTGGTCATATATCAAGGAGTTGCATGCAAGCTGGATAAATAGTTTAACCCTTAAATGCATGAATGTTTCGTAAATCATTATTACATATTCAGGTCTTTAGTAACCCGGACCTATATATCCAGCATGGATGGATCTCTAACTGCTGCAATAGCAAAAAACTCTCTTGATGTTTTAAGAACAATTACAGAAGAATACAATAAAGCATATTTCGTTACCTTTTGAAATGTATAAGGGTTCAATTTGAGCAGATCATTTTACCATCGCTCATCGTCAGAGCACACTTCCACAGTATATCCAGCATCTGGCTCATATTCACGATCTTAGCCATATTCTCAAAACTATCATTTTCAATGACTTAAAAATCAATATTTTGATCACTGGCAGCTTATTCACCACATCCACCATCAAATGACAGTGACAATTATATTTAATTGTGTACAGTAATTTCTTTGCAGTAAAGCCATTCAAACCAGTTACATTTTTGCTGATGATATTCGTTTGTTTTATGCTTGCTGTAAATTATGAGTGACACGTCACGTCATTGTGTATCAAACAGTGCCACCTCAAGGAATAAAGATGCATTGCACTTATTTAGTCATTGGATATGTAAATATAGCTGAGAAGGAAAAATACACTTACACATTTACATACCTCCGGTCTCTAGCGACCCTATACACTTTTCACAAAATATTAATCAGAAAACAGGCATTCTTGTGTATACATTTTTTTCTTATTATATTGTTTATAATGAATACATTGAGGAATACTATGAAGGAGGGAGAGTGTTGTGAATGATGTCCTGGGTCGCTAAAGATCTGAGGTATGCATCTTAAGGGTTAATTTGTTTGTGCCATTATATAGTTATATTTTATAATACTGTTCTTCACCAGGTGCAACAGCCTACCATTGTGAGAGACCTTCATACAGCTTGGTACTGGGTTCACAATCACAGAGACTTATTTCGTGGAGAGGTGACAGAGCCTGCTTTTCTGCAGATGAACAGTGAAGATCAACAAAATGCATTCAGGAAGGCCCTGGAGAGTGAATTCCCTGAAGCAAAGGATGACTTTTTGTTTATATTTCAATATCAAGATGACATGGAAACATTTTTGTCATACTGTGTTGATACACAAGGCCTGAAGGTCAATGCCATGTTCCTCAATCAGCAATTGTAGTGGAGGGAGGGAGGGAAGGAATGAATAAATAATTTGAAGAAAATTTTTTTTTGTGTGTGTTTCTTAGATGCAGACATTTAAGTATGCTGAAATAAGTAAATCATATCTTTAGAAAATTAAAAAAAATGTAATGTAAAACACTCACTTATATACACCTGTATTACCCAAATAGAGTCTAGCAAATGTAAACTATTTAATTGATTTAATTTGTGCAAATCTAATCGATTAATCAATATAATATAATTGATATATTTTATTTAAAAAAAGTGTGTTTATATCAGGAGAATCACTAAACGACTATTTCCAGTACGGATCGGGTAGTGTCAACAACACCTGAATTATTACATTACATTTTTATTAGTAATAGTATTATGACAACAGTTTTATTAAAACTACCCAAAATTGCCGTAAATTGTTTCGTCGTACTTCAGACATTACTGCGCATTTCCCTTCAGACATTACTGCTCATTTCCGCGCATGCGCAATACAAATCGTGTTTCCGGTACGGATCGAGAATTTTTTTTTTTTTTTTGGTACGGATGCGTTTCTCACGCATCACCGGAAACACGGCATGTCGCAATCTATGACGAAACCGGCGAGAGCCAATGAGCGTTTGATATCGCTGCCGTAAAACTTCTTAACGGCAAATTTTGAATCTGTTACTATAGCTACAGAGGAAGGAGATACATGTCACTTATGAATGGTTTGAATTTGTATCTGTTCCTCACACAAAGCATCACATGGATACCGAATATTTGAATACAAATAAAATACTTTTATGATCATTTTATTTAATGCTAGTGAATGACAGCATATTAATAAATGTATGTGCCCCATGTTAAAACCAAATTAATATTGCATGAGAAGTTAAATGTTTAAATTAAAATGTTTATGTTAAAGATTAAATTTAAACAATACTACATTTCATTAAAATATCTGTAATAAGTTTATTGCAATATTATTCCATCAATGCCACACATGGCCCAGCTCTGGCTGAAAGGGTACATTGCCCACAGGAGGCCAGCTTGAGGCCACATTTGGGCCAAGATCGCTTGCTATGTGGGAAGGACCACACTGTTCATGATGGAACATCACTCTTAGGGCAACCTATACATTGTCTTTACTTTTGAATAACTAAAATACAGATTGTCACTTTCTATGGTGAGAAGTTTGACATTTTCAGTTTACTTGTCTCATATCACAAATGCTATGAAGTCCTACTGCAGTCAGTATATATGCTATTAAATAAAAGTATGTAGACAAATTTTGTAACTTGCATGCAATTATGGCAGTATTTTTAAATAAGTGTTATGGTGGACAGAGGATTAACAGGCTGTGTAACACTGAAGGGCCAAATACAGAAAATACCATACAGTAGTTGTACAACTGGTGCTTCTAAAGGAAAGATCATGGATTTGTTAAAATACAAAAGGGTGATTATTGGTCATGTATAACCGCACAAGTAGCCAAACGTACACACACACAAACACACACACACACACACACACATGTACGTCTGGTTTGCTATCCTTGTGGGGACTCTCCATAGGTGTAATGCTTTTTCTGTACAGACCGTATGTGCACCCTACACCAACCCTACACCTAAACCTACACCTTATAGGAAACTACAGGCATTTTTAGATTTTCAAATAACTTCATTCTGTGTGATTTATTAGCTTGTTTACCCGTGGAGACCTCAATTTAGGTCCCCACCGTGACACGAGTCCCCATGAGTCTGTGTGTATTCAGGTTTAAGTCCCCACCTGAATAAAAAAACAGGTACACACACACACACGTTTGTTTTAGTGGTTTACGGGGGACTCTCCATAGGCATAATGGTTTCTATACTGTACAAACTGTATGTGCTATTGCCCTACACCAACCCTACACCTAACCCTACCCCTTACAGGAAACTGTCTGCATTTTTAGATTAAAAAAATACACCATTTAGTATGTTTTTTAAGCCTTTTGTTTTACGGGGACATAGGCAGTGTCCTCATAAACCACCTTCAAATTGTAATACCTCTGTCAATGAATAGCACAGATGCAATGTGAAATCACCATTTGATCAATTAATTAAATGTAACGGCCTACAAATAAAAATAAACAAATAAAAATACATATTTGTAATCTTTAAGTTATTTTAATTAAGTTAACTGTAATCCTTTTTTTCCCCCCATAGTTGCAACGCTATTTGCTGTCGCTCAGTGCTGCTTTGAGCTGATTGGTTAAGCTGACTGTCACTCAGGAATCTGGCCAATGACTAGCGAGTGCGCCGTTTTCCCGGTCAAATTTGAATATACACTTTCACAGCAGTGTCTCTGTCTGTCTGTCAGTTTGCCGCTGCTGCTCGGCTTCTGCAGTCTGCTTCGGTCGCTCCTCTAGTAATGGCTTTTATATGTATTATCTGACTGTTAAATTCGTATTTTGAGTGAGTTTGTGTTGTGGGATGACGACTGAGAACGAATAAACGCGAATATGGACACTTCTACCAGCAGCTAACAGACAAGCAAACTGCAAAAGGTAAGTACCTTTTATTAATGTATAGCCTACATCAAGTTTTATAGTTACATCACGATTGAAGTGAGATGCTAATCGCGATTACATATCATTTCTCAATGTCCTACCAGTTACTGTGTTTTGTTAGTATGAGCTAATACTGTTAGCTAGGGCTGGGCGACATATGACCATCTCACACAGAAAACCGCGCCTGGCTTGAATGGTCAAATACAGACAGTCATCTCAAAATTAACTTGACTTAAACACAGTCGCTAATGTCTGGAGTCAAGATAATCATTCAGGTGGAAACCCGGTGACCTGTGACCGCAGTATAATTTAGCCTAATGTTACCTGCAGTCGGTCATAATTTTAATCAAACAACAAAATACTAAAGAGAAAATGTATTTAACTGCTCTTTGTTCTATTGCATTAACGTTAGTCCTATTGTTTGTAATTTGCTACTTTGATCTTATACATGTGATATATAACATATATTGTTATTGTGAAGTAAAATTTCCTAGATTGTGAAATAATATGGTCATATCGCCCACCCATACTGTCAGCTAGTTTTAAGATCAAACCCATAAGAAAAAAGTGACAGCACTTTGAAATGAGTAACCTGAGAACACTGTCATGTAAACTCATCTGACAGAGAGGACCTGAACGCATGATCCTTGGACTCCTTGGAGAAGAATACTGTATGTAAACCAGGATCAGCTGTGAAGATTTTGTATGGAGCTGGTGAGTACATTTTTGCAAACCCATGTCTCTGTCAGTAAGCAGACAGTGTTTTATTAAACAAATTAATAATACTGTGTGTGTGTGTGTGTGTGTGCGCTTCCCCCTCATGATCCAGAAGTTTTGGAAATGAAAATCTTCTATACCACATGATCTTTAGAGGAAGTGAGTATTCATGTCTAACATTAATACATATTATATAAATCTATTTTTAAATGAATTTTTACAGTATTTTTCTTCCATGTTTTTAATTTGTTTTAATACCAGACAAAACATGTGTCTTCTGACATAATATTTTTTTCTTTCTCTTTCTCTTTCTCTCCCCAGCTAATCCAGCTGATTACTGGCAATTTGGAGGAGGACTGCTCTTTATCTGCTGTGTCGGTCACTTCTGGCCATGGACCTTTTGTTGTATGTTTTGGTTTTACTTATTACACTAATATAGCTAGATTTCAGAATTAAAATACATATGTTTGTCTACATATATTATCAGAGCTACAGTGGTGCCCAAAATTATGATGAGGTCATGAGTACATAACATAAGTTTTATATTAATCTACAATATTCTACTGACTCCCGTGGGCTCCATATACAGTGGCGTCCAAAATGATTAAAACACTAGTATTTTAAGCAGCTAAAAAATGGTTTTAAGTCAGTTATTTCTATCTTTTGCTGTACAGTGTCAGAAAGAAATATCAGTTTACATTTCCAAGCATTCATTTTGCCATTAATTGTAATAATCCAGTGAGATTTTTGTTTGCACAAGGAGTCTGACAACAGCCAGTGCTCCACAGAGATATGATCTCATCGTCTAAATCCAGAAGAACATGTGGCAGCGTCTCCAAGATGCTTCAAGAAACCTACCTGCAAAGCTAAAAGTTTTAGGCACTTGTGTAAAAATTCTGTAAAATGAGGATGTTGTCAAAAATAATGCCATAAATAAATTTTCTTTATCAATTAACTTCTATTAACTAAATTAAATCAGCATTTAGTGTGACCATCCTTTGCGTTTAAAGCAGCTTTTGCTCTAGGTGCGTTTTTCAGATAACTTTTCAGTTTCTTGAAGCATCTTGGAGACGTTGCCACAGTTCTTCTGGATTTAGTCTGTCTCAGTTTGTTCTGTTTCTTCATGTCATTCCAGACAGACTGATGATGATCAGATCAGATCAGATCTCTGTGTGGAGAACTGGCTGTTGTCAGACTCCTTGTGCAAACAAAAATCTCACTGGATTATTACAATTAATGGCAAAATGAATGTTTGGAAATGTAAACTGATATTTCCTACTGACACTATACAGCAAAAGATAGAAATAACTGACTTAAAACCATTTTTTAGCTGCTTAAAATACTAGTGTTTTAATAATTTTGGACGCCACTGTATATGGAGCCCACATGAGTCAGTAGAATATTGTGGATTAATATAAAACTTATGTTATGTACTCATGACCTCATCATGAGAGTAACCCTAACTAATAAGATAGAAATGCAATTTTTAGCTATGCAATTCCTCCTGGGGGCTCTGAAGAAATGTTTATGAAGAATTCATTGATAATGTTATTTTACATCTGAATAATAAAATTGCTTGACAATCTTGTACATATATCTGTTTAGTATTTTTGTTCAGTTTAAAAGGACTAGTTCAATTCCAGAATAAAGATTTGCTGATAATTTATTCACCCCCATGTCATCCAAGATGTTCATGTCTTTCTTTTTTCTGTCGAAAAGAAATTAAGGTTTTTGAGGAAAACATTCCAGTTGACTCCCACTGAAGTCCACTATATGGAGAAAAATTATTTAATTTCTCAAAAACTTTAATTTCTTTTTGACTGAGTAAAGAAATACATGAACATCTTAGATTACATGGGGGTGAGTAAATTATCAGGAAATATTTATTCTGGAAGTGAACTTGTCCTGTAAGTTTGAAATGTTATTGTGCTGTATTTCTTTAAAAAAATAAAAATGTAAAATTTTAATTTCATATGGCATCTGTACAGACTTTGTATTTTGTCTTCTAAATAAAACTGAATTTTCCATCTTGAGCATGCTTTGACACTTTATTGAAGGTTTTTGATTGTAATGATTGGTAAAATAACAGTGTTTCTCTGTAGAACATGTAGTGCTTTCATTGTAATAATACAGGAAAAATCTGTAAAATAAGGGTGTTACACTGTAAAAAAAGTCCTGTAAAAAAAACGGTCAAATGACTGGCAGCTACGGCTGCCAAACAAAAACCGTAAAATTAAAGTAAAATATCGTAATTGAAACAAGAAAAATCTCTAAGATAACAGTTTTTTTTTTTAGTAAAACCTTCAATGAAAATTTCTGTAAAATTGTTTTTGCACTTTATTTCAATTAAGGTATTTTATTGTAATTTTGGGTTTTTTGTTTGGCAGCCGTAGCTGCCAGTCATTTGACCGTTTTTTTACGATTTTTTTTTTTTTACAGTGTGTGTTGACTATAGTCAAATATACAGTTCCTGATAGATAAATTCAAGTCCCAAGTGTTGACGTATATTCTACTGAAACAGGAAGAGGGGTGTGACATCAAAGGGCTTGTTCCTGTTTTATAAATATCCAATAGTATGTACAATGAATGTGAGCAATAAACTCACTTAGCATTTAAAATGTTAATTTGTTTTTATTGCTAAACTACAGTCTGATTACCGTTGTTGCATTTATTTGGTTGAATGTGATTCTTCTGTTTATGCAAAGACATTTTCTACAGGGCCCCTAGGGGGACATTGAGATAGAGAAATATGAGATAGGAGGAAAAATTATTTTTCAATGCTTTTGAGTTGCAAACATTTGCATTCTCTCGTAGAAGTATTGTGTTCCAAGAAACCTTGCTAAAACATTCTCTCACAAAAGCATTGCGTTCCCCAGAGAAACTTTGTGTTCAGTTACAAAAAATGTGCATTCTGTCGCAAAAAAAAACATTGCACTCCCTTAAGAAACTTTGTGTTTGTTTGCAAAAGCATCAAAGCACTTTTTTTTTTTTTTGACAGGACTTGTGATAAAATCACTCATCTAAACAGAAACACAAACACATTAGAATGTTAATGTTGTCCCATTTGCCAAGGATGCAGAAACAGGCCCTTGGAGCCTCCTAAACTCTAAACTGCATTAAAAAGACTTTATCAAGGAACCCAATAAGGACTAATGGAGATGCTTTGAGAAAGTTGCTATTCACACAAAGAATGGCGCAACAGAACTTTAGCACCAGGCAGATGGGCTCATGTTATTTGGCGACTGAAATCGCTCCCTAAGACCCAGCAGACATTAGCCACACATGCTAAATTGTTCCCATGTATTTACATATGCAGTGTGGACTTTCCTGCTGATAATTCTCATTAGAAGAGTCTATTCAAATATAAATCTTTCATGACAAAGACAGATTGGATGTCACCCCATGTGGATTTTGAGGGGGATTTTTAAGCTAAACTTTATTTATTACATTCAAGACCAAATGTTGAACAGTTGGAATGGTGACCAAATACCTGAAGATAGGCTACTCAATGTTTGACTATTATAATGGCTGTGTATCAAAACTGAGTTAGCTAACTTGCCGTCTATTACCTACATGGACTCTTTTCTGCATATACTGTTAGATGTGAGTGCTTTTCATCAGCAATTTCATTAACAACCACTCACATGTGCCATACAAAGAACACTTTACGTCATATAGCTGCATCTAACATTAGAATTTGGCAAAATGTGAACTCTAAATAAATAAATAATATTGCTCAGAGTACAAAGATGTTTTGTGTGAAAATCTTCATAAAGTTAGACATAAAAAACAACCACAAATTATACAATCGTTGTAAATGTGTAGAGCTTTAAAAAAAAAAAATTAAATGAGTGTTTGTCCCTGAAATTTCTGACGTTTGATTTTCAAATTTGGTATCTTTACAAATTTGAGCGCAGTTTTTGATACTCTTCTTGGGATTTCTTCAGAAACCTTAAAGACATTTTGAGGCCATTTTATAAGAAAAAAATATCTTAGAAGCTATCTCCAACCCTTACGAAAATTAACCATGGTTTTATCACAAAAAACAAAACAAAACATGGTTACTATAATTAAACCATGGTAACCACAAATTAACCATGGTTTTAGTTTAACCATGATATTTGTAGTAGAACTGTGGTTATACAAATGGTAATCAATACGCGAAAAAAATAAAATAAAATAAATAAAAAAACACAACAAAAAACATGGTTACTACACTTTAACTAGAAAACCATGGTTATTTTTCGCAGGGGGAAATATGAAAATGTATCACAGTATTTCATGGTCTTTAGGAGAACACTTTTTTTATTTTTTTTTATTTATTTATTTATTTTACAGTTGTATCATGGAAGCAAAATGGTATTAGGTGCAGTACATTAAATTATCCTTTGAATATGGAGTTTGGACAATACCATAGCATTTCCATTACTGTACCACCACAGTACTTTTTTTTTTTTTTTGTAAGGGAAATCTTGGATAGAATTCCTGTATTATGCAGATATATATGAATTTTATGCATATATGAGATTCTTTGTTAAATTTTGCTCAGGTTAGGCTTAGTAAGCATGTTAGACAAGTTAATATACTTGCAAAGTTACTTATAGTCAGTAGAATGTCTGTTGGGGGACCATCAAAATACAGTGTTAGCAGATGTTAAGCAGGCACTCTACTGATAGTCTAATGACTCTTAGTTGACATGTAGTCGAAAAGTTATAATTAGTAGAATGTCTACCAATTAATGTCTACTAGAAGTAGACTATCGAAATAAAGTGTTAGCTGAAAAGATAGAAGGTATCATAACTTTGCTACCTACAATTTGAGACAGCAATTTCTTCAAAAGTATGCCTGTGTTGCCTCTAAGAAAGGTGCCCTCTAGGTTTTGAGACACATCCCATATGTCATATGTTTGAGCATGGTTACACTGCTAATGCAGTGAGGACGTCATTCAACATCTCGCTACCTCTCTAAAGCTCAGAGGCCTGCCCACCTGCTGGTCTGCCTGATGACTGGATAATTAGATTGCTTTGCATCAGTGCCTCCCTTCTCCTGTAGAACGCATCAGTATAATCCAAACCCCATGCTGACCGGGGATTGGAGTACAGCGGATGCCCCTTCCCAAACCTTTCATGGAAGGAGGTCACAAACAGAAAAGTTTCATCTAATAAACTCACCGGAGTCGTCTGGAAAACAAAAGAAAACTTGATTGCTATACCCTGATTAAATCTGCATATTCAAATTCTAAATTAATTCATGGCACAAACTCCTCACCATCTTCTGCCTGCAATTAGTTTATTGCTCAAATTTTCCAGTTTGATTTACAGAGACCTCATCAGAATAGATGTGTATCTGTAGAGATTATTTTGGAACTTGGTTGCAAATGTTATTGTTACCTATTTTAGCATAAATATGCACAAAATATATAAGTTAACAACCATACTGGTGTGGTATGTTAGCATATGGTAGCTATATATATATATATATATATATATATATATATATATATATAGCTATTTACTCATATCAAATTAAAATGGGTTGTTCCATGTTCACATTAACATTCTCTATAGTAACTCTGGTTTTATGTACCAGCTGAGCTTTTAATTATAAAATCACTGGACATAATAATTAATTACCAAAAATTAGCTAATGTTAACTGAGAAATATAATTAATTACATTAAAGGCACAATTTAAATTAGATTCCATGAAGTTATACAGCAGGAGTGAGGTCACCAAATAACACACATTGACATGTTTAGAAACTCGTACATTTCATTAAGACTCAATTAATGCACTCCACATGCTCCCCACACTTTATTAATGAAGGTTTCTTTTGAAACCAAAGGCTATTTAATGTAATCGCTGACAAAAAAAAAAAAAAAAAAAAAAAAAGAAACAAGAATGAGAGATTAATATTAAAAGCGTTTTTATTTTGTTCAGTTTAGATGTGTTGAATTGTCTTGTATTTGTTTGTCATACTACCTTTGTCGTCATCATCACATAGTCTGATTTACTTATGAGCTGTATGGAAGCTAAATGCTTCAAATAAACTGCATAGAATAGATAATTCAAACCCAAGTAAACTGCTTATCCAGCGTATCATGCAGTGCACACACCAATACCATAGTCTACATTTTGGTGTCAAAATGACACTAAAAATAATAGAACAATAATACTTTGTTTAAATGAGGACATTACCAAAAGCAGAATTAAGACAGCATGACAAAGACATCTAGGTGATTAGGCCCTAATTTACACTGATATTCATTGATATTCTTTCCTTCTGCATGCTGGAGTTAAGAAATTTCATTTGCACTTGTGTTCCGTTAAAAAAGAAGACTTTAGACCCGGCATACCAGGAATTAGGTGACACCAAATGGCATTGATTGAATCATGTGATGTATCGAGTATATATGGTACAAAGGACAATTACAGGTGCATCTGAATACATTAGAATGTCGTGGAAAAGTTAATTTATTTCAGTAATTCAACTCAAATTGTGAAACTCGTGTATTAAATAAATTCAATGCACACAGACTGAAGTAGTTTAAGTCTTTGGTTCTTTTAATTGTGATGATTTTGGCTCACATTTAACAAAAACCCACCAATTCACTATCTCAACAAATTAGAATACTTCATAAGTCCAGTCCAGTTCTTCTTCTCCTTAGCCCAGGTAAGAGGCCTCTGACGTTGGCTTAACAAGAGAAATACGACAACTGTAGCCAAATTCCTTGACACGTCTGTGTGTGGTGGCTCTTGATGCCTTGACCCCAGCCTCAGTCCATTCTTGTGAAGTTCACCCAAATTCTTCGAAAATCGTTTTTGCTTGACAATCCTCATAAGGCTGCGGTTCTCTCGGTTGGTTGTGCATCTTTTTCTTCCACACTTTTTCCTTCCACTCAACTTTCTGTTAACATGCTTGGATACAGCACTCTGTGAACAGCCAGCTTCTTTGGCAATGAATGTTTGTGGCTTACCCTCCTTGTGAAGGGTGTCAATGATTGTCTTCTGGACAACTGTCAGATCAGCAGTCTTCCCCATGATTGTGTAGCCTAGTGAACCAAACTGAGAGACCATTTTGAAGGCTCAGGAAACCTTTGCAGGTGTGACAGTTGATTAGCATGTCACCATATTCTAATTTGTTGAGATAGTGAATTGGTGGGTTTTTGTTAAATATGAGCCAAAATCATCACAATTAAAAGAACCAAAGACTTAAACTACTTCAGTCTGTGTGCACTGCATTTATTTAATACACGAGTTTCACAATTTGAGTTGAATTACTAAAATAAATGAACTTTTCCATGACATTCTAATTTATTGAGATGCACCTGTATGTTGTTGTAATGTAAACCGTGAGATCTTTATAACTACTTAAATAAAACGTATAAAAATGTATATCACCACCTGAAGGGCATATTTTAAAATTCTTCTAAAAGCTCTTTACTTGCTAAAAAAAAAAGTATCAAATATTAATCAGACGACAGAAGGCATGTAGTGGATTGTGTGCAACAGGTTTTTCAGCAATGTTTTGACCATGTGGATTATTTGAGAGGCCTTTGAAATTTGCATATCAAATATAATGCACAGTAGGCTTTATAAGGTTTTGTCTGTTCGTTTCACAAAAATTATTGTACAACTTCTTAAGACTTTGAATATATATAGGCCATGAGCTGTTGTATTATCATTTCTGCTGTGATTGAGCCTTTTTGAGTTTGGGAGTATAAATCATCAACTGTTTGGAAAAGAGCAGCATGGACATTCTGCAATACATCTCCATTTGTGTTCAGAAACACGAGGGTGAGTTCACGATGACAGAATTTTCATTTTTGGGTGAAATATTGGTTTAAAACCAGATGAGCACCCCAACATGCAAAAAAGCATGGAAACGTCTGAAACCTACCGACTGTTAAAAGCTCTCAGAGCGCATTAGTCCTATTCATATAACATCTGCTTCAGATGCCAAGCTCTGATGAGTGGCTGAAGAGCATGGCTTAGCTCTCACTTTCCTCTCACTCCCAGACTATCCATGCTTCACATGCCTGCTGGGAGAGTGTGTTCTAATTGCTGACACCACATCTCTGGGCTCTCGGAAGCATGCGGCCCTCTTTGCGGGGTAGATAATCCATTACCATAAATCAGATGCACTGACATAGACAGGTGTTGCATGAATAATTAAAGGTTGCCACATTAGCGTCCATGTAGAAGCACCCGGTGTTGTTCGGCAAGAGATAAAAACACTGCAAAATTCATGGTTCAAAACAGGCCCACTCACAAACACGGATAAATCACGTTTATGCATAGAAATATCCAAATTAGCAGCTAATGCATGCATAATTGACATTGTTCTGTCTTGCGATGACCCATTGGATTGTCTCCGCAGTGGCGCTTTTTGGGTTCTTTACAATTTATAGATGCTGTTTTGCACCTAAATTTCACCTTTGGGATCAATAAAGTCCGTTATGCCAGCAGTATGGGTATCAGGACATGTCCCGCAGGCTTCATTCGACTTTTTTCTCTAATTAAAAGAAAGTGGAACATCACAAGGGCGAGTAAATTATGACAGAATTATTCCTTCAAGTAGATCTTAGAAAAATGCATTTCAACTGACAACCCCAGGAGATGGAGATGTTTTTAAGCTTCCAGAAGAAACAGGCAGGGCCTGAAGACAATCCACACTGATGCGGCAACCGCAGGGAGTCCCAGCCGCAACCTTGTTGAACCCTGCAAAGCGCGCCAGGAATCCAATGAGGTGTATTGCAGGGGGCACATGAGAGAGACCACTCAAAGGAATTATTATCATGCACCAAGTGCTCTGCATCGCTGAGGATACGTGAATAATCAGGAAACAAATCAATAGTTTTAGAATGAAGCAGGATAAAGTAATCTGAGAGCATAATAAAACAGCAGCTCAACCAATTTTCCGATAGACAACGGTTTAAGCTTTCAATTCTCCTGTTTATGTTCTTGTGCAAATGATGTGTTCACTGCTCTGACTTCACTAAATTTGTTCATTTGAAACAATCTGCAATGGCAGCCACAAGCAATACTTGAGTTATGCAGGGTTTTCTATTAAGCTGACATGTTTGTGTAAAAACTAAACTTTGAGTAGTACTGAAGTGACCCTATGCTACTTGCAGTTTATCTCAAATATAGATATTAATATAACAATGTATGCCTGCACTTGCTGACAATATAATATAAAAGGCCATTTAAGTGTACTTAAAAACTGTTTCTTAAGAGACTTAAGAACAATTTTAAAGAGTGCACTTTGTAATACTGTCTAATTAAAAGTTTGTACTTTAAAGTACATTTCAAATCATTGTTTTAATAATCTTTTGTTGTGCTTTAAAGTAGTACACTTACAGTATTTTAATGTGCTGACTAATATATTAAAGCACATGTAAAGTACTTTATAATATGAACTGTAATGCTATTTGGTAGAATATTTAAAGTTAATATTTTTAAATTCGACAGTACACTTTAACCACATTTTAGAACAATATGTACTGTAGTAATTATGAAATTACATTAAAAATGTACTTAAGTCCTAAATAAGTAGGAAAAAAATCACCTTTTACAAATGACATTCAATATAAATTAAAACTGTAATAGACTTTCACTGAATTGTAAATAACACACAATAAAGTGTCCGAAAAAATTACATTCAGTTTGCAATTAAATATTATTTTAAAGTGTACTTCATTTTCACAAGGAATATTTTTAATCTAAAGCAATTCCAATGTCTACTGTGCAAAATGAAGAACAACGTCTAAATATCATGTCACTGGTGGTGTTACCTAAAACTTTCACTCATTCACAGAATTTTAAAACATTGATGGATAATTCAAACTGCTCCTGTCATTTTGGCATCTAGTCCATTGTGTTTCCCTGCTGTAGAAACATTCTTACAGTAAAGGATGCTAATAGGGCTGAGAAGTGAAGAAAAAATTAAGTTTTAAAGTATATCCGTGAAAATAAACTGGAAGACAGTGAGGGAGGATTTGGGGGTGAGATTCTAAGAGCAGTCCAGTGGAATAATTCATGGGATATCGATCATTAACTCGGGTGACCAGATCGAAAGAGAGTGGCGTCTTGTCTCTTCTTAGCATTTAAAGAGCAGAATAAAAATAAAGTGCCAAGTACCCACAACACAGCGCTTGATGACTAAAAGAGCTCCTGCCACATGAGTTCTAGTGATATCAATGTCACATTAAAAACACCAAGTGTTATAATATTTTACTGATAGATAAAAACAGATCGGAAAATCCATGAATAATAAATATTGCTGTGGTCAGAATCCATTCCTGACTCCCGAATGTTGTTTCAGTGATCACAATGCATTTATGATACATTTACATTTGACTTTAAAGGAATAGTTCACCCAAAAATGAAAATTTGTTGAAAATTCACCCTCAGGCCATCCAAGATGTAGAAGAGTTTGTTCCTTCATTGGAACAGATTTGGAGAAATTTAGCATTACATCACTTGCCGTCACAATGAGAGTTCAAACAGTTGATAAAAATATCACAACAATCCACATGACTCCAGCCCATCAATAAAGTCTTGTATAGTGAAAAGTTGCCTGCTTTTAAGAAACATATCCATCAATATGTTTTTAACTTCAAACCATTGTCCATAAGCCAGGATATTGTGAAATAATCCATTTTGTCTGACTCAGGAGAGAAATATACATAGATCAAGCACTGTTTATTAGCAAAATCAGCCTAAAACAGCTCTAAACAAGTATGTTGGTGGATTTTGATGTGAGAGTGGGGATGGACTTTTGCACTAGAAGAAGCATTGTTATGGATCATGGACTGGTATTTTGTCCAGAAGCAATGGTTTGAAGTTAAAACATCTTAATGATGAATTTGTTTCTTGCAGCGTTTCACTTCACAAGACTTTACAGGAGAGTGTGGATTGCTTGTGGATTTTTGTAATGCTTGTATCAGCTGTTTGGACTCCATTTCTGGCGGTTCTGATGAACAAACAAACTAATCTACATCTTGGATGGCTTGGCTTAAATTTTAAGCATATTTTCATTTATGGGTGAACTATTGCTGATTGTGATCCACTCACTACAAATGCATGTTAATAGCAAGTGTAAAGAAGGCCTTCAGGTCACTTATCTAGACACTTGCACTGTCTAGACAGAATCATTATTGAGAAAATAATTATCTTAAAACTCAATTCTATGTCCAACAAACTTTGTTGAGACAGTGACTTTCAAAATCAAATTACGAGACCTTCCACCGCTCCTCTTCTCCAAGAACACACACACCGGAGGCCTTTTAAAAATATACATCACATTTATTTCAACTGTTACAGATCAGCCTTGGTCTTTGTCTACAGAAATGTTTGGGCACGACAAGTGGAGTCCAAACCCTTTATCTCTGGTTTGTCCATCAGTCCCCCTGTTGCCCAGCAACCTTGCTAGTTCTCAATACCCACCGAACATAATAAAAATGAAAACT
This sequence comes from Onychostoma macrolepis, assembly GCF_012432095.1. Classification (NCBI taxonomy): domain Eukaryota; kingdom Metazoa; phylum Chordata; class Actinopteri; order Cypriniformes; family Cyprinidae; genus Onychostoma; species Onychostoma macrolepis. The sequence continues at coordinate 27,015,231 of NC_081172.1, forward strand.
GAAGTTCAAAAACTCAAGACGCAGCCGACCGAAACACACCACTGTTCCACATTTTTTTGTTTCTCTAAAGGTAACACAATGTACAAAAAGCAAGTCTGGAAATAGTAAGATTTTCGGCACTATAAAAATGTTTTTTTTTTTTTTTTTGTCTCCACACTCTCCTCTTGTGAATAAGAAAACAATGCACTTATTTCTACTGAGCTTACTCTGTGTTTGCTTGTCGGGCAGCCAAAGGGTCAAATGGATTCAGTAATGTAACAAGGGAAGCCACAGCGGCACAGAGCAGCGGGCGGCCTCAGCGGTTTGGAGAGCTGTTCCAGAAGGCAGTCCCTAAAAAAACGTCTCTTACAGCTTTGTGGAGATTTTAAACAACTGTCTCCATACTTTGCACAGCACAATACTACAATGATATCCCAAACAGAAATCTGGAAACAAATATGGCCAGAAAAAAACAATGGAGTTGTTCGGATTTGGAGGCATCTCTTGATGCTTGGAAAAGAAGCGCTTTCCTTTGGCTGGCCCTTAGGTCCTGCTGATGGTACAGGCCAAAGCAGGCAGTCTGTGTGGAGGAGGGACAGCCCATCCCCTTCATACAGGGGTGGCTGGGAGTGGTCTTTAGAAGGAAGGCAGGGGGAAGGTTTAAAGGAACAGTACATGACCCAGTAGCCTCACAAGGGAAAAGAAGGCACCATTAATGACAGGAAAAGAGCAGTCCATGCCAAGCCTGGAGGCAGATTATGGACAGAGAGCTGTCCACTCTTCGCACGCACTCCTGGAAATGAAACAAAAAAAAGAGAGAAATGAGATAAAGGGACCGAAAAGGAATATTGAAATATGCATTGTAACATCAGTTCACATGTGGCTGAAGAAAACTTTTTTTTTTAATTTACAGTTGAGACCTAATAAACCTATTTTTGTAAAATGCTTTGTTTCTAAACAAAGCCACTAAATGCAATTCATTACACAATTCAGTAAAAACTAAGCTAGTTTGCTGGTCCTATAGCTAGGTTGGTCATCAGCATTTGAAAATACACTTTTGGCTAGATCAGAGAAACCCCTGTAACCTAAAATATACTTAATTTTATTTTTTTCATTTTTAGAAAGATTTAAAGTTTCAAGTTAGATTTTATGTTTCAATTTAACAACACATTTGCATCTTAACAACTTTCTGATGTCAGATAATGGTCACATGTTTATAAATATTTTTAAATTTGTAAATTTAGCATTATTATAGACAACTAAAACCATATTGATAGTTGAAATTAAATACAATAAATACAAAATTTTATCTTTTATTTCTGGTGGTTGCCAAGCATTTCTCATTTTCATTTACCATGTGCTACGATAAAAATAAAAATATAGACATATTAAAAAATTAAATAAATAAATAAAATGGATGAAAAACACAAAATTACTAAGAAAAAAATTAATATTAATAAATGAATAACAACTATAATAAACCACATTTAGCTATACTATACTAAATGGTATCTAAATTTGATTAAAATACCACTAGTCGTAGATCTTCAATATTCAGTGTTTGAATCAGAACTAGCTGGATCATGAACTAGTGGAAAATGACAATAACCGTATTAATGGAACATTTGTTGCTCTCCTCTTTTGCACTTTAGCTTAGAGGTCTGCATTCCCGCGACTGTCCCGCTGGAACCTTCTTGAGACGCGGGATTAAATTCCCGAATAAAACGCAGTTGCGGTCGGTAACTCTGGTGCAATTTGAACGGGAGCAGGCGGTCTAACAATATCCCGTTCCCGACGTCCTTTCAGAACAGCATATCTGCGCTTTATTCAAGCACAGGTACAGCCTGTACTCGACTGATATGCATGCATGAACCAGTGCTTCGTTTTATTTGCGAGGTCTGTGCGCAGCATGTGCATAATGCTCAGAGCAGGCTACCAGTGGTGAATATACGGCCCACAGACAGAACAGGCAGGTTGTCGATGAGTAACAGAGCAGAATAAAGATGGAGCAAAGTGTGGATGCGCTGTCCTTGAAGAACGTTCATCTCGGTTTTGTTTATATTTTGCTTAGCCTATAATTTAAATGACAGATATCGAATTTATTTATTTATTTTTCTTCTGCGACACTTTTCTTAGGCTACTGTGTTTACAGCAAGATGTTAAATGAATTTAGTATTTTGACAAGACGAATAAAATTATAATAGGCCATTTTTGTACAACCTACATTTTTTTCCCCTCTGCGACACTTCCTATTGTGTTGTAAAGGTTAAACGAATTGTATCCTAACAAGACGAATAAAAATAAGGAATAGGCCTACAATTTTTGTACATTTTTATTTTCTCTGTGACACTTTTTTTCCCCCTACTGTGTTGGCAGCAAAATGTTAAACGAATTTTGTGTCTTTAAGATACAAAATTCGTTTAACACTTTGTTGTCAATAAAAGACTCTTGACAAGACGAATTAAAACAACAAATACAATTTTGCGCAGACTACACTTTTATTTGTTAGCCTATCTCTCTTTCTTTCAGTAGAGTAAATTTAAATGTGAGATTCTGGAAACAAGATCTAAATTTAGCGGGTCTGGAAGAAAATTATTCAAAGTGGACAGCAGGTGAACAAAGAGTGGAGCGGGTATAACCTCGTGGGAGCGGAACTTAAAAAAACAGTCCCGCGCACACCTCTACTTTAGCCTCTCCCCCTTAAAAGTAAACGAAAGTTCACTGAATCTTTGAACAGTGATTAGTCAGCGATCGTTGACTATTTTGGATGTTAACAGTGAGCATTCGAACTGTTTGAATGGAATCATTGATTTTCAAACTGTTTGAAATGAATCCTTGAAGATTTGAACTGGTCAAATTGAATCATTGAACGTTTGAACTGTCTAAATTGAATCATTGTGTTCAAACTGTTGAATTTAGACATTGTGCTCTGAACTTGAAATACTGATGTGAATGGGTGAAGAAAAAACTGAAGATAAAAATATAAGAAAAAGCCTTATATTAATCTTTCATGTTTATTGGTGTTTACAAACCACAAATAAATAGAGTGTCACTGAAAATGTGCACACACTAACATCAAAGTAGTTTTCGAAGAAACAGCTGCACCGTAAAAAGTGAAAGTTGACTTAACTTAAAAAATTGAGGAAACCCATTGCCTTAAAATTATTAAGTACATAACAATAATAATAATAAAAAAAGTTAAGTGAACTTGACCATTCAAATAAATTATTTTTTTTAATTATCATTTACTTAAAAATTTTAAGGCAACGGGTTTCCTACATTTTTTTAAGTTAAGTCAACTTATCACTTTTTACAGTGTGGATGTATGAGGATTGAGTATCAGCTACTAGCAACAACAGCGAACAGACTCAGTGATCTGTGTCGTTCTGAAAGGGGCTTAAGACTGAAATGATCTACAAAACAATGTTTGAAAGGAGTCTGAGCAACTTTAAAGAGGTTTGAGCTGAATTAACTGCAGAAAGTTGTGGAGAAGTAAAAGGCCATACAGAGCTAGCACTATAATTACATCTGACATAGCAGAACGAAAATACAGGTCTTGGGAATAAGTAACCGAAAACGAATTTAATAGTATTTGCTCTAAAATAGCCCACTAGTCCTAGTAGTATAATGATGGTAAACTTTAAAATGGTCTTTCCTTTTGAGAGTGGAGGAAAATGTAATTGGCTATGTAGGTGTGCAGAGGGAAGGTAATTAAAGAGGAATTAAGCCGTCAAGCCTAACGCCATATGTCCAAATCCTCAAATCTGAGAAACCACACAGTGAATGCTTACCTGAGGAGGTGAGCACTCTGACCTGAGCGCTGGCGGCTCCTTCACCCCCTTCACTGACTGCGCGCACCTCGATGATGTATGTGCCCCCCTCAGGAAGCGTCAGGACCACGGCTGAGTTTTGAGTCCTCATGACTTGGCTGTGGCCCCGTCCCTCTTGACGCAATAATACCTGCAATGAAAAAAAACACAAAAACAAACATCAAACGGGTGCAGTGATGTTATGTTTTACTTTACATCCATGGTATCTGTACGATACCGACCTTGTAACCAATGACTTCTGACTCATTGTCCCTTGCTTTCACTGGATCCCAGGATAGAGATACATTGTTCCCCTCCTGAATCCACATCAGGTTGCCTGGGGGTAGACTTGGGGCTGAAAAGAGAGACAGATAACCAAACAGAAAGATAAAAAGCTCATTTAAAAAAATGAAGGTCTATAATGAGCAATGATCACATTAATTGACAAGACAAATTATCCTCCTCTCAAAACCAATTTCTATTCATCCATCCTTCTCCTATATGCAAGACAGCACTATGTTGACACAGTGTGTGAACCGGTCACAATGCGCCAAGCTTCCAGCAACAAGCATTTCATCTGTCAAAATTGAACCTAAATTTGTTGTGTGAAGATACTGTATTTGATGTGTAATGTAGAGTGGGGAATTTTGCAGTAAGCTACCATTATACATACGTATTTTTGACGTAGAATTGAGCACTTTAGGTCCCATCATCCTGAAGTCAATGGGTTTGTTGAATGGAGTTTTTCTTGATAACAGCAATTGCAAACAAGTGGCTAAATGGGACTATTTGCCTTTTACATCTGCCGATTGTATTTAGACTTCATTTGAACAAAATATGTACAAACCATAAACTTACATTGGTCACAGAGCTTATTTTCTGCAAAAATCCACAAGCCAATGGAAAAAATCCTGTTGGGTTTTTATCAAGGGAACCAGAGCGATGTCAAAAAACAAAACAAACAAACAAACAAAAAAACACCTCTTCTATGATGAACCTGGTTTTAATTTGTAAAGGGAAATTAATTTCAGTACTTTCTTTGAGGCATACAGTTGAAAATGTATTTTTATTTATTTTGTTGATTTATATTGCAAGTATGAGCAGTTGGCATAATATGAGAAGTAGTAGTAGTAGTATAAGGTATGAGTAGCTGGCATAATAACTTTTCATTATTATTTCTTGATGACTAATTTAATCTTTTTAAGACAAGTAAAAATTAGTTCAGTAACATGTGGTGTATTTTCACCAAGAAAAAAGAAAAGTAGTGTTTTTACTTTATTTTTGATCAAATAAATGCATCCTTGGTGCACATAAGAGACTTCTTTCAAAAACATTTAAAAATCTTACTAACCCTAAACTTTTGAATGCTAGTGTATTCTGTATTTTCAGTATTGCATTAATTAAAAGTTATAGAAAATTTATATTTCTCCCACTTTTTACACCTGTCTGGGTAGGTGGCTCACTAAGTCATGATATTTGTAAAAATATTTTTATTGTTAAAATATTTCAAAAAGCTACAGAAAATACTGATTAAGCGTGTACAGTCAAATGTGTTTGAGGTATAAAAATGTTATAACTTTTTACTTTTTATATTTTTAGTCACTTTTGTAAAAAAAAAAATGGTACAAAGGGTTTTCAAAATATAAAACCAAGAAGAATACAAAGTGTACATTTCTAAGAGCTTTCAGTTTGTGTTTTCATTCATTCATTCATTTCTTGGACAGTCTTATTATTTTATAGTTTACAATACTTCCAAAGGAGCTGTTTTAAGGGAACTCACCATTTTTTTTTGTGCTAATCTTGATGGGTGAGCTGGCTGGTCCTTGACCGACGGTGTTGAATCCCTTCACAGAGATAAGATACTGTGTGTTTCCATCCAGCCCTGTCAGCAGCATGGTCGTCTCATTCCCCGTTGTCCTCTTCTTCTTCCCCATCTCCTCCTGCTCCATGTCCTTCCAGGAGCTCACCTGTTCCCAACAAGACAATCTGCCTGACTTTCTGCCTGTCATTCACTCAAGATTTTTTGTTGTGATAAAGAAAATGAGACTGAGTTGCCTCAATAAATGACAAAGTGAGAGTTGCCAATTTCATGTGATATTAGGTCATTTGGTTTAAATAACCTTCATCCATTTTGCATGAAGAGCATAATAGGCGAGCATGTCATATCTCCCTATGATGAAATACGATAAACTTTCTTATTGGAGGACACAACTGTGTAATTTCACTGCAGAGAATAATTTTCTTCATTCAGAAAGCATAACAGTTGTGAAAATGATGAAGAAAATAAAGGGTTCACGATCACATATGTGCCTCTGTTTCAAAACCTGATGAGCTGCCTTGCTGTAATAGGCAGATGCCTTCTTAGAGAGCATCCTAACCATCACAGAACGTCATAAGTGACAGTTTGGGACCTTCTGCAAAGACGGCGATTGTCATACAAACACTGCTCCTAAGGAGACCTGACCTTTGAATTTTACTGTTAGCATTTTGCTAAGCTAACTTTAGCAAAAATGCTGAATTATGCTTAAATGGCCTTGAAATAACATAGCACAAACATTTACTGTATTGAGAGACATGGTTTGTTTTTACATTTACAGTTAGTAACTTAGCAGATGCTTTTATCCAAAATGACTTACAAATGAGGACAACAAGAGCAAACAAAACCAACAAAAAAGCAATAATATGTAATTGTTGTCTAGGTTAGTCTAATGCAGTACATGAATTAAGTTGTTGTTTTTATTATAGTTTTTATTAATATTTTGAATCAGTTTTTATTTTGAAATGTTCCATGTTGATTTTGATTAAAGCTTTAATAATTTTGCAGATTTATTATTATTATTATTATTATTTTAAATGTGTACATAGTTTTTTTTTAATACATTTTTATTTTAGTTTGTCATTTTAGTACATTGTTAAACTGAATTGAAATTAGAAATGTTGCCTTATCAATTAGCTTAATTAATTATAGTTTCAGTTTTAATTAACTATAATAACCCTGGTACAGCACAAGTTTGGTCAGTATTTAAAAGAAATCAACTCTTTCATTCAGCAAGGATGCGTTTAATTGATCAAAAGTAAGAGAAAATACATTTATTCTGTTACAAACATTTCTTTCAAATAAATTCTGATCTTTTAAACTTTATATTTATCAAATAATACTGCAAAAAATGTATCATGGTTTCCACAAAACTGTTAACATTGTCAAAATTGATAATAATAAGAAATGTTTCTCAAGCATTGAAATTAATTTCAGTACTTTCTTTGAGGTATACAGTTGAAAATGTATTTTTATTTATTTTGTATTTTATTTATTTTTATTGCAAGTATGAGCAGTTGACATAATATGAGAAGTAGTAGTAGTAGTAGTATAAGGTATGAGTAGCTATATAATGATTTCTGAAGGATCATGTGAAACTGAAGACTGTATATCTGCTGAAAATATATAAAAAAATTACTTAATATATATTAAACAGATGTTAAATATATATTGAAATAGAAAACAATTATTTTAAGTTGTAATAACATTTAACAATATTAGTGTTTTTACTTTATTTTTGATCAAATAAATGCAGCCTTGGTGCGCATAAGAGACTTCTTTCAAAAAATCTTACTGACCCTAAACTTTTCAATGCTAGTGTATTCTGTATTTTTCAGTATTGCATTAATTAAAAGTTATACACAATTAATATTTCTCCCACTTTTTACACCTGTCTGAGTAGGTGGCTCACTAGGTCTTACACAAAACCATTTATCTATTAATTTCTCCTTCTCTTACCTCATATCCTTGGGGTCTTCCAGGGCCAGGATTGGGCGGCTTCCACATCACTTTAATTTCAGAGGAGGATATGGCGAACGCCTGCACTTCTGAAGGAGGCTCCCTGGGCTCTGCATTTAAAAGCAGAACACTTCAGATTTCACAGCATAAAACACATCACCAGTCATACGCTCTATACGCCTGCTTGATGAAGTGTTTGGGATACATTTCATCAGTATCTCTTATGTGTTAATAGTCAGAGCGAAGAGTCTAAGCGGATGTAAATGGTAAGTTGTGAAGCCCTGTGATCGTGAGGGAGAATCCCGCTGAGAGAAATGCTGTGAGAGGTGACAGAGACACAGAACATCCATCATATTAGCAGCAGTCACAGCAAACGCCACTCGCACAACTACCATAAAATCAGCCTGACACAGTGTGATCACACACTGAAAGTGTTTGGTCCTCTTGATCATTTCTGTGTGGGCAGTGAAAGTTTTTTTTTTCTTTTTTCTTTTTGAAAGGTCAAAAAAGTTCTCAAAGATTCTTTTATTTTCATAAACACACACAAAAAACTGAGATTAAGCTATTTGAATGGATAGTTCACACTAAGAAATTAAAATGATGACGACATTTACCCATCAAGTGCAACTCAAAATTAGAAATTCTGCCAAAAGCACAATAAAAGCAGGCTGTATGACTAATGTATCATTATTCAAATCAGTTGATCCAGTTCACAAATGTGACTCATTCGGTTATCAAGTTCAACACACTCTATGATCCCATCAAAATGGTTAATCAGCTTCAAAAAAAAAAAAAAAAATAGCACACATCGTACAGACAACTTTTATTATATTTGAGCTCTGAGCTTGAAAGCCCCTGGTCACCATCTACTGTCATTTTATGAAACCGTCTTCATAATATCTATTTTGTGTTCCACAGAGGAAAACCATCAGGGTTTGGAACATCACACAATTTTTTTTTTTTTTCTCTATTCTCTATTTTATGGAACCACTCTTTTTTTTAACCAATCACAAAGAAAAGTGACTTGGTTAATCATAAAATCAATATAAAATTGTAATGCATAGCCTTGAGTAAACGAAGTGTGCTCATGTAAAAAAAGAAAAAAAAAGAAATGAAAATTAAATTAAATTAAAGCCACTTAAGTGTACTTAAAGAACACTTTCATGACTGTTTCTAAACAAACTTAAGTAAATTTTAATAAGTGCATTTTAAAATAAAACTTTTAATTTGACATTATTACAAAGTACATTTTAAATAATTGTTTTATTAATCTGGTAACACTTTACAATAAGGTTCATTAGTTAAACATTAGTTAATGTATTAACTAAGATGAACTAACCATGAGCAATACATTTGTTACTGTATTTACTAATCTTTAACGTTAGTTAATAAAAATACAGATGTTCATTGTTAGTTCATGTTAGTTCACAGTGCATTAACTAATGTTAACAAGATTTTAATAATGTATTAGTAAATGTTGAAATTAACATTAACAAAGATTAATAAACTCTGTATAAGTGCAGTTTATTATTAGTTAATGTTAACTAATGTAGTTAACTAATGAACCTTATTGTAAAGTGTTACCATTAATCTTTTGTCATGTTTTAACACAATTACTTTCCTTTGTTGACTAACATACTACAGCACATGTAAAATACTGGATTATAATTTTAACTGTAAGTGTGTTATTTGATATCACCTTTAAATAGAATATATTTTATATGTACTAAATTACAACTTCATTACAAATATGTAATCACAAATATATTTAAATACACGAATAGTATTTCTAGTGAAACTTGATTGTCAAGTATTTATCATTTAGTATTAAATAATAATAATGAAATAACATTTTCAAAGAATTTATTATTATATATTAAAGTTTTAGTTTACTATAAATGCTTGTCAGACATAGTCAGTACACTTTAGTTATATTTAAAAAAAATACGAAATTACATATAAAAATGTACTTATTAACTATACTTATGTGCGCCAAAAAAATCACTCTAATGTTGAGCTAATTGCATTTAATATAAAATTCAACTCTAATACATTTTCGGTTAACTATACATAACTGTGAAATTACAAATAAAAATGTAATTAATTCCTACTTATGTGGACCAAAAAAGCACTCTAATGTTCAACTAATTAAATTGAATATAAATTTAAACTATATTCATTTTATAATACATTAGAATGACATAAAACTGCACTTAATTCCTACTTATGTTGGCCAAACAATCACTCTAAATTTAAACTATAATACGTGGTCAGATAACTTTAAACATTATATTCAGTTCACACTTAAATATCGTCTCGGTTACATATGTAACCCTCGTTCCCTGAAGAAAGGAACGGAGACGTCACATCGGTGACCGACGAATTGGGATCTCGCTTAGAGAGACCAATCCACTTCGAGTGTAACTAAACAAGCCAATGCACATTGGCATGCGATGATTGCATCCAGCTGCTGCTGATCACAGCGTGAGTAGAAGTAGGCAGCAGGTGCAGTGCATATTCAGATTTTCGCTGAGGAGCTGAGCCAGTGACCCGGCCACTCAGCGGTGGTACAGAAGCCGTGGTGACGGGACGTGATATCTCCGTTCCCTCCTTCAGGGAACAAGGGTTACATACGTAACCGAGACGTTCCTTTCAGTCAGTCACTCAGAGTCATGTCGCTGACTGACTAATTGGGATCCCTACCAAAGGGCCACGGATACTGCCCCTTCCAGTGTCCTGTGGAAGCCTCCTGCGCCCATTCTTTTTGGCGTAGATCGGGGCTTACCACAAGAAAACCAGTTACTGTTGCTATGGTACTACCCGCTCAGTAAGACTGGATAACACTGGGAAATGTACCCGTTCCACTTGGAACAGGAACTCTGCGGAAGCCCCATCCTTCCCGAAGGAGGTTCAGAAGCACTTACACATATAAACAACAGTTTAGGTGCATATGGAAGATTATACGTGATTGTAAACCTCTTGGAAAATGGTAGAAGGTTTGCCCGGGGAAACACGGACTCTGGAGTTGTACCGTGGAATTTACACATATGGGATCCATTTAGGTCTCTACATATGGAACCCAGCCCTCTACCAATTCTCAGGGATTCATCGAGTGAGGGCGTGACTCCAGACGCCGGACGCTCTGCCACGTCTGGCTGCCGAGGGGATGGAGGAACTCGACAGGGTCTACAGTACGGACCCTCTGGAGCGGTTTTAGCAAGCCGACATGAAGCTGGGGCCTCTCATTGCTTCTACCCATTTGAAGAGAGAACATAGGAGGATACCGTCTCCACACAAAGGCTATAGAATCTAGCGAACGTGTTGGGGGTCACCCAGCCCACAGCTCTACAAATATCTGCCAGCGAGGCGCCACGAGCCAGCGCTCAGGAGGATGCAACACTTCTATTAGAGTGAGCTCTCAACCTGAAAGGGCAGGGCACACCCTGTGCCTGATAAGCCAGGGTGATGGCATCCACTATCCAGTGGGCCATCCTCTGCTTAGAGACGGCATTCCCCTTCTGCCGGCCTCCGTAACAGATAAAGAGCACATCTGAGGTCCTGAAGCTTTGCGTCCTGTCTACGTAGCATCTCAATGCTCGAACGGGACAAACAAAGCTAGGGCCGGGTCTTCCTCCTCTGGGGGCAGCACTTGCAGGCTCACCATCTGGTCCCTGAAAGGAGTAGTAGGAACCTTGGGCACATAGCCGGGCCAGGGCCTCAGGATTACCTGGGAGTCAGCCGGCCCAAACTCTAGGCATGAATCGTCGACCGAAAACGCGGGGAGGTCCTTGATGGAGGCTAGTGCAAGCAGGAGCAGAGTTTTTATTGATAGAAACTTCAGCTCAACTGTCTGCAAAGGCTCAAATGGGCCCTGATGTAGTGCTCTGAGCACTAGAGACAGGTCCCAAGAGGGTCATACTTCCCTACCGACTTCCCTTCCACGGGGTCCTTTAAGGGTGGAGGGAGACAGCCTTTGCTCCAACCCTTCCTGCAGAAAGGACAGCACATCTCTGATGGGGCATTTCTGTGGGTTTTCTCGATGAGAAGAGCACCACTTTCAAGTCATAAGCGTGTCTTATAGACAGTGCTCTCGCCGAAGTGATGGTGTCAACTACTTATTAGGGTAGGTCACCTAGAACCTCCACATGCCGTCCAGGGCCCAGACATGAAGTTTCCAGAGGTCTGGACGCAGGTGCCACAGGGTTAGGGCTGCACGATATAGCACGAAGGCCCAACTGACTGAGGTGCGAGAGTACCAAGTCCCTGTGTTCGCACAACTGATCCTGAGACTAAGCAAGTATGAGCCAGTCGTCGAGGTAGTTGAGAATGCAAATGCCCTGTTCTCTCAGAGGAACGAGGGCTGCCTCCGCAACTTTCATGAAGACACAGGGCGACAGGGACAGCCCGAAGGGCGGGCTGTAAAACCCCAACCTCATATTGGCTGGAGGGACCGGCTCTATCGCATCTTTTGCCAACAGGACTGCGATCTCTGCACATAAGACAGGGGCATCTGCCAACTTCACTGAAGCGAAGTGGACGCCCCTGAACTTGGGAGGACACCAGGCGAACTGAATCGCATAGCTGAGTCAGATGGTCCACAGGAGCCAGCGAGATGGGCTGGGTAGCGCTACCAGGCTCCCAGACACCGTACATGCGGGACAACCGACGTACCCGCGGTGGGGAAGTGAGCTGGAAAGCAGGGACCTGGCCCGTGGGCGGACTGAAGAGGGGTCTGAGTGTGCAGTGCAATGCTTACCTAGTTCCATAGTTTGGCAGAGGGTGCATGAGTAGGGCCTTTGATGACACTCTCGAACCGCCCACTGTTGCCTGCTGGCGAGAGAGGAGGATGAGTGTAGTCCGGTGTTGGTCCGTCCATAACTCTCCATGCCCTCTTGGGACCCAGAGACAGAGAAAACTGCTCTCTTGTCGAGATTCTTTGAAACAAAAGATTCTCCACCCGGCCCTCCTCTGGGGAGGGAGCGGTGCATTCACCATCTCCTGAAAGCAGTTCCCACTCTCTCTGGGTCGCCCATCCCGGGGCCTCTTGCTCTTCCGCTCACCGCTAGGTTTGACAGGGGCCAGGATGGGCGGGGCAGCCTACCTACACCCAGCTCCACAGCGCTGCTTCTGGAGGCTGCTGCGGATGCAGCGCGGGAGCAGGGGTGGAAACAAGGGGCCGCCCTCGGCGACGAGCAGGCTGGGGTGCTGCAGCCAGTGGACAGGTGGAGGCAGCAGCTGCCCGCCGGGGCAGGACGTGTTGGATCGCCTGCTGGGCCATGTTCTCGAATGCGTCGCCAAAGAGGCCAGTTTGGGACACAGAGACCTTGAGGAACCGAACTTTGTCGGCGTCTCTATGTCGACCAGACACTGCCAGAGGTGACGCTCATGGACTACAAGTGTGGACATCGCACGATCCAGAGAACTCGCTGTGACCTTTGTCGCTCGGAGCGCAAGGTCAGTTGCAGTCCGGAGCTCTTTCAGAACTTCCGGACCACCCTCGTGCAGGGCCCTCAGTGCTTTTAGCCTGAAGAACCTGCAGTAATGCCGTAGCGTAAGGCAGAGGCAGCTTCTCCACAGGCCACTTAAGCATCGTCCGTCAGACCAGACGAGTACCTGCTGGGTGGAGACGATATTAGGAGACAACTGCATCACAACCGCCCGCTCCACCGGGGGGACCCCTGTATACCCCCTAGCTGCACCACCATTGAAGGTGTGCTGAAGCGCACAGGGGAGATGATCGCCAGCAACACAAACAGAGGGTAGTTCAGCCTGATGTGCGCAACCCACTCGACACGGGAAACCACCACAGCTGAAGCGCCGTACCGCCAACACCAAGAGCTCCAAAGAGCGTGCTGAACTTGTTCAGTCTTCTCTCAGTAGAGTAGTCAGGAGTAAAACGATGTGATCGCTCGGCTCTGAAACGAAAAGCTGAATATGTGCTGCACCTGCTACCTACTTATACTCACATTGTGATCAGCGGAAGCAATGTGCAATGTGCATTGGCTCGTTTTGTTACACTCAATTTGGATTGGTCTCTCTAAGCGAGATCCAAATTTGTCAGTCACCGACGTGACTCGGAGTGACCGACTGAAAGGGAAACTCTTTTATTATCTTTATTTCCCCAATATGTATTCGTTGCATCCCCTCCAGAAGTCTGAGATCTGCTAGTGAGCGACACCTCGTGGTACCATCACAAAGAGGCTCAAAATCACTCTCCTGAACATTCTCGTTCACCATTCCTGGCTGGTGGAATGATCTTCCCACCCATATTCGGAGTGCTGGATCCCTGTCAATCTTCAAGCAACAGCTGAAAACTCATCTCTTTCGACACTGCTTGACTTCACCCTACACTTAAAAAAAAAAAATTTATTCCATCCCTTGCTAGCTTGTACTTATTTAAACAATGCCTGAGACTTGGTATTACAAGCACTTCATTTGTCAGATTGCCTCTTCAAGATGAATCGCTTTATGTATTCCCCAATTGGATAAAAGCGTCTGCAAAATGACTAAACGTAAATGTATTCTCAAAAGAAGTTATAATAAAATGTATTTCTTTATGACAAGGGCATACTGTAATGTTTGCTCTCATTGTGTGTACTGTCTTTTGACAGTTGGATTTTGACTTTTGAACTGTACTTTTACCAATATCTCAAAGTATGGACACATATCATACAGTTCATCCATCCACAGCCCTGGATTACCTGTTGTGAGATGTACTGGTACTTCAAAGTTCGAGAAACTCTGTCTATACTGTTAGCAATAAATCCCATCAATCAGATCAACAACACATCTGACCCTCACCTCCCTCTGCAGAGAACACAGTAACCACATCGCTGAAGGGCCCATCTCCTTTGTTGTTATACACCCCCACCCGCACCTCAAACGGGGTGAGAGGGGGGAAGGTCTCGTCTCTGTATTTATAGGTGGTGGAGTCTGCCGAGGTCACCATCTTCTCTTTCCATCCACGTGTGCCGTTGGCTCGGAATGCCACGATGTAGCCAAAACCTTCTCCATTTTGGAATTCTTCAGAGACGGGCTGAGGACGAAAAAAGAAACAAATTATTATGAGCTCTGGATTCATTTCCAGGCAGATAATGTTTAAAAGTCACACTGTTTACACTAATTCTTAAAATATCGCTCAAAATATCCAAATTTGCTTAAGGAAAAAAAATATTTCTCTGCAATGGGATCGGAAATTGGAAAAGGATGCTAATAACACACAGCCAGCTGAGCTCGGAGAAATGTGGGAAGAGTAAACGGCCGTGCAGCAGGTAATATATGAAGGCTTTTGCTTGAGAATTATCAGCCCTGAAGATGTAGTCTGGCCAATTATTTGACTCCGGCACAATTCATACTTCCTGTGTAATGTGAAAAAAAGACTATTTTCAGGCCAGCTTAGATGCTGACATCTTAGGCAAGTTTTGCATCATTTTCGCTTGCTCTGCTGGTGCTAGTTAAAAATAAGTAAAATGAAACTAAAACCAAGTTTAAAATACAATCATGTACCCAATTAACTGTGAGGAAACTGAATGTTATGTTAAAGAGTCAACACAGCAGTGCTGGAACAAAGACACTGACATCTAAACTTAATAATCCTTTGAGCTTTCAGAACCAGCATTTATCAAAATCGAGCATTCTTAAAGGAATAGTTCACCCAAAATTAAAATACTGTCATTAATTACTCACCTTCATGTCATTCCAAACCCATAACTCTTTCATTCATACAGAATGAAGATATTTTAATGAAAACTGATGCTAATAACTATAAATTGAGTGGCTTAATCAAAGTCTTCTGAAGAATCACAAGCATCATAAGCATTGATCAAAAATATATAGAGCTCATCAAACATACTAAACAGAAGTCAAATCATATTGCTTAATGCACAAGAACAAAACACACATAAAACAAACATATTTGGATTTTATAAACCTAAATAACCTTTTTCCACTATAAAGAACATGTTGTATAATGGTGTAATGGTGTATTTTCCATGGCCATTAACGGTTCATAATGGAACCATAAACTGCTTTTCCACCGCCAGGTCAAACCGTTCTCGTTGCTTAACAATTCCATTCCGTGGGACAGATAACAGAGCTTGTAATACAAACGCATCAGTATTTGCCTTCGTAACACAAGTGTTTACATACGTTTTTAGATGTAAATTGCGACTGCGTTACGGAGGATTATCAGATATTGCTTTTAATTCACTCAAATAGTGCACTTGGCATGCTAAGAAAAGTGGCTATAGATGCCAATAAAGAACCTTTATTTAACAGTGTGTTTCATTCATAAATGTTACATGGATTTCAAATGGCATGTTGACTTGATGAACTTTAAGGGACAATATTTGCCCATTAGTGATGATTTTTTGGGGCATTTTACCTTTGTTTAAATAATAGATAATCCACTAATTAATAATTTAAGGATGTTTCTATGAATGATTCACACAGAAATTTGTTCTGCTTGTGTTTCATGAGTGAAGCCCGGCGTATTAAAGCTAACTGGACTTGATTTTAGTTTTGACATGCCTATATACATTTTCTGTCCCAACATTTTTAAATTTGTCTTTCCCCTGAGTCTTTTTCCATTTCACACTCTGACCAGCACCAAATCTAGGTTACGGTTTAAGCTAATTATTATAGGTAGCTAATTTTAGTTAATTCTGTATTATTAAATGACTTCACTTTGAAAGAGACTCTAACAACTTAGTGGCTTTTATGTGGCAGTTTTCAACACAGTCTAATTTTACAACCTGCCCAATATTTGGCTGAGCCACAAAGCTCTCCCCACCATACAGCTTCAAAAACACACAGAAACTTTAAACATGTATCCAATAAATAATTTCAATCTCCATATTTTTCCAGTTAAATTACATCCTTTGTTATGTCGGTTCAGAGAAAGAAGCAACACTAAATGGCACAGAATTAAATCAAAATGTCAGAGAGTCCCAAATGAATCGGGGAGATTTTCAGTTGTAATGAAACAGATCACTTGTGAATGTCAAGCGCTTTGATGGTGAGCCTGAACACATCAATTAAAGATGTGCTAATCCAATACATCCAAGACTCAGCATACAGCGAGAGCTCGCCATTGTTCTGCAAACCATATCAATGTCTTTTCAAAGGGCTTGGTTCAGGCCCTCGAGTAAATAAACTGCGCGGGTGACGACATTTTGTGAATAACGAGTCAAATATCAATTAATCTACAGTGTAATGGCTGTGTCTCTGGAAATCACCTAGTGACAGTGAATGATGAATGTTAACGCTCTGCTCCAGCTTGAAGTCCTTTAACACTTCAACACTGTTTAGAATATATATTTTACCAATATTTTATCTATTATGCATTTTTTCCCTGTGATCAAGTTTATGAACAATAAAAGCAGTCCACAAACCTTGTCAGAAAACATAAATGAATTTATTTGCTAAAAATCTTTCTGCTCCAACACAGCTTTCACATATGATATGGATTCTGCATATTGGCAATGGAGTTTAGCATTTTGCTATGCTAAAACACCCAAATTATTCCTTTTTGCAAGGTAGAGTAGAACTCATGTGTGAACAATTCACTGACTGAGTCTGATTCAAACCGTTTTATACCCAGTGGGGTGGTGATGCATTTTGTTTGACTAATTTTACATTAAAACATTAAAAAGAATCAATTCGTAAGATTCATTTGTTCATGAATTTGACATCACAGAGCTGTTTGCTGCTGCATGCAGGAATACCTGGTGTGCACACTTAAGATGCAATTAACAAATGACCTTACAAGATCATATCTGATGAAACTGTGTATGGACGCATAGTGAAAACTTTTTCCAGACAGCTGCGAATGGTGACTATTAAATGATCACAAATCTGACAAAAAAACAACAACAACAACAAAAACATTCCAAACAGTAGTCTGGACTACTAAGCAGAATGGACTAGTTTAACACAGCGTACTGGTGCTACAGTAGTATTGGATTGCCCAAGCTTCAAAATACAAGTGATGGCACAGTATTTTCCAACTGAACTCAGCTGAGGAGAGATTCAGTTTCGGATATGTATTATTTGAGTCCAGTGCTTTACGTGTTATTCACAGCAAACAGAATAGGAATCCAAAGATCAACTCCTTTTAATTTGACTCATGAAGCAAAAACATGAATGAATGAATGAATGAATGAGGCATTTACATCTGTCTGATTCATCTCTAAATTGTGAATTACGAAAGCCACAGCACAAGCACCTCCCATGATAAGTTTAGTGGACTTTAGATAGATTTGGAATTACTTACAATGCTTAAATTTTAACTTTTGGTTTTAAAAAGTCTCCCTTCAGTTTCTGTGAAAACTGGATTGTGATACTGTGTAAAGTGCATAAATTAAAACATTCTGTTCAGAACTCTATATTTTTAAGACAATCATTTTTTCAGTGTAAAAATAACCCTGTCATCTCAGGAATAGATTAAATGCTAAAATAAATTACAATAGAAAACCGTTATTTTAAACTGTAGTAATATTATAATTTTGCATAATTGTAAATAATTAAGGAAGTGGCTAAGCGATAGATGCTATTTACACTAACTGCAAATAGCGATGGATGCTATTTACACTAAGTGATAATAGCAGTTTTTTTTAGTGATGCTAATTACACTAAGTGCAAATAGCTATAGATTATATTTACACTGTTAAAATAGCAGGATTTTCTGCTTTTTATACTACTTATTGCAAATAGTGGCATTTATCTGCACCTCAGTATTGTAATACATTATAAAACAGTATGCAATAATAACTTATTGAGAGTGTAAATTTAAATTTTAATTCAAATTATTAAATGGATGCCACCTTATTGGGACAAAAGCCCTTCCTACACCTACCCTAACCCTACCCGATACTTTATTTTCAACTTTTTGATTATTTCCTTCATTTTTTTTTTAAATAAATGCTGATGTGATTTAAAATTTGAAAAGGGAGAATTTTTTTTTTTTCCAAAAGGCAGATTCAAACCCGGGTGGATCGCATCAAAAGGAATATGACACACACTTTATCATCTCTGCCACTGGAGCTGAGGACTGAAGATAGTCTTTTGTAAGGTTGACTAGCCCAATCACACATTGGTGGGTGGAGTTAGTGTAAATAGCCTCTGCCAACAAGGCGGGCTATTTGCACTTAGTGTAAAAAGACACTCCGAATAATTGATAGTAATAAAAAGCCCTTGCACTTAAGACACACCCACATAATAATAGAGGAATCGCACTATTTGAATATACAGTACAGTACTATTTGATGTTGTGATACTTCAGCTAGTATAGTACCGCGAGACACAAAAATTGTATTGTGACAATTGTAGTACTCCCTCCATTCTAGGGGGGTAAAAAAAAGGGGTAAGCAAATTTTGAATTCTTTAAGATTTCACTCACACACAGTTGCCATCACTACCATGTAATTATAAAGCACTTCTCCTCACATCTTATCTTTCTAGCAGACCATTTGCTCATTAGGGTGAGTATTCACATTGTGGTTTAGCATTTTGCTACATTAAAACACCTAAATTATTCTTCCTCTGGAAGGTTGTATACAGTCTGTTGGTCACATGAGTTGATTTTGCATGTCCAGCTGCTGACAATTTCCTTGCTGCTTTTTTCAAAAGAGATTTGACACTTGCTTGATGTTTTTCTGAGGGGGAGATATCAGAGACTGTCTGCGACACCTGCTAGGCATTTAATAGAATGGAATGCAATCTATTAAGGGAGATAGAAATTTAATTAAAATGTAAGCCGGCGGAATTAAATCTTGGGCAATTTTAATAATTGACAAACACCTGTACTCTCCTCTCTTTTTGGCAGCGAATCTGTCCGTCACGCCAAAATTCTGACTGATTTCCACCCGCTTCCGAAATTATCACGTCCCTTGGCAGCAGCACCCAAAATAAGATGGAGACAGACGATGGGAGAGAATAGGCTGTACCTTCACACTAAATACTTTAGCACACACTTTTAGTGCCAGAGCAGTGTAATTAACTCACTCTAGTGTTTCTAGCAATTGAATTAACAACCCTTGAACCAACATTATCGGTGCTGGCTGAGCCTTTCTGCATGGGGCGACCAATAAATGGCCGTTTTAAAAAAGAAAAAAATCAGTTCTGCTACAAAATGAGGTGGAACATGCATCTAAAAAGGCAGTTGGGCGAAGGAGTGGCACCCACGGTGCAAATGAAGTCTGTTGGCGGTCTGATATCGGCACGCACGGCGGGCTGCGGCAGGCATCGAATAGGAAGTAGGGCAACTGTAATGGTCCAGTCCATTGCTCCTGGTGCCCATAATACTTTTTCTCTCTCTGCAGACACTAATGAGCAGACGGGGCGAGCTGTTTAGTCATTCATCCTGTTTAATAAGCAGCTCTCGGCCCAGCCGTCTTGGTCTTCCACAACCACCCAGAGATGATTGGAGAGGCAGCGCAGCAGCCAGTTCACGTGCCCCGAATGCCAAAGCAGCACTGCATCTTCTCATATCCACCAGTATTGATTGGAGATGCTGAGCCAATTCAGTGCTTCTAAAGTGGTTAATCAGGCCGCAGACAAACAGGGTGGAGCTAAAATAGAGCTAAATGGGACTGTGCCAGAGAAGAGGAGATTAACGTTGTACACAATATTGGGGAGGCTACATTCACACAGTCTGTTTTCTGGGATTGTTTACTAACAGGTGTGACCTATTCAGCATAACTATGATTTGAATCCTGCATGAATTATCACAGTCAAGCCTTTCCGTTAGTTGGAAATAACACCTGTAACAGTACAAGTGACTAAATATGAAGATGGTATCTTCCACAAACAAAGAAATGTTTTATCACAATTAACCCGAACTCACTGTTAAAATGGCCAGTTTGGCTATAAAATGCATATCATCACATTTTTATGTGCTGCAGCAGAGTAATCTGAGGCAATAATCAATTTCATATGTGGCATTGAGAAGTTTGATTCAACTGAGTTTGGGTTTGTTAGCATGAAGAATCAAAAATAAATGTTTCACAAATAAATGCGTCTTCAAAAATAAATTCTTCCTTTTTAGAAGCTAAATATTAAGTTAAATTCTGCTGTTTGTCACTATGATTTGAATATAAAACAATGTTCTAGTTGATTTTCTTGCTGTATTTATTGTAATATTAAGGTCAATTTGAAACCGTAATATAGCTGTATTTGTGCCAGAGAAACTAATTGACTATTTTAACAACTTTGAAGTGGCAGCGTGCCAAGCCACCTGCTACTCAACATTTAAATTCCAAAACCTAAAAATTATATAACAATTAATTTGTTGTATATTGTTTTTTGGCACACTTTATTTATTTATCAATTTATTTATTTATTTATTTATTCATTCATGGTGTTGTAATAACACCACCACATTTTTTACTTTTTTCAATAAAAAAAAAAGAAAAAAAAAAAAGAAGAAATGTTACTACAGTAACTATACATGCATTGTAAAATAAATAAAATAAAATAAAATAAAATAAATACGAATAATTAAATACAATAAATAACTACAAAAGTACAATGACAATACTCAATGACAATATTTTAATGGCTGTATTACTTTCTATTTCAAACATTAAAACATTTTTATTGTGGCAGACAACCGCAAATAGACCTAAAAGCTTCTCTTTTGTTGACAACAGATTTATGAACAATTGCCATTAAAAATTTGAGAAGATGGTTGGAACATGTTGCATTTTCAAATGCATGTTTTAACCGACCCAAACTCATAACACTTGCAGGGATCCAGCCGCAACATTTCCAGCAAACCGAGTCGTTCCAAGACAATGAAAATAATAGTAATAAGCTGCTCACTTTTAAAACAACATATCACTACATTGTAGCATTTGTGATATGATAACAGCACAAAACCATATTGTGTTCTCACAACCATGTGTTGTTAGAATTCATAAATTCGCCAGCCAATAAATGTAAATTAAAACTTGTTTCATATACTTGCCAGTGCAGATTTTTAATTGCATTTGGAGTTTAATGTTGGATCCTGTGTAACTGAAATGTAGTAACACACATTGTCAACAGGTCTCAGTGCTTTGTTAGTGCTGAGCGTTTTAAGTATGGTGACACTCTTATGGTTAATGTAAAGTGTCTGTGCTAGAAAAGGTTAAATTCCAGGTATGGGATACTTGGTAACTGAAGTATTATTAAATTAATAAAGCTGCTCAGTCACCATTATGTCCTTGAGCAAAGCACTCGGGCTCCAGGGGGACAGTCCAATTAATGCGTTGCAAATCGTTTTGGTTTAAAAGCATCTGCTAAATGATATGTAATTTAATATGATGTACTATGTGTCTCAAAATAGCACCAGAAGCTCCTGTCAGGATACCTGCTAGTACGTCCCTTAAAGTGATACAGTAGTAAAGAATTAACACTTGAGAAATCTCCTGTGTGTTTAAAACAGGCAAACATTACATTCACAATGTGTTCAGAGCTCTAAGCAACATCTAAAAACCTTTCTAGTGTATAGACACATTCTGCATGTTGTGAACGCGATGAGGGGCTTATAATTGAACTGTCATTGCCAAAGCAAAATTAAAACTCTGATTATTCTGTAGTTACAGTGATAACCTCCTCAAGGGGTTATAAACTCAGGAAGTCATCACGGTAAAAATATTCCATTGCATCTGGAATGAGCCTTATCGTATTTAATTTCTCACTAAGGTATAGTTCTGCTAATATGAAAGTTATTTGCCTGGTGACAGTTGGGGCCTGAGTATTTAATAACTGCAAGAATATCGTCACTTCAGCGTACATCTGTTCCTCAATTCCCCAGTCAATTGCAGCTTTAACTGGCTTCATCTGGAAACCTTTGTTTATATGCACAATACTGCCCCTCACAGCAGTGCACAGAACCAAAGGTGATTCTGTTCATTAGCATACTAGTATCCTCTTTCCACAGTACAGAAAAACTGACAAGATGTTGCTGCAGGGTTGTACAATTTCAGATAGCAAACAGATTTTCCAAAAAACATTCCAAGCGCTTTGAAGATTGAAGGTTAACGGTCATTTTCCATCTCTCTCATTTGACCAAACTTCAGTTTTTTAAATAATAAATGGCAGTGATCACAACCGTCAAGCTTCAAAAAGGAAAATATTATAACAGTATATTCATTATATTCAACAGTATATGACTTGTGCGCTATATGTCTTCTGAAGCCATTGAATATTCTGCAGCACTCAAATTTCATTCTCCATTCCACATATTGGAAAATGACTGGTGTGTCATATTAGATTACAACACATTCGAGAACCAGTAGTGTTTTGGTGTCAATGACATCAAACCTGGCAATGCCCAAGAATGTGTATTTTTCATTTTGCACATACATGAATGAAGTGAGATAAGGCAACAATACTACTTTACTACTTGCTAGTCCTTTGTGAAAAAGAAGTATACTTTAGCAAACTTTTAAAAAGAGTTCTATGTAAATAATACACTTTAAAATATTATACTTAAGTTTAAGAACTTAAGAATGCAAAAGAAGATATTTTGAAGAATGCTAGTAATCAGACGGTTACTGGTAGCCATTGACTTCCAATTCCATTGCTTCACTGCTCCTGTATTAGGTCATCCGAATACTTGCCTACTTTTTGAAAAATACAATGAATTTCACCTGCAGTATTGTAGGGAAGAAGACATATTCAGATGTGTGGTGTGCATTTTAAATAATACATGCCAAATTTGCTAAATGTCACATATCACAAAAGTAATAGAGACAAACTCAAATTTGAATTTTGGGGCTCTTTACTTAATGGAAAACAATTTGTGTGACACCCTCAATCTACAAAAGAACACAACTATACATGAACAGATGAATGAATATGTATAAATGACTTGTCGGCATTTACAAATATTCAATTTTCCTATTAAGCCTACATCATGTTAATAATTTGAATAAAGTAAGGCTTGCAAAGTATTACAAATGTCTAGCAGATCTGGAATAAACCTGCACCACTTCTCAGTCCTTTTTGCCTCCAACAGCATTCCCACAAAGCACAAAATTTAATTTAGAATATAGTCATTCATCTGTTCTTATAGGGTTTGGGACTATAAGTGTAGCAATCCTTCAATACGCAAATTGCAATGGTGGCAATTATAGCCGGATACAATTACGAACGCTCAAGTCAATTAGCTGCGTGAATCTATTTGGCCAGGAACTGCAAGTCTTTTATGCCATATTCATTAGCATAGCAAGAGTTCACAGTAGGGAGTCCATTGTGCATGCTGAGTGCAAACCTACCTCCCAGGATATGACCAGCTCATGCCTGCGGCCATTCCCCCCTCTCACGTTGGCAGGGGCTACTGACGGAACTGCAGACACAGAAATACTGCAATGTAATAGTGCATTATATTATTAGCATTTAGTAGCTAAAACCTCTATGCAAAAATATGAGTGCTGCATTACTTGCTAATGACTACTAATGATGCTTGGCTGTTAAGACAGAGGAGGAAAATTCACTCTATAGGTGTAACTCTCAAAACCACAGCCATGAATTACCAAGTCGAGAAACAGTATAGCACTCACTAAACACATCTGACAGCTTGAATCACACTAACAAGCATAGAAAATAAAGAGAAAAAAGCTAAATGGGAATAGTTAAAACAAAACTGTAAAATACTATAATTATTCTATAATTATTTATCATTTATTTACTCATTTACTCATGTAAACAAATCCTTAATTACAAAGGCGTTATTTTGTGGGATAATAAATTAACAACCAAGGCTCGTGGGAAAAACATGCTTCTACCTACATTTTTTTTTTTTTTTTTTTTTTAATCCAGCAATGTACCTACGTACACATACAGTTTACTGCAGTTCCTAGCTGAAACTGAATATTAATGACAGTAAACACTAACAACTTTTATTCATTTTCATTCAAATTATGATTATTTTTATGCAGCTCCATTTGCACAATACTTTACATTCACATTATATTTAAGCATTTGGCAGAAATCTGTTTATCTGTTGCATTCAAGGTGCACTTATTTTCTTATAGTGGATGACTTGTAAACTATTACATACTGACGTTTATATCACATAATCAGCTCCATATATATTTTCTTACGTAGTAAACTTGCTCTGTAGCACTTGTGATGCAGAACACTCGAGTTCAAGCCCCGTGAAACACAAGGCACAATAAGAGAATCTGAACGAATAATTCTAAAGATGATTATTAGAAAATATTTTCTGTTCTCATCTTGTACGATTTCTTGCATGGGCTACTTTTATTGTGCTTTTAGTTGTTTTGTTAATTTCAAAGTTCAACAGCTGTGGAACTATCACTGTATTGAAACATACTCTGTGAAGATTTCTTCAAAAATTCTTGTTTTGGGTTTCACGGCTAAAAACAGCACATGCGTTTTGGCACGAGGAAGAGTAAATTAATGACAGAACTATTCCTTTAAGACAAAAACAAAGGAATGGTGACATACGATGACAAACTACAATAATTCAATTGGTTTTAAATAGTGACAAAAAGTAGCTATCTTTACATTCGTATTTTGGGACATTTTGTTGCTGCGCAATCGTGCAGGCCTGCTGAATGTTTTTGAACCAAAGCGTGTTGAAGCGAGGGTTTTGTTCTCCGTAAATAGAGAATTCTGCAGCCTCTTTGCCTGAGGGCACATGTGCCTTTCTGCTTCAGCTCAAACACAAAAACTTGTTTAAATTCATGTAAGCGGCTTATTTTCCACTTCTCCTCCAATTAAAATAGAACCAGGGTCACCCTGGATGTTCAGATGGGTGACGGCAGTCGTAAAAATGTGTCACAACATGCAGCTACACGATCCCCCGAGTGGAGGATAAACGAGGCTTGAGAGAAGACTGTTTGTTTATTTAGATTTCTGTTCTTTTGGAGGCGTTTAGCTCAGTGACATTCACGGGTGAATGAACCAATGACAGATACCTGCTTCCTTAGTGCGGACCGCTCTGGAGGGGGTGCTCGGGTCGCCTGTGCCTATGCCGTTCGTGGCCACCACCCGAAACTCATACTCCACCCAGGGGTTGAGCTCCACTGCCATGGCAGACTCCATGTTTCCTGTCACCGGCTCTGGATCTAAGGGGGATGTGGAGCACAGCGGAGAGGTACCAAAACAAGTGAGGAATCAATACAGCTTAAAACACAAGCGTAGATTTAAGATTTGACATCTACTGAGACTAAATCCTTGTAGACTGAAGGCGTTTCAAAGTAATGTAGAGTAATATACAGTAGTATGCTTGAGCTAAACACACACACACACACACACACGTCTGGTTTGCTATCCTTGTGGGGATTCTCCATAGGCGTAATGCTTTTTCTACTGTACAGACCGTATATTCTATTGCCTTACACCAACCCTACACCTAAACCTACCCCTTATAGGAAACTTTCTGCATTTTTAGATTTTCAAAAAACTTCATTCTGTGTGATTTATTAGCTTGTTTTCCCGTGGGGACCTCAATTTAGGTCCCCACCGTGACACGAGTCCCCATGAGTCTGTGTGTATTCAGGTTTAAGTCCCCACCTGAATAGAAAAACAAGTATACACACACACACACACACACACACACACGCACACACACGCACACACACGCACACACACACACACAATACAAAGTGTGAAACACAAATTACATATGTATATAGAGAAACACACACAGAGAAAATGACACATAGTTTAAGCAACTCCCCCCAAAATTCTCATTACTGTAATGTGAAAAAATTAAACTTTTAAAATTTATCCTGCTTAATGTTTTCAGAATGTTTTCTAAGTTGTATTAAAATAAACAAAAATTTAATTCAGTACAAGAAACACATGAAATAATTTAACTGAAACACATTGCAATTTACACATTATCATTATTATCATCATTATTTTAATAATATCATAATAATAATAATAGTAATAATTATTATTTTATTAGTAGTAGTATTACAGTAATACGAATGAAACTTTTTACATCAATGTTGGAGACTTAAATTGGAGAGAACAGTTTTAATATGTTAAATTCTCCAAACATATCACAATGCAGAAAAAAGGGCTAAATTTACACATTATTTTTCTTTCAGATTTTTTTCTAATCTTTACTGTACATAGACAGCTGACTTCTAAGACAGCAACCAAACTCAAATGCAACTTTGCAAGTGACTTATTTGGAACAGTGCAAATGTTTTCCAGCATAAACGCATGCCATGATTATTATTTAGCCAGAATAAACATGCTGCCTATGTTTTGGAACAGCCTTTGCATCGAAAGCACTCTTATGATGCTTTATATGCTTCAGCTCACTAAGCTGAGGAACAGAGCCAACATCTAATTTTCTAACATCATAGATCGATTTTGAACAACCTAAAAAGTCAATACTGGATTTTTCTTTTAAACCAGCTAAGCATAAAGCTTTACATTTCTGCAACAACGAGGAATACAAAATGCTTCTGATTTAAAGAACAATTTAAACAGCAATACCTGTCACAGCTGCTGTCTCTCTAAAAATTCAAAGAGTTTTGATGGCCATGCCCTTGTGAAAAAGAAGTGTGCTGCTTAAATGTATTGAATGTGCACTTCTAGTGTACTTAAAAATAAATAAATAAAAAAAAAAAAAAAATGTTACGTTTATGTTCCTGTTGAGTTTCCTGTTTTTCCTTTTTTGGTCATGTTCCTGTGTTCCCTGATTTAGTTTATTAGTTTCCACCTGTGTTAATTAATTATCTCGTTTGCCCCTTTTGTTTGCCTGTCTTTTTAAGCCCTATGTTCTTCTTATGTTCTTTTTCTTGGATTAATGTTGTTCCAATGCCTAACGTGTGTTGATGTCTATTACAAATCCTTTATGTCTACTCCCTTCTTTGTGCACATCTTTAACTACAACCACGACGCGTAACAATAATATACACTACACTCTAGAAAGTGCCCTAATAATTTTTTTTTTTTTACTTTAAAGTATATTTTAATATATAACGGTCCCACTTTATATTAGGTGGCCTTAACTACTATGTGCTTACATTTAAATTAATCATTTGGTACAATGCACTTAATGTGTACATACATGTTTTACATTGTACTTATATTTTTGAAAATACCTAAATGTAATTACATCTGTAATTAATTTATGTTAATACATTTATAATTACACTGTTGACCCATCCCTTACACCTTAACCCACCCTTAAACCTACCCAGACCACCAAACCTGTCCCTAATCTTACCCGTATCCAACCTCAATAGCAGCACAAGTGTTTTGCAATACAGTATGAACACAATAAGTACATTGTACTTTTGGATGGCCACCTAATATAAAATATGACCCAATATTACAAATTGTGTAATTACAGATACTAATGAAGATGTCCTTGTGTAATACTTAAAGTGTTAGTTCACCCAAAAATTTAAATTCTGTCATTAATTACTCGCCCTCACGTCGTTCCAAACCTGTACGACCTTAAACACAAATTAAGATATATTTGATGAAATCCGAGATCTCTCTTACCCTTCATAGACAGCAAGGATCCTAACACAGTCAAGGCACATAAATGTAGTATGGACACTGTTGAAATGATCCATGTGACATTAGTGGTTCAATCGTAATTTTACAATGCTATGAAAATACTTTTTGTGTGCAAAGAAAACAAAAATAACAACTTTATTCAACGATTTCTTCTCTTCAGGAACAGTCCTCTGCCATTATAGACACATGTGTATTGCGTTCCTATGTACGTAAACAAGGTGAATCGCATGCATGTTCTACGTCAGCAGCACCACGTGCATGTGTTGATAATGGTGGAGGACTGTCCTGGAAGAGAAGAAATTGTTGAATATTGTTGTTATTTTTGTTTTCTTTGCGCACAAAATGTATTCTCGTAACTCCATAAAATTATGGTTGGACCACTGATGTCACATGGACCATTTTAACGATGTCCTTACTACGTTTCTGTGCCTTGATCATGGTAGGACCCTTGCTGTCTACTGAGGGCAGAGAGCTCTCAGATTTCATCAAAAATATCTTAATTTGTGTTCCGAAGATGAATGAAGGTCTTGTGGGTTTGGAACGGCATGAGGGTGAGTAATTAATGACATAATTTTCATTTTTGGGTGAACTATCTCTTTAATTAGGTCAAAATAAAATTCTAAAGTACAGCTAAATGCATTTAATATAACTTTACACTATAATTGATTTTATTTAATTTCATTTAGCATGCAGCTAAGAGTATGAAAACATTGAATTCAGTTTGGACTTGAGTATACTCTTTTAAAGTAAATTATTTCCATGATAAGTACTCTTTTTAAAAGAATGCTGAAGCGTACTTTTTTCATACATATACCCAGTGTATTGCAGCTTCCGTTTCTCTTTGTAATTGAGCTTTGAATAAGAGATTGAGAAATGTTTCCATCCCTTCTAGTAAAGTGAATTTGTAATTTTGATTTCACTCATGCTTTGCTCAAGTCAATACATAAGAGACACCAGACACAAGATTATGTTTGCCCAGAGGACTGGCTCCTCTTTCTACACACCTCATTTCAGTCCAGACACACACTTGGCTGAGGACCAAACCTCTGGGCTAACTTCTGTCTACAGTTAACGGCTGTACATAACCTGTGGGACCAGAGCCCCACTCCAGGCGTGAGACTGTGAGATGATAAACTCCCAGATGCTCTCCACAAAATTTCTCTCTTTCCCCCCTCCGGCTTACCCTGCCTTATCTCACTGTTTCTCTTCTTCAGCCTCTGTATACTTTCATACTTCAGGTTTTTCTTTTTTCTGTCCCTCTTTGACCACACATTTCCTTTGCATGAAGTTTTTCATTTGCAGTTTTAGTGTGCTTTCCTGGCATGTCAAAAATTACATTCGTATTGCCACTGGCTCTTGGGCTTTTAAAATATCTCTTTTTAAAAATTTGCACAGTATGCGAATCCTGACAGGTGCAACATTAAAAATAAATAAATAAATAATAATAAAAGTGGCTCGAGCAATGGTGTAAGTTTTACATACATTCATATATATATATATATATATATCATAGCGGTACACTTATATTTCAAAGACATTAGAGATAATTATGAAATTACATATAAAGATGTATCTACACCATCTGACCATTACATAAACAGGGACTTTAATAACATTGCATAAATACATAAACATTAATATTTGCAACTATAACAGCTTTGACTCTTTCGACTCTGCCCAATTTATCCAGTAAGCATTTGCGAGGTCATGCACTGTTTTTGGACAAGAAGGTCTGGTTCTTAATTTCCATTCCACTTCATCCCAAAGGTGTTTAATGGGGTTGAGGTCAGGGCTTCCACACCAAACTCATCCAACCATGTCTTTATGGACCTTGATTTACTCACTGGGGAACAGTCATGCTGGAATAGAAAAGGGCCTTCCACAATGTTGGAAGCATAGCATTGTCCCCTGCACACCCCCTGACAAAACAACCCCATATCCCTCCTCAACCAAAAATCATATTTTACACATTTCAGTCAGGCAGGTACTGTTTTCCCAGCAACCACCAAATCCAGACTCGCCCATCTGATTACTAAACAGAGAAGTGTGATTTGTCACTCTACAGCAGCGCTTCTCAAAGTCCGGACTCCAGCCTGGATCCAACAGACTCGTGAATGAATGAGTACAAAACAGCATTTCCAAAAACCTATCACTGTTGACTGTCTGAGCATATGAACATGAATGTAGTTTGTCTGTAAATATGCACATAGTTTGTTACACAGACGGACATTTGTGCTGATTGATATATAAAACAAAGTAATATAATTCACTGCTGTATAACAGGGTATTGCAGTTATCAATTCAGTTGAAGTGACTGCAGGTTACTATTTCAGTAAAAGAAAATACGTACAACCCCATTTCCGGAAATGTTGGGACATTTTTTAAATTTGAATAAAATGAAAACTAAAAGAATTTCAAATCACATGAGCCAATATTTTATTCACAATAGAACATAACAAATGTTTAAACTGAGAAATTTTACACTTTTATCCACTAAATAAGCTCATTTCAAATTTGATGCCTGCTACAGGTCTCCGAAAAGTTGGCACGGGGGCAACAAAGGGCTGAAAAAGCAAGAATTTTTGAAAAGATTCAGTTGGGAGAACATCTAGCAACTAATTAAGTTAATTGACATCAGGTCTGTAACATGATTAGCTATAAAAGGGATGTATTAGAGAGGCAGAGTCTCTCAGAAGTAAAGATGGGCAGAGGCTCTCCAATCTGTGAAAGAGTGCGTAGAAGATTGTGGAATACTTTAAAAACAACGTTCCTCAACGTCAAATTGCAAAGGCTTTGCCAATCTCATCATCTACAGTGCATAACATCATCAAAAGATTCAGAGAAACTGGAGAAATCTCTGTGTGTAAGGGACAAGGCGAAGACCTTTGTTGGATGCCCGTGGTCTTCGGGTCCTGGGACGACACTGCATTACTCATCGGCATGATTCTGTCATTGACATTACTAAATGGGCCCAGGAATACTTCCAGAAACCACTGTCGGTAAACACAATCAGCCGTGCCATCTGCAGATGCCAACTAAAGCTCTATCATGCAAAAGGAAGCCATATGTGAACATGGTCCACAAGCGCCGTCGTGTCCTGTGGGCCAAGACTCATTTAAAATGGACTGTTTCAAAGTGGAAAAGTGTTCTATGGTCACATGAGTCCAAATTTGACATTGTTGTTGGAAATCATGGACACCGTGTCCTCCGGGCTAAAGAGGAGGGAGACCTTCCAGCGTGTTATCAGCATTCAGTTCAAAAGCCAGCATCTCTGATGGTATGGGGGTGCATAAGTGCATACGGTATGGGCAGCTTACATGTTTTGGAAGGCACAATGAATGCTGAAAGGTATATAAAGGTTTTAGAGCAACATATGCTCCCCTCCAGACAAAGTCTATTTCAGGGAATGCCTTGTGTACTTCAGCAGGACAATGCAAAACCACATACTGCAGCTATTACAACAGCATGGCTTCGTAGTAGAAGAGTCCGTGTGCTGAATTGGCCTGCCTGCAGTCCAGATCTTTCACCTATAGGGAACATTTGGCGCATCATTAAATGGAAAATACGTCAAAGATGACCACGAACTCTTCAGCAGCTGGAAACCTATATCAGGTAAGAATGGGACCAATTTCCAACACCAAAACTCCAGAAACTCATAACCTCGATGCCCAGACATCTTCAAACTGTTTTGAAAAGAAGAGGAGATGCTACACCATGGTAAACATGCCCCCGTCCCAACTATTTTGAGACCTGTAGCAGGCATCACATTTGAAATGAGCTCATTTTGTGCATAAAATTGTAAAATTTCTCAGTTTAAACATTTGTTATGTTATCTATGTTCTATTGTGAATAAAATATTGGCTCATGTGATTTGAAATTCTTTTAGTTTTCATTTTATTCAAATTTTAAAAAAAGCCCCAACATTTCCGGAATTCGGGTTGTAAATGAGAACTGCTTTATTGGGCATTTAGTTGTATAAAAATGCAGTACTGTTACAGTTCAGAGAGTAAACACAAGTACGACCTGATGACATCATGAATATGATAATTTAGCATATATAAAGTTGAATTGTTATATACAGTTATAAGTGTCACGAATCCGGGTTATGGTCTTCCGTTCATTCACCACCAGAGGTCACTCGCTCATCACATGGACTCTTGCACCACACTATTGTTGCATTTCACCAGACTACATTTCCCATCATTCATTGCACCAAGTACACACAGCTGTCTCAATAACACGCTCACACCTGAGAACAATCACACAATCACACACTCTATATAAACAATGGACTTCCGTTCACAGTTTGCCGAGTATTGTTCTGCGTGTAGCACTCTCCAAGTGTTAGCTGCCTTACCAAGCCATTCTGTGTTTCTGTTTAGCTCTGCGTTTAGTTCTGCATATATCCCTCTCCTAGCGATAGCTGCTTTGCCGAGCCATTCTGTGTTTGTTTAGTTTCCGTATTGTCTAGCGTTTATCGCTGCCCCAGTGATAGCTACTCTACGGAGCCCACTTAGTTGTCTTAGTCTTCCCCACTTAGTTGTCTTAGTCTAGTCTTCTTAGTTGTCTTAGTTTTGCCTTGCCTGTTTCCTCGTGTACTGATTCCTGCCATTGTATCTTGGATTAACCCTTTGCCTGCTGTCTCGGACTCTGTTGCCCCTGCCCGGATTATTGCTCGTGTACCTGGATTACCCTTCTCGTCTAGCCCTCTGGATATTGGTCGCCGATCGGAGACCACGCCCGTTCACTTGAGTACCCATCTGTCTTGTCCTCAATATACCTGTTTGCCATTTGTTTGACCCTGCCTGTTATGACCATGTGTCTGTTGAGAAATAAAAGCTTGCAAATGGATCCGCACGCCTTAAATTTTGTAATAATTATTTTGGACTTTGACGATGATAATTCAGATTCGGACCTTTGAATATAAATTGAGAACCCCTGATGTGATGTGAGGCTTGCATAATTAACTATCTATCTAATTAACCATCCATCCATCAATCTGTCTATCATAAATTACATTTTTAACCAGCCTTTTAATCTTTTGTTGTGCTATAAAGATTTAAAGACATTCTTCAGTACACATTGACCATATTTTAAAGGAGTCATGAACTGAAAAAACTAAATTCCCTTGATCTTTTTACATATTAGAGCTTATTGCGCTATAAAACATTCTGCAAGCTTCATACCTAAAAACTTTCTTGTTAGTCTAAAAACAGCTTATTGAAGCCAACCCGCCAAAACTACAGGTTGTGGACTGTGCCACTTTATGACGTAACGCTGTGGCTAAACACCGTCTCTGCAGAAGAAGATCAACGCTTGCTTCTACATCACTGCCTGTTTAGCCCCACCCACCGACATGTAAATAATGAGAGAGGCAACCGCAGGTCTATGCAGAAACCAAACGATAAACTTTATTTGATAACCTTTATTTTTAATGAAGTTCCAAACCACATCAGTAAGAACTTGGTCCTTTGTTCACTTCATTTTATCACAGATTCATTTACAAACTAGGCACAATACGACGCAGGATTTTCTGAGAAATTGACACTAAAAGACAATGCTGTGCCAACTATATTGGATTTGACAGTAACGTCACACCACACAAGTGTGAGTAACTGTTTTATTATGTGGTCACTATGCTTTTATCTGTTATTACAGATTGTTTGATGTGTACTGAGTATTTGTGTTTTTATCCTAAATCACAGCAGCATCCTCTATGAAAGATGCACACTGTCAGACATGCACAACTGTTATCATAGCAGTGGGTGTTTAATTATAATCTTCCACACTTATTCAACCAGAGCGGGGGGTTAAAAACAAGACAGAAAGTAGTTTATTACTTCTAAAACTATGATGGTTTTTCATGTAAAAAATCTTGATAACATTATAAGTGGACCTCAGAGAACAGCAGCCTACAAAATAATAAAAAACAAAACAAAAACAAAGGCAGTTCATGACCCCTTTAAAGACAATACAAATAATTATGAAATTACATAAAAAGATGTGCTTGTTATGTGTGCTAAAGAGTCCTACTTAAGAGGGTTAAAAAAAAATACATTCTAAAGTGTAAGTGTCTGAAAACATTAAGTTTGCACTAAAGTATACTCTTTTAAAGTAAATTATTTTTAGCATGCTAGTACGAATATGCTGTCTGAACTCTACAACACACTGAGTTACTGAGCAGCTGCAAAAGTCGAACTCTGCTAAAGTTTGTTGCATCCCTAATGGTCTTTGTTGCTCATGTCACCTCAAATCTCTTATTGGAAATGAATGACTTTGAATGCTTTGTCAGCATGAATGCCCTTTTAGGCCTACACTATTCCTAGAAGAGGAATGCAGAGTAAAGAACATGAAGTGGTAGCAGTGTTTAAACACTCCAAAGAAAAGATTTTCTTCTCTGTTTCCTTGTTCTAATCTGACTAGGTTCAGCACTTTCAGCATTGTGTACACACTAATTGTGCCTTATCTCTCTTACTGCCATTCGTGTGGAATGTTCAAACTGAAAAGAACGATTCATCCATATAAAGTCGACATCGTTGCATAAAATTTTGCTATTACCCAAAGATGACTGCCAATGTTTGAACAGATGACACAAAAATCGGTTGTCTTTGGATGATAGCGGATAATTACAAGTGGTATTACAGTCAAGGTACCCCCCTAAAAAAACTATTTAACTGCGGATAGCAATAAAAAAAAAATTGTGAGTCTTATTTATCTGACAAATTACTAAAAAATGAGAGCTAGATAATTGAGTGAATTTCAAAGAAATATATATTTAGTATAACGATAATATTTATGTTCTTTATTTAAAATATAATTTTCTTTCGATTTTGGGATGAAATATGACTCATGATATTCCTGCAATGGTAAAGTTAACCTACTAATGACCTTCAAATTAATTTGCCATCAGATTTCAGCCAGTGACATTTAAAAAAGCAAAACAGACATTTAATCGAGGCCCACTGGGCTCTTGTGTCACATCCTTACAAACAGATGGGAGGAAAAATCAACTCCCAGTGCTTGAGTCTGCATTCAGAGACACTGTTAGCAGTCATATGCTGAAAGACGAAGGTTAGAAGTGAGATCTTATATAACAAGAAATATAGGAGTATTTGAGCATTTGAAGAGTCTGTGACCATTAAAACTTAAACTCTCACATGGAACTTGATGTGAGTTCAATATGAGTCCAATACTAACTTTAAAAGGAATTATATACAGTGTATTCAAATATTTTTAAAGACGTCTCATGTGCTCTTGAGCTCTTATGCTCAAGGCTGCATTTATTAAAGAAAAATATATTAAAACAGAATTATTGTGAGTATTGCTGAAGTATGTACATTGGTTCAGTTTTTCTGCTTAACATTTTTTTCATGGAACCACAGTACATTTTTTTTCCCCTCCCAGAACTAAATAAAAAGAACAGCATTTATTTGAAATATAAATCTTCTGAAAAAAAAAAAAATACTTTTGATCAATTTAATGTTTTCTTGCTGGGTAGAAATATATATAAAAGATAATATGAAATGCTCTTGAGCATTCTTCTTCAACAAATTCATATTAGAATGATTTTTGATGACACCAAAGACTGCATAATGGCTGCTATCTATCACATACAACATAACAACTGCTCGCCACTTGCATCACTTAAACACACACACACCCACACGCACACACACTGTGACATTAATGTGTATGGAAGTGATTACCGGTTTTCACCGTTTGCCAGCCCAGAGAGACAGGGCTTCGTGCCTGTACATTGTAGGTGGTGATTGGACTGTGATTGTCAACTCCGTGGCTCCATGACAACGTCGCCGTGGTATCCGTGATCTCCTCTACAATCACCACTCCAGGAGGTCCAGGAGGGCCTGGAAACAAACGCCACCACTGAGTCAAACTAAACTGAAGGGTATGTTTAATGATTAGTTCTTCCAGTGTTTAATAATAACATCTGGCCTTCTTTCCCCCGATAATCAATTGATTGGGTGGACCATGTTTCTCAGTATTCGATAGGAATTTATCACTATATTTATCTACAGGTGCGTCAGTTAATGTACACTACTGGTCAAAAATTTGAAATAATATAACCTATATCGTATTTAAATTCTGATAGGAATGAAAATGGAGCTGTGAGAGCTTCAATGGACTGTACTGTTGTTTAACAATGTACCAATTGTTTAGCAGATGAAACATCTTTCTGAGAAAAAAAAAATAAAATCAGTAGATAATAACTGTGAATTCTGAAAACTAAACTATAAAGGGTTTTTATATGGTTCATGTCATTATAAAGACTCTAGGGAACAGCACTCTGAGACTTAATAAAAAAAAATGTATTTGAAATATGTTTATTTCATGCTAAGTATACTACAAATACATTTACATATGTATTTGCTTAATAAAAATATCCTGCACTTGTACTTTTGTTATACTAAACTGGTATACTTAAATTATGCTAAATTGGAACAACTCATTTTATATTTAATGTACTTTATTTGTGTGGAAGCAGTGCTGAAGTCCAACTGAAGATATACTGAAGTATATTTGATTGTGCTGAAGTGGAACTATTGCAAGTATACTTTAGGTACACTTTAAATATCTTGCATTTAAAGACCAATATTATTCAAAGATCACACAATCCTCATCAGTAGTGACATTAAAACACATCTTAGGTTTAATATTACTAAATGTGCATTGTGCACAAGTAGTACTCCAAATAAAGTTTAATCATAATTTTCATATCAGCAATTCTCAAACGATATGTCAGTAAATATGGCAATAGATTCAAACTATATTTAGTATGGAATAAATGTATTTTAAAAATATTACTTTATTTACTAGGGTTTTCATGCACTTTTTGACATTTTTTGAAAGATGCATCTTCTGCTCACTAAGGGTGCATCCATTTGATTAAAAACAGTGATACTGTAAAATCACTACAGTTCAGAAGAACTATTTTTGTTTTTGATATATTTCAAAATATGAGTTCTGTGATGGAAAGGCTGAATTTTCAGCAGCCAATACTTGATTTTTCTTTTTTTTTTTTTCTTTTTTTCTTTTCATCAAAAAAAAAAAATATATATTTTTAATTATTTCAAACTTTTGACTGCTAACATACATTTTTTTTCTTGGTGTAATGTAATGATTGAGATGACAAGAAAGGTTGTGTATGTGCATACATGTGGAATTCAATTCCACTCAATCTCTACAAAGATATTTCTTAAGCATGGAATGCTTCTGGATGACACATATCTCTAAGCAAGGATTTCACACTGATTAAAGAACCCGCTCTCTTTCCTCTTTATGTCTATTATGTGTAGTCTGCCAGCCCTCTTAGGCATGGTTGAATGGTGAAAGGTTTTTCTGTCTTAAAAAACTGTTTTTATGCACATTTCTCTGCCTTCAGAAGTAAATGCAATCGTAGTGTGCAGAATCAGTGACTGGCTGAAGAGGAAACAGTTGTAACACAGAGGCTGACAGCTGCTTCGGCCAATGAAAGTCAATATTCTGTGTGGTTTGAAAAGAGATGTGTTAAAAGGTTGGACTGAAAGGTGCCTTTGCAATCGAGGATATTAATATGCACGGTCCATCACCATGGCAGCAGCAGTAGGGTTTCTCTTTTACGTCTGGATGGAGACCACAAAAGGGTTTTCTTGTCTGAAAGGAAGCTGCGCACATGTGGAAGCACTCCGGCCAACATCATGAACACACGTGGCTGAAGGTCAGCTAGTGCGGACAACACATTTCTTTGTAGGCCAGCGATGTTTGAGGCATAGATAAGAAAATGACTCTGCTTGTTTACAAGAGAATCATGCAACACATCATGCAGCTGTGGGGAGAAACGGAAGTGAGGTTTTGTACAGGAATAACAATTGATGAAACTATTGTTAATTAACAAGCTGTTAATTAAATAAGAAGCTGCAAGTTCTTGTAGGAGGTAATTACTCGTGATTATAAAGTGCAAAACTCATCTCACAGTTAGTTAGCATCCATAATGTGATCCAGCTCCAAGAAAACAGTATATTTAGTTACTAATATTTATAGTTAATAATTTGTTAACATTAATATGCAGCAGGAAATAAAAGTCTTTTTAAAGCAGTGGTTCTCAACCTCCCTGTTTCAAAGGCCCTCTGATATTTCTGCTTTAATTATGATAGTGCAGCTTGTTTTCAAATCTTTTTAATTATCAGAAACAGGGATTGTTGACATTTAATGAATTAAACATGATTTTTTTTCTATAATACTTTGTTATAATATTCAAGATTTTGATTTTCAATGAAAATAGTTATTGAGGGCAAAAATAAATGTTATTTCAGTTTACATCTTGATTCTTTGTGATTTAGCATTTTAATTAAGTTTTGATTTTTAATTTTTTTTTTTTAACTGAACTCATCTTGTGACCCCCTTGGATGTTTTCTGGGCCCCTCTGGTTGAAAACCAATTTTAGAGGCACATAAAGTTATTACATTTTAATGAATTACAATAAAAACTTTTTTTTTTTCTGTATAATAATCAAGACTAGGGGTTTATTAAGACAGTAAATGAGGACAATTTTGATTTCTTATCAGTTTTAACATTCTTTAAACATTATATTTTGCATCTAGTGGGTGCAATCAGCTGTAATTTCTTGGTAATAAATTATTTTTAGAAACAGTGCAAATATTTAGACCGGAGTGGGCAGTATGATTATTAGTTATTTTATAATAATTATTTTATAATAGCTGGTATATATACTATTGTGTAAATGTGTGAAAATTAATTTTATTTAATTTATCTGTCAAATGACAATTTTGACATACTGTAATATACTAATAGCTGCAGTTGGTTAAAATGATTTTGAATTTATTCATAGAAAAAAAAAGAAAAATGGATGAGGAACTTTCAACCATCAGGAAATGATTGAACTTTATAAAGTTAATGTGTAATATTTACAAAACCTTGGTAATGCCATTGGAAAGAAAATATTTCTGAACTGGAGAATGTTGAGATGAAATATTCAGAAAACAAACACCTGTTTCTTTTGAATAATGCAGAGAGATAAATCATGAATCATTCCAAATAAAACCAGGGATATTTATTCAGAAAGTCAACAGGGTCAATTTTGATTTCATGTTATTTGTAAAAAAATTAAAACACAGTTTTTCATTATGAACTGCAACTTACCAAAAGCTTGTTTTTGGCGTACTCACCTCTAACCAGCAGCTCAGCTTCTGCAAGCACACTGTCTGCACTCGTCTGAGCACGACAGCCATATTTCCCAGCATGCTTCAGGAGGATGCTCCTGATCATCAGGTCTGCTGTGGAGGACTGCTAAATGGAGGGAAAAGAGAGGAACCACAAAGGAAAACAGAGAAGTGAGGGCAAGAGAGAAATAGAGCTCTGTGCGGTGCTTGACACCTGAGCAATGGACTGCTGCTACAGCCTCTATTGGCTTGTGTGGATTAAGAGATTCCTGTTCGGTTTAAGAGCACGCGCACCATTACTTTCCTCAATCTGCTCTTCTCTGGAAATGAGAAACGCCCCAGGCGAGACTGCAAATAATTCAAGGTCTACAGGCAGCTCTTTAGTACAGGGGCTGATTAAAATTACAGCACATGAATCAGACAGCTGGGTGCTGCACCACTGTCTGCCATGCACTGTCTCAACAAATATGTGCTACCTGTGAGGAATATTCTGCTTAAAAATAAATAAATAAATAAATAAAACAGAAAAGAAAGAAAGAAAGAAAGAAAGAAAGAAAGAAAGAGAAAGAAAAAAAGTACATTATATTTGGAAAACACAAGGAAAAAATACTATTTTATTAATTTATTTATTTTATTGTGACTATTTTCATGACAATTAAACATTTCCCCTAATTTATATTGTTAGTCACTGTTTAGTGTTTTTTTTTTTTTTTACATTTGAAAAACTAGAGTAGTTTTATATATATATATTAATTGCGGAGATCACGTGACCCTTCGACAGCAATGCACGTGTAGTCCTTCGCTCTGCTCACTCTATCAAATATTGTACAATCCTGTCAATAAATTTTGAACCACTCTGTATTTGACCCATCATGAGTACTTCAACAGTCAAAGACAATCGGAAAAGAGAGATTGAGCAATCGCTAATAAAGAAAAAATTCAAAGATTCCACCATCTCCAGAGAGGATCTCGGCGGTGCTATCGCTAACGGTATCAAGCTAGAACTTAAAGAGCAGCAAAGTACGTTGGATTCGGTTGTGGCCTCGACAGTAAGAGATGCGGTAGACTCTGTACTGACCCCAGCATTGCGTGACCTGCGTGCGGACATACAAGCAAGCGACCCACAATTCTGTTAAAGAGCTAAGAGCGGCGCTTGAGGGACTAGTTATCGCGGCGAAGCAGACACGTGACCGTGTCGATTCTGTTCAAGCAGCTGCACGTGAGGATAGGAGGACAGTCACAAACTTAAGAAATCAGCTGGAACAACTCACTGAGAAGATGACGGACATTGAAGATAGAAGCAGGAGAAATAACGTACGACTGGTGGGGTTGCCGGGGGGGCGGAGGGTTCCGATGCAGCTGGCTTCCTCAGAGCTAATCTTTCCAAGTGGATCCCTTCCCTGAAAGGCCTGTTGACCGAGCCCATCGCGTGCATGATGGAAGGAAAAACTCAGATCGGCCACGTACTCTCATTTTCCATGTACTAAGATGGCATGACAGATCGGCGATCCTGAAAGGTGCTCGGCAGGCATATCCGGTGAAATATACGCATGTCACGCTACTATTTTTTCCTAACTTTAGTCCAGCCACAACTACAAAGAGAAAGAGCTTTAATCAAGTCTTGTAGAAGATGACAGCACTTGGTCTCCAGTCCTTTCTCACCTATCTGGCGGTAATTAGACTACGGCACAAAGGTGAGCAGATGATGTTTGACTCTCCTCAGAAAGCGGAGGATTTTATCAGCTCACTGTCACAGAAGAAGACATATGCTGCAGCTCTACAAAGCAACGGGAAAACAGAGGCCACCATTTCCATCTCCTCGGCCCAGCGAGAAGAACTTAATGACTGGGATGGAGGCGGTCATTTTTTTTTTTTTTTTTTGGAGGGGTCTAATGGAGAGTAGGTTTAATTACAATAATTTTTGACTATGTGGGCCTTTTGGGGACATGTCTTGCGTTGAGGTGGACCGGTCACGTATCATCACCATTTTTTGTTGCTCAATCAGACCTAAGTTCTTGGTAATGTGCGGTCTGAGTTGTTTCATGTTTATAGTTGTTTGTTGTTCCTGTTTCTGTGTTGCTTTATTTTTTACAACAGACATACATACCTTTATTTATTTTACCTTATTTCTAAAAGGATTTTTCATCTAGGTGGTTTGGTATCTAGAATGCACACCAGTGTTTACATGTTACTTACAGAATTGGAGTGCTTTTGCTTTACTTCATTTACTGAATACAATTTTGGGATTATGAATACTCAATGCATACTCTAAATATTTTATCATTGAATGTGAATGGCCTAAATTCTGCTGTGAAACGTACTCACGTACTAGAATATTTACACCGTAAATCGATTTCCTGCGCGCTGATAAGAGACACATTTAAAACAATCTGACATGGCATGTTTCCAGAATAAATATTATAAATTGGCAGCCTTCTCCTCCGCTCTTAATAAAAGTAAGGGGGTGCTTATTCTTGTTAACAGGAAGTTACATTTAACAATTGAATTTAACAATTATATTACCAATTTTATTATCTAATCATTCTGTTGTGTTATGCAATATCCCTCTTTCCGATATGAAAGCCAAATCCCCTAGATGGTGCTTTAACATATCATTATTAAGTAATCAGACCTTCATTACTTCTCTAAAAGAATATTTAAAGGAATTTCTTGAAATGAATATGCCCTCTGATGTGGATCCTCAAATACTGTGGGAAACGTAAGTGTACTATACGAGGATTCTGTATATCTTTCTCTTCTACTCTTGCCAAGGCGAAAATTCACCAGTTTACACAATTAGAAAATAAAATCCAATCATTACAAAACCTACAGAAGCAACATTTTACTGAGCAACAGGCTACACAGCTGTCTTCTTTAAAAGAAGAATATGATTTACTTTCACACTCAAAGATGGAGTTCATCTTACATAGGATTAGGCAAAAATATTATTTTGAATCAGAGAGAATTAGTCACCTATTGGCCCTTAGGCTGAAAGAATGTGAGTCTAAGGCATATATTAGTGCAATAAAATCATCGGATGGTTAGGTCACCATGAACCCTACAGCGATTAACGACATATTTAAAGGTTTTTACACAAATCTGTATAAAGTCGAAACAGATTTCGATGAACCAATTTGTAAGCAGTATTTAGATTAATTGGAATTGCCTCGGATCTCACAGGTGGATAAAGAATCTTTGGAGGCCCCATTAAGTTTGGAGGAGCTCCACGTCTCTCTCTAAAAAGCCTTCAAAATGGCAAATTGCTCTGTTTAGATGGTCTCCCCCCTGAATTATATTTGGAAATTTGGGATTTGATAGGGACACTTATACTTAATTCATGTAATTTTGTAATTGAACATGGTGTATTTCATAGAGATCAAAAAACATAATTGATATCATTACTTCTTAAAAAAGGGAAAGATCCATTAGATTGTTCCAGCTACAGACCGATATCACCTATCCCATGTGATCTAAAAATCTATGCTAAAGTTTTTGCTTCTCATATGGAGAAGGTAATTCATAGTTTGATCAAGGAGGTCCAAACCGGTTTTATCAAGGGGCGCAATGCTTCTGACAATATGCATCGACTCTTTCATATTCTTGACTTTGCAGACTCTCATCCGAGCCCTTGTGCGCTTTTTTTACTTGATGCAGAAAAAGCCTTTGACAGGCTAGAGTGGAACTATATGTGGGCAGTTCTGCAATGTTTCGGCTTCGGTGAACATTTCATTTCTATGATTAAGACATTATACCACTCACCTGCAGCATCAGTCTTGACTGGTAATATTATTTCCCCCCCGTTCCCTTTACAGCGAGGAATGAGGCAGGGATGTCCGCTTTCCCCTTTATTGTTTTGCTTATCTTTTGAACCCTTAGCACAAGCCATCAGGAAATCTGAAGTATCGATTAAGATTCATGATCATAATCATGGTATTTCATTGTATGCTGATGATGTAATTCTATATTTAGACCACTTTGATGTTTCAGTCTCTAGTATAATTAAGGAATTTGATCATTTTAGTAGCTTATCAGGATACAAATTAAATTGGAGCAAATCTGCTTTAATGCCAATTAACAATGTTAAGGTTAATTCTTCTATTCCCCCATTTATCCCCATTAAGGAATCTTACATCTATTTGGGCATTACCATATATAAAAACATCCGTAAGACTGCCAGAAACAATTGTAATAGTATTCTAGATAAGCTCAAAAATGACATTCAAAGATGGAAGAATCTTAAAGTCTCTCTTCAAGTTAGAATCTCCACAGTTAAGATGAATTTGTTACCTCGGTTTAACTTTCTTTTCTCTATCCCCCACCACCAGGATACTTTAAGGAGACCAACTCCATACTTTCTCAATTTATCTAGAATGATAAATGCCCCAGAATCAAACTTACCAAAATACAACATCCTATACGTGCAGGAGGACTGGCTGTACCACATTTTGAATTGTATCATTGGTCGTTCCAACTTAAGGCTCATTATATTTGTGTTGATCCTCAATCGAAAGTTTCATGGAGAGTGATTGAAGCTGACAAGGTTTACCAAATAAAAAAAAAAATAAAAAAAAAGGTGATAATTATAAATTTGGTCCAGTTGTGGCTAATTCTATTAAAGTCTGGAAAACGGTTGGACGTCTGATAGGAGGACCCTTCAAATTTTATAATAGTACACCTTTATGGCACAATTTTAATTTTGTATGCGGAAATCATCCATTTGTCCAACTCTCTTGGTCTTCTTTAGGCGTAAACACATGCGGTAATATATACTGAACAAAATTATAAATACAACACTTGTTTTTTCCCCCATTTTTCATGAGCTGAACTCAAACATCAAAGACTTTTTCTATGTACAGAAAAGGCCTATTTCTCTCAAATATTGTTCACAAATCTGTCTAAATCTGTGTTAGTGGGCACTTCTCCTTTGCCGAGATAATCCAT
Source organism: Onychostoma macrolepis (assembly GCF_012432095.1). Taxonomy (NCBI): domain Eukaryota; kingdom Metazoa; phylum Chordata; class Actinopteri; order Cypriniformes; family Cyprinidae; genus Onychostoma; species Onychostoma macrolepis. The sequence continues at coordinate 27,059,417 of NC_081172.1, forward strand.
CCACCTCACAGGTGTGGCATATCAAGATGCTGATTAGACAGCATGATTATTGCACAGGTGTGCCTTAGGCTGTCCACAATAAAAGGCCTCTCTAAAATGTGCACGGCCCCATGTTGCAAGGATCTGTACACAATTCCTGGAAGCTGAAAACATCCCAGTTCTTGCATGGCCAGCATACTCACCGGACATGTCACCCATTGAGCATGTTCGGGATGCTCTGGATCGGCGCATACGACAGAGTGTTCCAGTTCCTGCCAATATCCAGCAACTTCGCAAAGCCATTGAAGAGGAGTGGACCAACATTCCACAGGCCACAATCAACAACCTGATCAACTCTATGCGAAGGAGATGTTTTGCACTGTGTGAGGCAAATGGTCGTCACACCAGATACTGACTGGTTTTCGGACACCCCCGGATTCCCCCAATACAGTAAAACTGCACATTTTAGAGTGGCCTTTTACTGTGGCCAGCCTAAGGCACACCTGTGCAATAATCATGCTGTCTAATCAGCATCTTGATATGCCACACCTGTGAAGTGGATGGAGTATCTCGACAAAGGAGAAGTGCTCACTAACACAGATTTAGACAGATTTGTGAACAATATTTGAACGAAATAGGCCTTTTGTGTACATAGAAAAAGTCTTAGATGTTTGAGTTTAGCTCATGAAAAATGGGGGCAAATACAAAAGTGTTCCGTTTATAATTTTGTTCAGTGTATATGATAACCAGGGCCTCTGTTCATTTCAGACATTAAGAACTAAATTTTGTTTATCAGAATCTGCATATTTTGACTATAGCAATAGTTCTTCAGTACTTCTCAGTATAACAGTTTATAAAATGTCTAAAAGTTTGTTAAAAAATAAAATAAAATACACCAATTCTTTATGCAGTGATCTGACAAATCCACAAACTCTCTCTTTTTAACTTTTCCATGGGAATAAAAAAGCACTATTAATATTTTGGTAAATTCTGCCTACTCTGAGAGTGTTTGCTGAGCAGATATTTTCTGGGGTTCATGAGAACATCCTATGGTACAAGTTACTCATAAAGTATTCATTAGCACTGAAAAACTAACAACTACATGAGAACAACATGTAAAAATAAATAATTCATTTTACATGGCTAATGCAAACAGAAACACTGATACACCTCGAGGATGGAATTAACACTAGTCAAGTCCCTGATCTATAATCATCTGACTAACAATACACTTACCAATTTATTAATATAAAATATGAAATACTATCTGTACTAGTTCATTTTTAGAAACATTTTGACACTTCTTACAGCAGTGTGGGTTGTGTGTCATTCAGAATTGAACAGAATTGAGGTTATTTCCAGTATAATTCCTGAATTTGAATTCAATTTGAAACGAGGTAACAAACAGGATCAAGAATTGTAATTTGAATTTAAAAATTACAAAGTAAAAATATTATTTTTTAAATCGAATTTGTATGTTGATGTGGATGAAAGCATTGGTTAATTTATGACAAAAAGGAACAATAAACAGAAGTTTTAATCAGCTCATTTTACATGAATTACTCTCAAAACAACCCAAAACCCAGTTAGCTGCTGTGCCAATTAGCAGTTAAACCCATTGCGGGCAAATCGAATATAAAATCTCCTAAACCCTGGGTAACACTGCACTTGAATGTGTAACAGTCACAGTTAGATGGCAGATTGGTGCTCAGTGCTGCTGTGAAGGAACCAAATGATGTTGTCAGCCGGAGGGAAGGCATCAATATGCCTATAATCTGATAGTAAGAGGACACAAGATGGTTTGAACTTAATTGTGTCAGTTGAAGCTGGTGCTGAGGAGTGATCCATCCCTATTAGGAGTTACGTGAATGCACGCATGAAATGAGGCGACTTCATGTCGGAGTAGTGAACAAGTATAGTTTATGTTATTGTCAAAGCCAGCCAATCAAATTGGAGCTTGCCAGTTTAAGAAAGATCTTTTTTGTGTGTACGATATGCAGACAGCCTGGGACTAACATAGTGCTGAATGCTGATTGACTAGTTGTCCAGTACTCGACTAGTCTATTAGTGAGTTAGACAACCCACTGATCTTTGTTTGAAAATATGTAGTTTGCTCATGCAGGAAGACCTATAAAGTGACATACTGTTTAGCAATATTTTCCTACTGAGAAATAATGTATACAATAACGATAACGATCAAAGGTTTGGAATAATTAAAAATCTAATTTAAAATGCCATATATATTTCACAATATTGCTGTTTTTACTGTATTTCTGATCAAATACAGCCTTGAAATCAGGTCAGTGGATGGTTTTGTGGCGGCAGAATGCCAGCTGATGCGTTCTAATCAGGGAGTGTTTGTCAATCCTGCAGGAAGGGTGGAGGGTGTGTGGAGCTGCTGCTCCTCTGAGACTCTGATAAACATGATGGTGTGATTCACAGCAGGTCTTTCATCATGATGACATACGGTCCTGGCTGACCTTTCACTGGATTGATTCTCACTCCAGTTAAAGCAGGATTTGGTGCAATGTGGCATCCCTAAAATAAGTAACTGTGACTCCATCTGTCAGGAGCAACAGATTGAAGATAGAGTTATGATACTGTTTTAAAAAAAAACATGAAAGCAGTAAAACACTTGAAAAGTACATTTGGGGGAAAAAGACGAAAAAGAAAAAAAGCCATCATTAAAATATCATTAAAATCTTGAACTTTGTTTTGTTTCTGTGTGTGCTTTTTTTGGCGTAGAAAACATGAGTGTAGAGACATTAACACTTTTTTTGGGGGGAGTATTAAGTGTCTCACTTTCACATATAATTTCCTCCAACATTATTTTGTATGACAGCGGTAGCTACAAGTAACCATACAGTTATTGGTACTGGATTATTTATCATATTATCATATGTATAGTATTAACATAATATCAGTTTTAAAAAAAAAATATATATATTTCCTCACTGTTATTGGCAATACCAGTATGCTGCGACAGCCCTTCAGCCAAAAAAAAAAAAAAATAAATAAAAAAATCAGTTAAAACAGATATACCAAATATATAGTGGTTTTATTAAAACAACAACAACAAAAAAAAAAATTAATAAATAAAAAAGAGAAAGAGTAGACAGAAGTGTTTGAATAGAAAAAAAAGTGATATTATTTGCTGCCAACAATGACCAAATCAAGTTGATAAAAATAGTTTATAAAATGTTCATACTGAGTGATACTGTTAGGAAACTTATGCAAATTATGTAAAAAGAGTTTACTGTTTCAGTTGAAGAAAAAAAAAAAAACTCTAAAATTACCTACTGTACATCCAATGTCATCCAAATGAAGCATGTGCCAATAACTGACAAAATGCTAATAATGACAGTTGCTATATATATATATATATATATATATATATATATATATATATATATACACAAAAAAAAAAGTTTTAGCAAAATTACAAAAATGCACCTATATGCTGTTCTATAACTATGCATACCATTCACTGCAGTTTATAGGTAAAATTGTCACTAGTGGCCACAAATTATGATTGTGGGGCAGATTAATAAAGGTTTAGTTTTGCATGGTTCCTCAAACAATACTATGCTCTCACTTTTAGTACAGTGAATTTTAAACCAGTACATTTTGATGGTTTTTCTGATGTAGCAAACTTGCTTGGTAGCTCACCTGGTATACAGTAGCGTTGCACTTGTTCAGTGAAAGTCCAGTGAAACACACATTATGATAAAAGAGGCCAAAGACTTAAGAAGCAAATATCAGTTAAATATAAATTATTTATTGAAAAAAAGTTTATTGTTTGAATGTTAAAAAAATATATAGCTATTTTTAATATCTGCCAAGTCAGGTCGATGCCAATAATTTACAAAATACTAATACTGACTGATATCGATATACCACCGATAAATCATTATTCACTGATATATTGCATATTCTTTAAAATATCATAGTGCAAGTGACAGCATCAGCACAAGTACATGAAATCTGTGGTAAAGCCACTTACTGTTTGAATGTACTCAAAGTGACCGCCCTCCTGCTGGGTGTTGAGCGGTTGGTTGTTGAGTAGCCAGAGGAAGGACACATCCAGCGAGGGGTCATGAGTGACTTTACAGCTGAGCACCACGCTCTCTCCCACTGTCACCTCCACCCGGATGGGGCTCAACTCCACCCGCATTGGCTCTGAAACATGAACATCATTCGGTCATCAGCACATATGACATCTGCAGCTATGTCAGAAACTCTGGATACAGTTACTATTTGGAAAACAAATGATTTATAAAACTACAGTGAAATTCATAATTGTCAATTCGTAATTTTGAGGGGAAAAAGGGAAAATGGTTTCTAACATCAAGTTTATCCTCTAGTATATCAGACCTTGACAAACAGAACATATGCAACAGCTGGTCAGCTTACTAAATTGTTCCTACATGAATTGCTGCATTAAATTGTATCGTATAATTTATTAAAACAATATTATTTTATTGTTTTATTTACAGCTTGTGTTTTATGAATGACATCTTTTGTCCTTATGCAGCGTCAAAGAGCAAAAATTAGAAGAGTTAAAGACAATGGAATTCAAAACTGATCAAATTTATT